>NW_026137744.1:1800000-2150562 GCF_019393585.1 Leptopilina boulardi
TTCTCGATAAGACGACAAGCGGGACTTGATCTCAATTTCTCATCGTATACACACCACCCCCATTTCGTTTTGCGAGCAAATTAAACGTCGAGCTTAAGCGATTTAGTTGAAGTAAACGGAATTTCATTTCAAGACGTTTTCTCTCGAGAAGAAATGTCATCCTTGATGTCTCCTTATATAAAGGAATTTCGAAGACCGCGAGTTCAATCAATTTCAAATGCAAATCAACATCTGGTTGCGGTTGTCGACAATTGCTGGGGAAAAAAAAGAATGACTATCTTTATAAAAGAGGCGCATGATGACGATCAGAGAAAATAAACGTAACCCTCACAACCCCCCTCCCCTCCCTATTTTACTCCTATTCCATCTCTCAATCGTGTTGTCACTCGATATCTTAATCAATATATACGTCACGATCTTTCAAAGTCTCGTCGCGTCGTTGAACAGGAGGAATGAAATCCCTCGAGAATAAAAGTAATCGCGACGAAACCAAAACGAGTGCCTGACAAACAGATCTCGTAGAAAAACGGACAATTATCAAGCGCATGGCGGCAACGGCCGATGCGAGAATATCCCTCGGTATTTACTTATCCACCTGCGCGCTGATTTACCACACGAAGCAATGAACAATTCTTCTTTTCAAAAATAGAAGGAACGAGAAGAATAGATGGTAAATTAAAATGCTATTTGCCTCGATACTTTAGAATTAATTCAATTTCCATCTTATCCCTCACGTACAAAAATCAATGTTTTTTTTCACTTCTATATTGGATGATCAAGAAAAGCGAAACATTTTCTATTATTATTCTTTATCAAAGACTATCTTATTGCAATTAAATTCGTATTTGTATTTTGATGATCTGTGAATATAATAATAATAATAGAGAAAATTTTGTTACTCTCTAAATATGAATTATTCACACGGAAAAACTTTGTTCAAGAATCATTCCTAAATTTGTTCAGGAACTGTGGATATGAGAAAAATTCTGCAAAATTTACAGAAAAATACAAAAATCATTCAAGAAAATACTTGTATTTTTATTATGACATTGGAAGACTTCTTGTTAATGCCGCGATCGGAATATCTCAGTCACTGGGCGTTGAAAGTTTCTTGAACTGTTTTAGAAGACACAGTACAGTAACCAAGCACTAGGCAGGGATTGGTTGCGTCAAATATGTTTCCAATGCATAATACATACCATAAGCTGCTAAGGTAGCTGAGAGATGTATTTATTCTAAAACAAGTTCAAGACTTTCTGTAGTGAGTTTAGGATAAGTTATATCTTGAATTTCTCTACAATTCTTATAGAAATACTGCTTAGAATTTTTCAAAGAAAATATAAATAAGATTTCTTAAATTATTCTCTTATCCTCAGTTCCTGAACAAATTTAGGAATGATTCTTGCACAAAGTTTTTCCGTGCACTTTTAACTAATTACTGAAAACAGTATATTGTGCACTAAGTACAGAAAGAAGCCGTTTCCCGACAAGTTTGAGATTTGGAAATGCTTCTTTCTTACGAGGTGAACACGGTGCTTTGTGTAACACCTATTTATAGAAAAAAGACGTTTTAAATGGTTTTAAAGAATAAATTTAAGGTTAGGCTGCCTAATTGCAAAACTTACACTATATACTGTACTTTGCAGAAAAGAGAGCAGAAAAATACACTTTTCTGCACTCAGTGCAGCAAAGTATTGATTTGAGTGCAGAAAAATATACTTTCCTGCACTGATTTCAAAAAAGTATCTCTTGTTTCAAAGTACAGAAATCAACAACTTTGTGCTGCATTTACATTAAAGTGGCGCTTTTCTTGCAGGTGTTACACAATAGTTATTTTTAAACTTTATTATCACTAATAAATTTTTACGTGACAACGTTTTACTCCGAGGTCTAGGGAGTCAGTCAAAAAAATTGGCGTTCATATTGACGCTGAATTTTTGAAAACTATAAGTCATATTTTCAAGATTTTTTTTGTTATTCGATTACTTTAGGTTTAATCTCGCTGCCACAATTATTTTTGTCAAATTTGGAAATAAAATTTTTTATAGCTTTCTACATTACCGACCGGTTAAAGATTTAACATGTTAATACAGCGCTGACTTACTTGATTATTATCAAATAAATATTTATTTGTATCAAATAATTATTATTCGAGTCAATTAACATATAAGAAACTTAAGTTTCCGACACATAAAATTGGAAAGAACACAATTTCATTTGCGTTAATACAGAGGTATAACGCATGCGCATAAAATATGTAATTGTGAGACACGCACTCAATGAGATTTGTATGTTTCCCAAAAATCAGATTTTTGTGAATACTACAACTGCGATTTTTAGATGGCGCTAGAGATGCTGTTGATAATAACACAGCAAATTTTTAGATCAAAATTTAATTTTTAGTCAAAGCGGTTAATAATTCATTTAATAAACAAATCAGTAAATTTATTATAAAATTTCCCGTGATAGTAATAATTACAATTTTACTGTGTGTTTTCCAACTATAATGATGGCAGAGGGGAAGGAATTATCCGCCCGTTTGTAAAAACACCAAACATCATTGAGACTTATACGCAATTGAGTTTTTGGGTGCGATCTCCCTTTCAGCAAACAGAACATTTTTTTATACAGAGATTATTTCAAGAGCACCCGCGCGCCCACAATTGGGAAGTTGCGGGAACAGAAGTGATACTCTTTTATTCGCCCACGTGTAAATATTTCTAACAAGATTGTCCTTTCCCCTAATCGAAACCAATGACGAGTGTCAGAAACATGACACGACAAAGAAAGACAACGGCCCTACTGATATATCCACCATCACCAAACACAGTGCACATTTATATATATATATATATATATGTTTGTGTGTGTGTTTGTGTATAGTGTATAGGTGACGCGAGTCCATTGTATGATACCCATTATCATTATTATACTCGATCGTGTAATCTATCGAATAATAGTCCATTCATCGTTTTTTCAAAAAAGACCTTTTAGAATATTTTTATTTACTGCTAAATTATCTTTCATTAATCGCTAAATTAAAATGTCACACATATCGTATCTTTTTTTGTTTTAATTTCTAGAAGAATAATTTCAATTATAGAAAAAAAATCTCAATTGGAAACGTATACTTTCAATCGAAAAAGAAAAATTAAAAGTTATCATTTAACAAAAATCTTCTTAAATAAAAAAATCCTCTATTTTTCAGATGAATATTCATATTTTGAAAATAAAATGTAAAAGTAAATGTTGAGTGGAATTTTCTTTTCAGTTTAAGATTTTATTTTTTTCGGTGTATACCCTCCCCTTATAAGGAACTTTAATTTGTTTTAATAATTTATTTTGAACAGCGAAAGCGGGCAAATAATTTATAGATAGGTACTAAATTTAAATGATTATTTGTTACAATCTTAATTATTTCATTGTTGCAAATTTCAATTTTTATTTTCTATTTTAATTTCATAATTTGTTATTTTAAATGAAGATTTATAAAATAATATTGATCAATTTTTTTTTTATGAGGGAAGTGGAAAATCTGCATGACCATTGGTATCCAAGGCAGAAACCTTGAGCCCGGTGCTCTGAGGTTATGTAGGGATGATCGGTCTTGTTCTGGTCGACCCACTAAAAACCACACCCTTTAGCTGGACTTTGGTTCTTGTGAGAGTGTTCTTGGCTTCCTCGAGAGCTGACCTAAAGACTGTGCATGGTCCACTTCCAGCGACGTGGTTGAAAGAAACCTTGTCGCCGGACTTCGCAAACTTATGATCGGCTTCCCCGCACTTAAAGCACGCAACCGATCTGTCTGCTTCCTTGCAGCTTCTTGCTAGATGGCCGTAACCCAGGCATCGGTGACCCCGGACGGTCATGACTCTGTTTCTTATTTAGCAGCACATACAGCCAATCTTTATGGGCCGCAATTCCTCCAGTCTGGCAGCCTCTTCTTGGTCGGTGACAACAACTGCGAGCTTCATCCCTCGCTTGTTGGGTCCTAAGACTGTCACCTTCCTGCTTCCTGGCTTTCCGAGTTCTCGTTCCAGCGCTTCCTGGTCTTCTGCTTCATGGGTAAGGTAATCCAGGTCGCGGATCTCGAGTGTAACCTTCCGATTCACCGTCTGCACTTTACCCATGCTGCCAACAGCCTTGATCAACTCAGCGGTAAAAGCTACCTTGTCCGAGTCACCTCCAACCCTGATCAAGAGGTCTCCCTTTTTAGTGGGCTTTGCCAACAAGACTCTCGTGTGGGTGATGTCAGGATTAACTTCCTTGCGGAGCTTTCCCAACACATCAGCATACGCCTTACCTGTAGCGACTCGGATGACCACTGTTGATCCTCTCGAATCCTTCGTCTTGTTGGACTGTTTCGGGTTTGGTGCGTCCGTTACCTTGGCATCCTTCCTCAAAGGAGGTGCTTCCTCCTTTTTCTTTTTTACTTCAGCTTTTGTCTATTCCGGACTGCCGGTACTTCGTTTTTTCTTTTGCGCCTCCATGACCACGTATAGAAGACGTTTCTCATGGATACGCTCTCTCTTGTTGGTCCGGACCTCCCGCGGTTACATGCTGCATAGTTTAAAGCTGAGTTCAATTTCACATCCCCTTGCTTCTGCGTGCTTCTGCTTCGCCAAATTTATAAGGTATGAAGAACCTCTTAGATGTCGCAAGACTTTACCATCTTGACGACCTCCTCTTCAATCCTCAGTAGGAACTTAGATTTTTCCTTCCTCAAGCTGACGCATATTTCGCGTTCCTCGTTTATGGCCTCGTTGTCTATTGCAGACGGAATCAAACTTCCTCCGCTGCTGACACTCGAAACGCTGGAAGCACTTCCTCTTCTACTTCCAAGTCTTTCCAAACGAACCTAGGGAACCTTAGGAAACTAGGTGCCTCCATGGTCCATCCTCCTTGTGGCATTGAATGCTGCAGCACCCAAGGTGTCAAATACGTAGCACTGTTGTCACTGGATTTCAACGCTGGTTCATCAATTTTATTGTTTTATTTACTTATTAATTATAGATAAATATTTATAATTTATCAAAAATTACAATAGTGGTCAGATCGGTCAAATTAGCATAGCCCTGGTCAGTTTTACTGTTTCATTCAGACCGGGCCCAGGACAGATCTGGACCCGGTTGTGCCTGATCTGGGTCCGGTAAAATTTTCTGCACAATTGAAAATCGATACTAAAGGAAACTATATAAAACCTAATACTTATTTCTTAACTTTTTTCGACAAATAGTTATTGAACCTTATATAGGAATCAGATTTCTTTTTTTAGAGTATACGCAGACAGTTTATTTTGAAGAATGTCGCGATAGAAGCGTCGAATTGTGCGGTAACTATTTTGGCAAAGCGTGTGTGACACAGAAGCATATCCGATTGCGAAGATGTGTTGCTATCCTATCCAATTTTGTAGACGCGTTGACATGTTTAAAGTAGCTTACGCCGAGTGCTAGAGCACTCGAACCGAGTACTAGAGTGTTTCTGACACTTTATATGTACATACACACACGTATATATATGAAGAGAGAAAGAGAGAGAGAGAGAGATAGGTGGTGCAAATATGAAAAAGGATAGGAGAAATTTTACTTGTCTGGTTGACTCGAGACTTATATATATTATATATATACCTTATGTGTCACCCTTATTTTTCGTGGCTTTTCTCACACGATAATAGGTCTGAGAGGTACGAATCGCTCGTCTGCGAAAATCATCAGTGTCGGCTTCATTGTACCTCGCTCGAACCTCAAAGTAGCTTTCTCTTCGTATTTCTTTTCTTCAAAAAGACGATTGAATCGACACACGAATACAATCTTCGGGCTGAAATTGGTACTTCCGAAAGGAATTTGATGATAAAAGAAACTTCATAAGTCACTTTGTATGTGTGTATTATAGTGAAATCGCTTGTTACAAATATTATATTTTTCAAACCATTTTATTTTTGAATCATTTTTTGTGATTTTCTTGAAAATTATTAGTGCTTCTAATTTTCACTGTCGCGTATTATTAATTATATTAATAATAGTGAAGATGTTTTATTTATGACTTTTTAGAAATCTATTTTTAATTCTAAAAAGGTAAACTTTTCTTATAAAAAATAAAGATCTGCAGCCATAGTGGCTGATAAAAATTAACTGTAAATAGCACATTTTCAACGTTTTAAACATTCAAATGTCATTGAGAGAGTTGTCAGAAAGTACCTAAATTTTTATATAAATTAAGAGAAAACGTTTTGGTAGTGAAAACTCAACAAAGCATCATGAATGTTTTAGGAAACAGCAGAAAAATGACATATGTGTATCAAAAGTTAAATCTAACCTTCTTTTCCATCTTTATTTATCTCATTAAAATTTTATTCCTTCGGTTATTATTAATATTTATCCTGTGGTAATATTAAATACTTTTATCTTAAGTTAAATATTATCTTCTTTTAATTATAAGTTAATTGTGAATGAATTTTTAATAGTAAAATTACACAATTAATATTGGTTAATAATTCATGTATAGAAACAGTCAAACAAATTTTTATTCTCGAAGTTATAAATTTATACAGATTGATGACTGCAAATTTTTCATTTCATTGTGTAATTTCTTAAAGGATTTATAATATGTATAAATAGATACACCTAGTTTCTAGGAAGTATAAAATAAAGTAATGATAATACATATTCTCAAACAATTTGTGAAAAGCGAATAAAATTGCTTTTTTATAAATTAAACCAGGTATTTGGAGAGCATTAGGGTAGCAAAGTGTCAGATAAGTCATTCATTAACAGCAAAATGGTTTTTGTTAGTAATACATGGAAAAAATTAATTCAGTAGATTTTACAGAACTATCACGGAGTAGCGGATACAGCTCTTTACGAAACTGAGTGTTGTAAAATGTCACGAAATATTCAGGATAAACTCCACAAATATTCAGTATAAAGAACAAAATTTCTGTAGTTTATAGTTGACACACATGGAATCATCCAGAATTTGGTATAGATATGTATAGGAAATATAAAAGGTTGATCCAAAATGCTATTTCTCATAAATATATTTACAATAAATTATGCAATATAAAAGTCATGTAAAATGTGAGTGACATTTGGAGGAATTGAATATCAAAAGCAATATAACTGTCCTTATGCAGATATATATATCAGAGATTCGTGCCTTGAAATATAGTTATACAACTATATATATATGTACTCTTGCACGCTGTTCTTTTTGAAAGGTCACAGCATCTAAGAGTTGAATATTATGCAAGAATAATATTTTTTAATAATTGCCGGGAAATTGACTCTCTGAGAAAGAGAGAAAAAAAAAGACTCAGGTGCGGGTTGGATAGCAAGATCCGTTACGCTTCTTCATAATAATGAAAGTATATATTCGGCTCGCGCCCGAAACATATCATTGTGCCTCTCGTCAGCTGAAAACGTTTTCGAAAGGAAGAAATTTTAAAGGATACCCCAAAAGAAGAGGGCTCCACTCGCCCCATTCTTAATACCCGGTGGTATATATTGCGCTCGTAAACGATTTCTTTGTAATCCACGCGTGTTACAAATTTCTTTTCGTGCTCATTGGCTTGGGAATAAACCCCTTCTTTAATTAGCATTATATCGAATTCTTTCCAAACGAAAAAAAAACGGGGGGAGAATCACACGCGATTCTTCTATATATATATATATATATTTGAGATGCAAAAGCAAAAATCTATCGATAGTTTATACGTGTGTTGCCCATATTGGCACGGATGTTATTTCAATCGCATTAGTATGCGCAAAAGACCGCTTTTGAAAAAAGGTCTCTATATGTCCCCTCTGTCACCCTCCCTCTATACCATCATCATCGTCATCGTTTCTTATATACGAAAAAGCAGGATCCATATAGTGACATTGAGAGCGACAACCAGGAACTAACTTCGCCGAATCCCATTTCTTCTATATATAATGGCTTTCTTCGGTCTTGAGGACACTGTAATAAAAATGCGAACTCCGATTATCACGCGAGATCTATAGGGATATATATCAGGAAAGGCGGAACTATATCGCTGCATAAATGAGACTACTGACTATATTACACGAGAATTGTTGGGAGGGGGGTTTATATGAAAATGCGACTATTCCATGCATCACTGAATATTGAATAGCTGCAAGGATACAAATACAAATCAGTTGTATATATATATATATATATATATTGAAAAAAGAAATCAACTTGACTAACAACGTCGAAGACGTTGGATGATATTCAGGTGGAGGAAGAGAAGAGACCGAGATGGAGGGAGGGAAAGGGGGGGTTTAAGTAATATGATCGCAGGTAATGTTTAATTCTAGTAATATAAATTCAATGCAGGGTTGTAAAATGCGTGCACGATTAAAAAAAAACTTGCTTGCTCTTTTTATCAAACAAGTTTTAACTTTATAAAAGGACTTATATCTGGGAAGAATTGTTATATTCAATTGGTGAATATGTGCATTTTTATGCTTTAGAATTAATTTTTTTACAGTTATTTCTATTATTTTCTTTTACTTTACTATATGTATATATATACTGCTGTGGATTTAACTCGTGCTAGTTTTGTATTATTGTGCGACACTATATATATATATATATATGTGAATATTTGAATTCAAAAATATGATATATGCAATTTCAATATGATAACACTGAGAAACAGAATTTTGAGAATATATTACATATATATATAATATGTTTAATATAACAATAAAGAATTGATAATTTCTGACATATTAAAAAAATTTCAAACGAATGCAATTGTTTTTTAAAAATTTTGTTTACCATATCAAACCCGATATTTTAAATTTTGAAAATCTGATGCCAGATTCATAATCAACGACCTCGAAAATGAAAGAATAATTTCTCGATATCGATTGCATATGCTTGAATATTGATACATTTTATCAAGCCAAGAAGCGTGATTTTCTTTTGTTTATGATTGACTTTGATCGTTCGAATGTAATTTCGAAATCTCGATCAAACGTATATATTTTTTATTATAATAATAAAATACCTCTTTTTCATCGATTTTTTAAAATAAAAAAGGAAGTTATTTGTGAAAAGTAAAATGGCAGAAGATACGAACAAAACCAAAAGCAGGAAAAGAATACATGATCAGATAGATTTAGATGATGAGCAAGCAAAAGGAGCGTATCAAAAATATTTTATAAAAATGTTTCAATTTGAATGTCAAATTTTACATACTTTTTTACTAATTTACTATTTTTATTAGTTTACAAATTTTAGTTTTATCAAATATTTAACTAATTTTATTGACAATTATTAAAATTATTAAAATGAAAAATCCTTGACCATCAGAAAAAACACAAGAACAGATTGGAAAATGATTCTGTAAAATATCTTATGTGCTTGAATTCGTGGATGAGTTGTTCTCTAAAAGACCAAATTAAAGCTTCACTTAAGGTTTAAATTGTTTTTCGAAAATTGTGTTTTATTTGTTGATTTTAATAAATATGAATAGTTTTATTAATCCCTACATATTTTTGTTCGTAATATGTTAAATATTACTTCGTTTAATAAAGAAAAAATAATAAATTATTTAATTTATATGATTTTGTATTTATTTTAATGAGAAAAGAATATTTTAAAAATTATATATAATTTTTAAAAAATTACAATATTTAAATTATACTAATAGTGATTGTTTTTAAGAGAAATTTTGGACATTAGAAATTTCAATTGCTTAAAAAATTTAAATAGGTTAGATAATAATAATAGTATAGTAATCACTCAAAATATTTTTAATTCTTCAATAAAAACTATATATTTAATTACGATAAATAGAAAAAACATCATTTACAATAACTGAGGTTATTAACAGTTTTCCTTTAAAGCAACCTATTCTGTGAGATTATTTTTATTTTGAATAAGTTTTAAAAATTTTTTTTATAACTAACTCATATTCTATTTAAGATTACAACATATATAGTACATAGAACACTCAATAATACTTTTGAAAAATCTTGCATACGTGGGGGATCGAACCCTGAACCCTTGGGACGCAAGCCGTGTTCTCTGACCATACCGTTACGTTGATTTACAAATCTTTTACCCAACACATCTTCTTAAATATTAAGAAAGTATATTCTATTTGTGATAACAAAATAACTATATTGTTTTTAAATTTGTACATCCAATAATATTTTACCTTTAACTGATTTATTAAAAAATAATCAAAAATTGTTTTAAAATTATTTATCAATTAATGAAATAATTAACAAATAAGTCAATAACTTTTGTCTAATTTCTAAATATTTTTTCTAATTCTAATTTTTTCTAATATTTCAGACTGAATGACAAAAAGAAAATGCTGCCATTGCTCCATCGAGAGAATCAACGATCGGTAAGTTTTATATATTTTTCCATAATTATTTTGAAATTAATTATCATTTTTTTGCAAATTAGTAAAAATAATATTAACATCATATTCTCTAAATCCAAATTAGTTAAAAATAACTACATTTCGTTAGTAAATTCACAGTCCGTCTTTTTGCTTTACGAATTAGTAAAAAATAATAATTAAATATTAATATTAATAGTATGAGAGCCCTCTATGTTAATTTTGTATGGACGTTCCTGCTTAAGAGGCGTGGCCTTAAACTATAGTTGCATAAAATTATACCGAAAAAGCATAACTTCTTGCAATCGTAGTATGCTGATGTCCCATTCGTTTAAATGTAGAACTTTCATGCTACAAACGCATTATTTTTCTCTCCGTGTGGTATAGCCTTTTAATAAAATAGCATTTTTTTTACATAAAAATCAAATCGAAACTTTACTCAACATTAGTTGAAAGCAACAATAAGCTCTCCTAAGTGAATTACTAAGAGGGAAACTGTTTTCAGAATTAATTTTTTTATTTTTCACACATCAATAACATCAAATGTGCATATAGGGAATCACAGAATCGCCATAGTATAACCTTAAAATATTTTTCAATAAAATTAATAATTATTTATATTTTATGTCAACTGAAGTATAGTAGATCATTCAAATGTAAAAAGTAGATTATTAAAACTTCCAAAATTATATTAATAAAGTATATAGGGTCAGTTGGGGTAAATAGGGACAAGAGGTTTTGGAGCTTAATTTACAGTTTTAAAATTAAGTTCAATGTCAATATTTTAACCTCAGATCACCTGCAAGAGGTTTTGAGTTTTGCCAAGCTTTTATCTTGACAATTGGCAGCAAGATAAAAAAAGTTATCGCGATCAATGCATAAAAACTTGAAAATCAAAGTCAAACTGTTTCAATATTTTGTCAAGCATTTCAAAGAAAACATATGTGACCTGGACAGTTAAAAGGGACCTTTTGTCCGAAAAAATTAATTTTTTATTGATTGGTGATTCTGATAGAAAAAAGTTTTCTTTATCAGAAACACCAATCAATAAAAAATCGATTTTTTCGGACAAAAGGTCCCTTTTAACTGTCCAGGTCACATATACTTAAAAATCATACCAAATTTTTTTCTTATTCCTTATGACTCCCATAACAGAAATTCTCTTGAATTTTTTATTTTTGTCAATTTGATTAATAATGACAAGCTGTCCCCATTTACCTTGAGTTTTCAAATTTTTGGTGCAAATGGAGACAGCTTGTCATTATTAACCAAATTAACAAAAATCAAAAATTCAAGTGAATTTCTTTTATTGGAGTCATAAGGAATAAGAAAAAAATTTGGTATGATTTTTAATTCTGTTTTTTTTCAAATGCGAGACAAAATACTAAAATAAAAAAAAATAAAAAAATTTTAATTGGTTCAACTAATATATATCTACTACAAATTTTTTTCGAGTTTTTTCATCCCTTAATACGCAGTAATATACTTAAGGAAACTTTTTTCTTAAAACTTTCTTAGAAAATATGCTGTCCCCATTTACACCAAATTTTATGAAATTTTCTAAATTTTGGGGTAAATGGGGACAGTCAGTTTCATGCGTTTAAAGCTTATCTAAATTTTTTCTGCTGCATAAAATTAATCCTGGGAACGTAAATAACAACTTAAAAAAAATAAACCCGCAAATATTACTTTTTGAAGGAAGAAACTTACGTAATTTGTGAAAAATGGCGATTTCGTCCCCATTTACCGCAACTGACCCTAACTTAAATAATTAAATCCTTTTGAAATCAAATAAAATTGTGCTTGTAGATGAGGACAACAAAATTTTCCGAAATATGTCTGAATAATATATCGTTTATAATTGAAAATCTTCATTCGAAAAAAGTTTTTTTTTTTTTCTTGCGTTGCGGAAAGAGGAAATATATTATGATGAAGAAATTCCTCGTCTTTAGAATTAGCATGAAAATCAATATTGTTTGGCTCTTGAATGGGAAGAAAGACGAATTGATTTTAATTAAAAAGGAGAGAAGGAAAATGTGAAGAATTGTGTGATAATCGGGAATGGAACAATAAGTATAGTATATATATATATATATAGGTAGAAAATGGTATTTTCGTGTAGTAAGGACACTTGAAGGGTTAAAGCTATTCTCAGATTGGGAACAATTCCCCTGGGGCACTTATTTCCTCCTCGTTTCGCACTTCTCGCCCTGTAGATTTTCTCTAGAGTGTACAATATAGTTATATATAGGATTCTAGATTCTCTCTCTTTTTCTCCACCTTGGTCTCCTCCTTTTTCTCGTAAAGCATCGAATCGAATTTACAGAAAAGGGGGTTCCCCGCGACACAATAACGTCGCCCGAGCCTTATGCCTTGCTTTCTTCTTTAGTTCAAGTTGGATGAATCCGCGAATGCGCGCACTGCTCTCCCCGCGTGTATATAGATGTTGTATAAGCTCAAAATCTTTCGTGCGCACGGCAGTCAAGCGGCTTTTATTCTGCGTCATACTCTCCCCTTTGCGCGCTCGATTCAGCGAACTAATTGGCATTTACCCGACGGGCACGTATTTCCGTCGTCGGCCGTCCAAACTTCCGCGTCGCTCACTTCCAATGATGATAAATAAAAGGGTTCGCTCCCTTTTCGCAGTTTACGAGGCGATACGTGCTCGCTTGGCCACTTATTCGGATAAGGGTGGTAAACGAGTCTCATCCAAAAGCTCTCTTAACCTCCAGATATTTAAATTCGTAAACGTCCGCACACACTATACAATCTTTCTTATTCATCCCCCTCCCACCAGGGAGTAAGAGCTGTAAATATATAGTGTGTGTGATGATTGTATTCTCAAGTTACTTATTTTACATATTTGTACAACAGAAATAGGCTTTCAATATTGTTCCCGTGCAGAAATTATGGTCTGGGCCTCTCAAGGCCTACTGCTAATAATCAGTGAAATATGACTGATTCAGATTTAGAGAGTACTGGAATAGTTTCCATAGTAACCGTTACCATGTCAACCGTTTCTATAGCAACCATTACCATGGCAAAACCGTTTCCATAGCAACCGTTACCATGGCATTCATTGCAATTCACAAGTAATGTAATTATAAATTATTTATTATATACAAATAACTTTTGATCTGAATTTAAAAAGCCACGAAACCCTAGATGTAGGCGCTTTGCGCCTTCTTCTTTTCCTGATTTTTTTATTCTATGAATTTTGAAAATGGCAAGAGCAAATGTAGAGGAAAAAATGGACTTCCCGGACGAAATAAGTTAAATCATCCAGACATCAAAATCATACTGTGTGAATTTTACCCAGCCTTACGCTCGCTGGATTAAAAAAAAATTTGTTTAAAAAATTATTAGAAGTTTTGGATGGCGATTGGCATTGAAACAGAAATGCTTTTTGAAATAATTCTTATAAATTAGAATGTGAAAATTTTTTGATCCACGGAAGGTATTTTAAATAACACAAGTTTTATGTCATTTTTTAAATTATTGCTAAGCAACGTTTCGATGACATGGTTTTGTCATACTCTTCAGGCTGATAAAGAAATTTATACACCTGTATTCATTCTGTACAGCAAAAAGTAAATATAGTCTATAACTTAATAGACAGAGCAATTTTACTCTCACACTCGTCGTTTCACAATGATAACCTAATGAAGCTAAAACAAATTCTTCTTAACAATGATTATCCTATTGAGTTCATTAAAAAACATACAAAAGTCCGATTAAATTGTTTAAAATCTCGTAATATTAACAATCAAAATTTAAAGAATATTCGCTTACTCATATTTAAACAAACCCCAAAAGTTTGTATCCCTTTTAATTATCCTGACTTCATTAGGTTATCCAATATTTTAAAATCTTACAATATTCAGAGCATTCCAATAGTTAACAAAAATTTAAAAACAATTGTAAAATTAGGCAAAGATAAAACCGAAAAATGGTCAGAAACTAATGTAGTATATAAATTTAAATGTAAAAAATGTCCAGCCTGTTACATAGGTAAAACGAAACGTACATTACAAACACGCATTGATGAACATAAAAAGATTGATAATTCTAAAAAAACTGTAGTGAATGAACATCAATCTGAGCCAGGTCATGAATTTTATTGGTCTAATACTGTTATTCTCGATCGAGAACCAGATTTCAAAAAACGCTGTTTTTCTGAAATGTTACATATAAAAAATAACAAAAATACTATTAATAGAAAAAATATTTTATACTTAAACAAAATTTACTTTCCTATAATTGAAAGATTAGATTCATGACTTGTCTTCACTTTTATTTGTCGCATTGTTTATATTTGAGTTCATTCACCCTGTCGTCGTCACTATTCGCATCAAACTTATAATATTTATTGTTATAGTTTCGAAAATTCGCTTGCCATGATAAGACACAAAATTTCATATTCATTTGACTAATTACAAAAAATGTAACTTTAATTTTATACTTGGTAATTGACTTATTTATTTAATTTATTGTGAATACTGTGTTTTTGTGTATCTTAGTTGTTTTTTATTTTTATTTTAATTGGTGTATAAATTTCTTTATCAGCCTGAAGAGTATGACAAAACCATGTCATCGAAACGTTGCTTAGCAATAATTTAAAAAATGACATAAAACTTGTGTTATTTAAAATACCTTCCGTGGATCAAAAAATTTTCACATTCTAATATATAATTGGGAAGGAAAATTATCATTATAATTTAATTCTTATAAATATTTTTATATTGAACACTTGTTATTGTTACAAACGGATATTTATTATTATTCAACTATATATGTTATATACACTTATAAAAAAAGGAAGTATATTATTATTTTTGTCATAATTTTTAACCACTATAAAAATGTTTATCGATCTATTTATAAATTTAAAACCGATGTTGTATATTTACAAAATACAATGAATCGTTCACAAAACCAAAAAGTCATCGATCTTATATATCTATATGTATATATATACATAAATATTGGTATCATCAACACTTTTGATACAATAGAAAATTCATTGATTGTCGAGATCGGATATTTTACCACGATATGGAGTTTCTTTTGTATACATATGTGAATCCTTACAGATATACCGCCTTTATTGTATCATATAAGGTCCTTGTCGATGGCGTATACAAGACTCTAATAATCCTGACGAGAATATATAATTTTCGACGATTGAATTGGACGTTATCGAACACATATGGTCGTCGTCGAAAATTCTAACCGCGAGACTTGACACGTACCGAACTGTTGCGCGCTAACGAACGACCATAAATAATATACCCTTCATTGGGTATACCTTCGAGAAAAGGTATACCCAGTTGATTTATAACCCAATGTATGTATATATGTATATATGTATACGCTTTAGAGTTGGACGACGAACGTGATTGGTGTATGCAGGTGTGTTGTACACAATGTTAAAGCGAGAGACATGTTAAAAGACCGCGAAATGTCACTCGTGTTCCCCTTGAATCAACATCAGTCAGCCATTCGCGTATTCGATAAAATTACAATCCAGAACGTGCCGCTAATTTACACGCATACTACCCACAATGAAAAGAATTTAGCCGCGCGCGCGCCTGACAAATCAAAGCTATATGCGCAAACACTTTTACCAGGCAAAAATAATTGAATAGTATTTTTATTTTTTAAAAACATGCTAATTAATTTAATTAGCGTTTTAACATAATATTTGTATCATGAGATTAAGAAGCGAGAAATATTTTTTGTCAAATTTTGTCACCAAATAGCAATAGTTTCAAGCAAATTTAATAAATTTAAAAAAATTTTACTCACCCTTTATTGAGACTGATATTTTGAATTGTTTTAATTTGGTATCAAACTCGAATTCGCACTATATGTTCCAAAAATAATAAGGATGAATTAAAAAAATATTTTTGTCAGATTGTTTAACAGTTTTTAAATTCGTATAGCACCTTTGGTAAAGACTTACATTCATATTGGCAAATTCACAGAACTGCGGTCAATTTTGACTAATAAAGATGAAAATTTCAAATAGCAAGCACATGTTTTATTTATGGATATAATTTCGTTTAAAATTTATTCATGAAATAATTATCTTTTTGCGTGATTCGTTTTAATTTAATAATGCCGTTATAGTTAAAAGCCAAAAACGAAAAATAAATTAACCTATAATAATAAAAAGTAAATAACAATAAAAGTCTTGCTGCATTACAAGTCCAAAAATTACTTCGTAAAAAAATATCACGCGATATAAAGCGAGTTGAAAAAATTAAAAATGAAATGTATTGTACAAATTACAATGATAAATACAGAGCAATCAATTTTTGATTATGATTTTCTAAAAAAAACTTTATTTAACCAATAAACTGACATTACCCAGATAGCACGTAGGTAAGCTTGCAGCAACCTTGCGGCGAGAATGCCGCGAAATATTGCCAACCTTGCACGGCAACCTATCCGCAAGCTTACCGAAAGATTGCAGTTTAAGGTTATTGCAAGATTGCACAATAAGATTATCGCAAGATTGTTCAGTTAGCTTGCACGATAAGCTTGTAGCAAGGTTGCCAAATAACCTTGCTTTAAACCTAAAATTTTGTTTTAAATGTTTCGTCAAATTTATATAAGTTTATTATACATATAAATTAGACAAAACATTTAAAAAAAAATTTTTTTAGGTTTAAAGCAAGATTATTTGGCAACCTTGCTACAAGCTTATCGTGAAAGCTTACTGAGCGCAATTTTTCGATATTCTTATTGTGCAATCTTGCAGTAACCTTACTGTGCAATCTTTCGACAAGTTTACCATGTATGCTTGGGTCAGGTGGGACATTTGAAGCTTGCAGTAAGCATGAGTCTAGTTTGCCGTGCAAGGTTGGCAATATTGCGCGGTAAACTTGTTGCAAGGTTGCTGCAAACTTACGTGCTATCTGGGTATTGACACTGATTTGCACAGATTTTGACACAAGTTTAAAAATAAAACAACTAAAAGTTTATTCCATTTTCATATTTATTGATACTTTCATGATTAACCAATTGAATTTCAAATAAAAAAATTTTGTATTTTTAATTTGTGAATAATATGCGAAATCGACCGATTTTGTGGATTCGCCCAAAAATGTTCAAGGTGCATGCAAAACATATGAAAATTTATATAATATTAAAAAATTGAATTAATATATTATAATAAAAAGAAATAAGATATAAAAAAAATTGAAATTGTGCAAATGTATACCGTTATATAATGAAAATAAAAGACATTTAATATATGTCCGCGAGAACAGGTGAATAAAGTAAATTTTTTTTAAATCAGATTATGAACGGTAGGTGACGCGTGTCAAGATACGTCATGATAGGAAAGAAGCACTTTGATCGAGTCTTGTGACAACGACAGCTAATATACTTTGTGCTCTAAAAACCACCCAAGATGTCCGAGGAACATTTTTTTAATTCGTGATTGACTTTAAAAAGGAATATATATATATATATATACAGTAGAATTCGCTTATAACGAGTCCGGATATAACGAGAGGTCGGTTATAACGAACAAATTTTTGATACTTGGTTGGTTTCAATGTTAATTAAACGTAAGAAGCATCGTTTATAGCGAGATGGATATAGCGAGCAATTCGGTTATAACGAGCAAAAATTGTAAACATTGTTGCCAAATAAAGTCGGTTATAACGAACATATCAAATTTATTTACTTTATTGGGCAGTCTGTTTCAATTTTCCCTCGTACTAACATTGTCTATTGCCAAATGGAGATTTCAAGAAAAAGAACTATTTTATCTGTAAGTGATAAAATTGATATTTTAAAAGAATTAGAAAAAAGGAACTCGAATGTATCAGTGTTTTAAAATCTTCGACGGTATCCACTATATGGAAGAATAAAGAAAAAATTTTTAAAGCGTCAGAAGAAGTTAATTTGAAAACTAAAAAAGTGCGAATGTGTGAAAACCCCGATTACTAAATTGTTATAATAATAACTATTTTGATAAATTAATTGATAATACGTATCTTAGTATCTTAACCAACTAATGACTAAATACATAAAACAATATTATGAAAATTTTAATTATATACTTATATGTATTACCACGTATTTTCTAATCTTAAATTCAACTTCGTTTATAACGAACTTCGGCTATAACGAACAAATTTCAACGGTCCCTTGAAGTTCGTTATAAGCGGAGTCCACTGTATATATATATATATATATATTTATTTCACAATATATTACTTCATGTTTATATTGATTTAAATGTAGATGTAGACTCTTAGGACGCAGAATAAAATAAACTTTATACAGTGATATGTGTTTTTATAATGATACTTTTTTTTCATCAAGTTAATTACATATAAAGACAAAAAAATTTTGGAACTATTTTTGTAAATGAAACGCATATACAAGGAGAGAAATTTCTAGGAATATTTACCTTGCTGCCACCTGAAAGTGAGTGCGAAGTACATTCTGGCAGTTTTTACTGTGCTGCCTCTACAATCTGTAATGCAAAATTGTAGGGACAGCACAGTAAAAACTGCCAGAAAGTACTTTGAACTTACTTTCAGGTGTCAGCACGGTAAATATTTCTAGAAATTTCTCTCCGTGTATGTAAAATATTCAATCTTGACATATTCTTTTTTTCCCAAACATTTATTTTTCTTGTATATGTGGTTTATCGAAACTCATTTTTTAAATTTTACGATTAGTTTACACAAATTTAGTACAGTAATAAATTGATGCTGTTTATTAAAATTCCACTCACTTTCATAGCAGTATTACAAGACAATTTTAGTAAGACTGAAATTGAAATAAAAAGCCTGATGAAGTACTGACCAGATTTCCCTACTTTTGCTGTGATCCTTAGACAAACTGACTATTATCCAACAGGGCTGTTACGATGTTCCTGACCAATACCAATATTATAGGAAAAACCTAACATGACCTTGTCAGTTTTTCTTAAATTTATCCTATTTTATGAAACTGTTTTTATTTTAAACAGTTTTTACAATTTTTTATTTCTTATATTCTATTTAAAATTATAATCACAGAAAAAACTTGGACTCATTTTTGTTGCAACTCATTTTCTTTTGGGTATCGAAATGAGTATGGGACAAACTTCATGTTAGTCAAAATGATATTGGCTGGAATTTCAGATTTCTAAGTTGGCATCATAAGCAGAGTAATTTTGTATTTCAATTATTGTTTCTAATATTTCAACAACACCAGAAAGATTATTTTGACCAGTACGAATATTTAGAAGTTTTTAAATAAAAATTATTTATTATTATTTACGTAGATAATAATTAATTTCATAAGTTTTTAAATTTACCGCTATTATTTAAGTTGGCAGTACCGTTCCTGTTGTCAAAACACATGTTTTCATTTTTCTAACCTAAAAACATATTTCCTTTATTATTTTATTACGCGATTACAAGCAATTTTTAATCAAATATATTCCCAAATAGCACGGGAATATTCCATTCACATTCCTGGAATATTCCATTGGAACATTGGGAATATTCCAAAGGAATATTCCAGGAATATTCCGGGAATGAAAAAATGTCCGACTACTGGAACATTCCATTTTTACATTCCCGGAATATTCCAGTGGAATATTCAAAAATATTTTTAAAAAAACGAATATTCTCATAGAATATACCAAGAATATTCCTGTGGAATATTCCAAGAATATTTCTGTGGAATATTCCAAGAATATTCCTGTGGAATATTTCAAGAATATTCCTGCGGTATATTCCAAGAATTTTCCTGGGGAATATTCCAAAAATATCCCTACGGAAAATTCCAAAAAATATTCCTTTGGAATATACTAGGTATATTCTTAAGGAATGTACGAAGAATATTTTTGTAAAATATACACTAATTTTTTTTTCAATATAAAGATATATTAATATATTATATATTATATAGATATATAAGCATAGTTAAATATATGAAATTGTAATTATTTATTTTATTGTTTAATAGTTTTTCTTTTTAATAATACAAAATATAACAATGTATTATTTTTAATTTTTATAAAATAAGTTAAATAATAATTATCAAAATATTGAAATATTTAAATTTAAAGAACACAATTAAATTTCTTCATTCTTCATCGTCCGCATCGTTATTCAAAGGGGCTTGGCCTTCATCTTCGGGCTCATCCTCATCGTTCGAAACTTCGTCTTCGATTGCATTTTTTTTATTTCTGTTATACATGTAACGAAGTTAAATATATAGATATATACGTATTATATTTCTAACTTCCTAATATGTTATAATTTTTTTTGCAAAATATATATTTAAATTGATTTTTTAATTTAATTTCATAAAAATGACCAATTAATTTATTTAACCCTTTAAGAGATAAATTGTTTTTTCAACAATCATATTTATTACTTCAAAAATTTTTTATCTAAAGCTTTTAAATGAAGTTTGTTATTATAGAAATTTCTTTTACTAACTCTTCGCGATTCATTCTCTTTTTTGCGGCCGCAAACCATTTCGACACCAATTCAACAATTTCCTGATCTGTGGCTCTAGGCTTGTTTACACGAACTGCAGCTAAAAGTGATTCCAAGATTTTTGATTTTCAATTTATTGATAAATTAAAAAAAACTACGCGGTTATAAAATATTTTAATTTATCACAATTATTCAATTTTTAAAATTAAAATCAATTACTCGAGAGACATATAATTTCTAATTATTTACCCATTATTAATTTGTCCACATTCGTTTTCTTCAAAGGCAATTTTGGCTTTATACGCCCCGACCAGCTGTAATTTATAGCCACTGAATTACTGACTAATTTCTCGCAGATATTATTTGTTATACTTGCGAGATCTTTTCCTCCAATTTTGCCAAATGCATCAGCCTATATTGAAAATATTACGTAATAATAATAAATGTAATATTTCCCTAGAAATTTCAAGAATTTTTAATAATTTTTATCCTTATAAAAATTATTAAAAATTGCTAAAATTGATGGGGGAATACACCCTTGTATTTTTATAAGAAATATATAATTTTAAAAGACACGTACAGCTTTAGCCAAAAATCGTTTGCTCGTCAGTTTTTCGATCAATTCATCAAATTTCTCTTTGGTTGGAATTGGAAATTCCGGACACTTGTCAGATTCAAAAAAGTTATCAACATTGCTTGATGTTGGATTTATTGATAAGTCATCAAGACGTGCGACCACAATTTGTTGTGTAATGATCACTTCATTTACTTTATTTAACATCAATCGTTCGAAAGTTAAACCTATATTTATACGATTATTATTATTTTATTATTATTATTATTATTATTATTATTATTATTATTATTATTATTATTATTATTATTATTATTATTATTAGTTTTCATTATTTAATTTTTTATTTTTCTATTAAGACAAATAAAAAATAATGCCTCATATATATTTTATAAGTTTACATTTTGCCTACTCTCTAAATCTGAATAAGCGAAATTTCGCTGATTCAAAGCGATAAAGTATACCGCTAATAGCAATTAGCGTATATACGCTGAAGAATTATTGAAATTTCGCTTATTCAGATTTAGAGAGTAGATGATATTTCGGAATTAATTTTACCTGAATTATTATCACGCGCAGCCATTTTTGCCATACATTTATCCATATTAGGTTTAAGCGGTTTCAGCTTTTCTTTACTTTCTGCTGTGGGATTTAAAAAAAATTAAGAAAAATTTATTAACAACAGTTTTTGAATAAATTAAAAATTTTGTTAATGACAATAATTGAATTTTAAATTTAATTTTACTCGATTTTCTGTCATGAACAGCAGTGTTTGACGATTTGTCCCCATTATGTTTAATCAACTTCTTTCTCACACCTCCTTTACTTTCATCTGCAGAATCTTAAAAATCGAAATAAAATATTTGTACATTTATTCCAAGTTATGTAAATTAACATTAGTTCAAACTATTATTTTCAAAAATTATTTTTAATTAAATTTTATAAAAGCATTGGCAAGATATAATTTTGATAATTTTTTATTTATAAAAAATGGTTTTTTTATTTTATTTTTTATTTTTTATGATTCAAGATAAGTTATTTATAAACAATATTTGTTCACATTTATACCTTTGTCTATTTTACTACCATGATTAGTGCTCTGTTGTAAATGGACTGGAGCAAGATTACTTCCAACAGCTAAATTAATAATATTTTTAAAATAAAATTCTTTTTGTTATTTAATTAGTTTATTTAAAATTATTTAATTAGTAATTTTAGTTTGCCTGAATGTTTATCGCCTGGTACATTTCCTGTCGCTTGCAACCCATAGACATCATTAGCATTTTGTGAATTTACTGAATCTTCATTATCTATTTAATTGAAAATAATTATAATTTAATTACATTCTTTATAAAAAGAATGTCAATTATGTTAACCTTTATAGCTGCTAACCTGAATATTGAATATCATCTAATGCATTTCTCGATGCTTGCTTTCCAGAATTTCGTGAATGAACCGGAGCTAGATTTTCAGTTATGATATATATTTATTATTTTTTTAAATAAATATCATTTGTAATTTTAAAAATTCTACTTCATTAAATTACCTAATTGTTCTATTTCAGGTGATAAACTTTTCATTCGTTTATTTTCAGGTTCAAATACTAAAAAAATTTTTTTTCAACAATTAGAATACAATATAAAATTAAATATCCTAAGCTGTTTATATTTTAATTAAAAATTTTTTATTACAACAAAATGAAACGCTTTTTGAAAATTTTTAAAACAACTGTACTTATAACACTTTTTATCTGTTTAAATTAAAAATATACAATATTTTTAATTTTCTATGACTCTAATTAAAATTTGTTAAAATTATTACCATTATTTTTCTGTATTACTATTTTTTCACTTTCTTCACGCTCTGCTGGTCGTTTGGAGCATGGAAATATCAGTGAATTGCATGCGATATTCGAAACAATCGTTGGTTTTCTGCTTTTAATTTGGCCCTTTTTAAAAACATAATTTTTAAATAAAATTTAACCATTAAGAACTCATATAGGAAATTCAAAACATTAAAAACATGTATTTAAACATGAAGGAATAAAAATAAATTCATTAGTTTATTTTAATTGTTTAATTTTTATAAAGTTTTTAAAATGTAAATAATAACCTATAAAAATTATAAAAAATATTTTTAGTTTCAAAATGAATTATTCAAAATAGTTGATGACGTATTTTTATATTTAAAAATAACCTGCAAATTTGGAAAGAGAGGATTGAACAGTGCAGTTGACTTTGATGGTCTTTGAAAACTTGGTCCTGGCATAGAAGGAAAGATAGCTGTCTCTGATTTTACTTCTTTCGAAATTGAAGTATTTTTAACAGAGTTTGGTGTCAAATTTTGGGATGCTCGATTTTTACGCGTTCGTTTCAAAAATTCTGTATCGTAGTCACTCATTTGACTGTCTATGTCTGAATGGAGGAGAGCTTCGAGCAGCTTATCTTTGCCTTTCGCAAAATCATCTGTTAAGAGAATTAGTTAATTAGTTAATAATAAATAATTAGTTAATTACTTTTTGACATTTAAAAAATTATTTGAGTCAGATGAGTGAAATTTAATTTTTAAATTTAGACAGCTCAATTTATTTTTCGACATTTAAAATTATAATGTATTTTGAACAATTAAAAAAATAATTATTTGTTAATTTTTTAAATAAAAATTTAAATTCTTAAAAAATAAAAAATTTAAACTTCTGATTCTTTTTATTATTTTTCACTATAAATATTTTATTCAAGTTTTTCATGATTTCTTGAAATTCATTTTTTCTTTAAACTTTTTATCATTTTTATTCATCAAGAATTTTTAAAATATTTTTTTCATGATTGTAAATAATAGATCGTAAATGATAAAAAAAATTTCAATTTTCCCTGAAAGCACTCAAATCTATAATCCGTGTAATTCAAGCTTTGGATCGAATAAGTAATAATTAAGTCAATTTAAGATTACAAAATAATTAATTAAAATCTTTTTAATGAATTCAATCCACTTGCACTTAAATTTAAATTAAGAAATTTTAGGCCAATAAATAATGTCAAATGAGAAGAAGAGAGAATATATACTTTCAAAGCATAGATAATTTTGTATTACTAAAGGTTATACCTGTCTGATACTTTATTTTCAAGACGAGTTTACTATTCCACGATTTTTCCACTTCTTTGAGCTTAAATAAAGCAGAGTTGAATTTCATTTTATCCTCATCTGAAGGCAAAAAGCAGTAAACCGTTTGGTCTTCGTATTCTACCATCCATTTGGAGACAACTAATCGTGGTTTGTCCTCACCCTCTAACCAAATCACACTATAATCTGGAGCAGATTTTTCCATGGCATCCAAATTTTTATAAATAAAAATAATACTGTCAACTATCAAGAAAACTTTTTTCAGATATCAGTAAAATAAAAATAAATTTTACTATAAGTGTCAGATATCAGCTTCTTTTTTAAAAACAAATGATACTATAGTAAATAAGAATTTGTTTAAATTGAAGTGTGTAACGTTAGCAACGAATTTTTTTTCAAATAGAAATGTCAATGGTAATTTTCGTAAATTGAGGTAACAGAATTTTTCGAAAAAATTCGACATTACGTTTTGTGTTTATATATATTATATTTTTAATTTCTATTTGGGAATAATTATGAAGATCATTTGTCAATGATGGATTCAATTTATAATGCGTGAGAGTCTTAAAAAAATCAAAATGTTTATATGTATAGTGTATCAAGATTTTTTCATTATTTGGTCGAAATAATATTTTCGAAGAAATAAATTATACAATTGTATTTAACGTGATATAGATATTGATTATGGAATATTTCAAAACAATATTATGTTCAAGGTAAGTGACATTTTTCTTTGTAAATTATGCTTAAATAATTCTAATAATATAATTGAAACCTTTATTTTCTTTTTTATAAAAACAAAAATAACTAATCCGAAATTTCTGTCTTTCAACTATCAATATTCTTTTTATTAAATTATTTATTCATGTTATTTCATTTTTTTCAACCTTTAAAAAAATTTTAAACAATATTTTTGTCTACTGTAGAAATTATATATTTTTCGGCAAAAAATTTTTATTGAAAAGTAATAAAAATTGCGGCCAAATATAAATTTTTAAAGATTCACTATTAAGATTAAAACTAATCATTTAGAGGTGATAATTTTTTAAAAATATTTTTTCAAAACTAGAAACAATTTTTTTTTCTAAAAAATCAGAAATTTTTTTTTATAATTTTTTAAAATATACGATTATTTGTTTAAAATCATAAAGAAAGTTTTTGAGATACAGGCAAAAGATAATAGAAACTAAAATGATGTTTAAATTTTGAAAATAATTTTCGAGTTTTATTACAAAAATGATTAAATTATTTTTATTTTTTTATATTATTCGTAAATTTGAATACTCATCATTATGAGAAAAAAGTGACACCCTAAAACATCGTAGATTTTGATAGGTTGAAATTTCACTGGTCCTTCTCAAAAATTTACTAAAACTTACTACAATATATTATATTTAAATTTTAAAATTAACATGTTTATACATTTTCAACAGATTTTCATCAATTAAACGCATAAGCAACGATAAACGTCGTTTTTATTTATGTCATGAACGGAACGTTTATCTACCATCAGAGTTACCAATCAATGTATAAATTTAAATATTATTGTAAGTATAAATACATAAAAACATTATTTTAAATTATCAATTACTGAAAATTTTTTAATAATCAAAAGTCGTTGATGTGTGACACGCCTCACATGTACAGTAAGGACTTAAAAAATTAAACAAAAATTTATTTCAATTATTGTGATAATTCCTGATAAGTTATTAAATTTATTTATTATTATTATTCATTTAACAAATATATTTTCAGAATATCCTAATTTCCCGATATCCTTAGGACTTTGATACGATATTCTGAATATCCCGATAAGTTTTGTGTAATATCAAGACTAAAAAAAATTATTTTACAGAGATACGAATTTATTCTTTTATTGATTGAAATAATGCCGAAGTTCAAATCATCTTTTTGTACAAGAAGACATATTCGTCGACTACGAGACGAGCAATCTAACTTAGATTTGAAGCTGCTAACTTCCGGTCATTTAACTGAAGAATCCAGTGATGATGATATCAGTGACGTAGAAAACAAAGCAAACGAAGAGGTGGATTTGAAAAATATTTTTCAGGAAATATTATTTGATGATTCATTGATTGAAATCGATTCGGATAATGAGCAAGATTCAAGAGAAGCAATTAATAAAAATCAAGAAAATCAACAAAAAATATTACATGAAACAATGATTGAAATTAATTCAGACAATAAACATGAAGATTCTGGTTCAAATCAAGATTATAATTTAAAACAGCAAGAAGATTTAACTGACGTTGAAACAAAAATTGAAGAAGAATCGGAAAGTGAGATAGAATTTGATTTTGAAGAAGAAATGATCAAAAATATAGATTCTGACAGTGATGAAGAAGAATTGAGCAGTTCTGAAACAGAAGAATCTGATGAAGAGTTTTCATCTGAAAAACACGAATCAAAATTCGTAAAAGCATTAAGAGCTTGGGCTTTGTATTATAAAGTATCGATTGTGGTTTTAACAGCGTTGCTTCTTTTGTTAACACAATTTACAAATTTTGTGTTACCCCGCGATGCTAGAACTATTCTGCGAACACCGCGAACTACACCTATAAAAATTTTATCTGATGGCGGCGAGTACCATCATTTTGGTTTAAAACGTGCTCTTAATTCAATGTTAAAGAATTACAAATTAAATCAACACACAGTTGAGTTAATAATTAATATTGACGGTTTACCGATATGTAAATCACCTGCTAAATCATTGTGGACAATCATGTGCTCAGATTTTAACACAAAAAATGTCTATTTAATAGGAGCATATCATAGTTCTCATCACCCTGGAGATTCCAACGAATTTTTGCAAGAATTTACCGATGAAATGACCATCTATTGCACCAATGGTTTCAATTATAAAGGTAGAAAATACAATGTCGATTTTTCAGCATTAGTGTGTGATGTACCTGCCAAGAAATTAATTTTAAAAATCAAAGGTCATACAGGCTATGATAGTTGTTCGACATGTGTGATTAAAGGAGAAGGACTTCGACCTAAAAATTGGAATAAAAAGAAGAAAAAAAAGAAAAAAAGAGTATGTTTTCCAGGTACGGGTCCTTTCAATTTGAGAACAGACGAAAAGTTTAAAAGTCATGGTTACAAAGGCAACTATCAAGAAAGCACGCAAACAATTTTAAACGACATTCCTAGATTTGGACCAGTATCCAATGTTCCACGTGACTATATGCATCTGGTATTGCTAGGGATAGTAAAAAAATTGATTTGGCTATGGATATTTGGTCCTAGTGATGTTAGACTGGGAGAAGAAAAGATAGATCGAATTACGGAAAAACTTTTAGAATTAAGAAAAACGCAACCATCAGATTTCAACAGGCAAGCTAGATCAATTCGAGATTTTCATAATTGGAAAGCTACCGAATTCAGGACTTTTTTACTATACAGTGGGCCAGTTGTATTGCAAGGAATTTTGGATCAACGAATGTATAACAACTTCTTGTCACTTCATGTAGCTATTACTATACTTTCGAGTCCGATTTACATCAAAATTGCCGGTAACATTGACTATGCTGATCAACTTTTGAAGTATTTTATAGAAAGTTTTCAAGAAATTTATGGTAAGATATTTATGTCTCATAACTTTCACAATGTTCTGCATCTCTGTCTTGACGTGAAGAAGTACGGACACTTGGATTCTTTTAGTGCTTTCCGATTTGAAAATTACATGACTACTATCAAACGACAATTGAGAAAAAAAGACAAACCATTGCAACAACTGGCTAGGAGATATGCTGAAATGGAAAGTTGTGAAAATATGAGTTCTTCTACGAAAGTTCCAAAACATCAATTAAAACGCGCTCATTCGAGAGGACCACTAAGCAACAAATTGGAAAATGTTAACAAACAGTATAAACGGATAGAATTAAAAGATTTCTCCATTGACTGTGACACGTCAAGAAATAATTGTATTCTACTTGAAAATGGACGCGGTGCTTGCATTGTTAACATTGTAGAATGTAATGATAAAAGTATTTTCCTAATTGGGAAAGAAATTTTGGCAACTGGAGACTTATACGAAGAACCTCTAAATTCAAGTTTGCTTAACATTCGATTAGTGTCAAAAGAAACAACTAATCTTTCACTCTGGCGTTTAGAGGAAGTGAAAGCAAAATTGTGGAGAATTAAAAGAAAAAACACGTCTATTATTTTTCCACTACTTCATACAGAATTGGAAAATTAATTTCTGTTTTGAAAAATAAGGTATTTACAAAACATTGCAAATATTTTTATTTAAAAGAATATAATATACTCTATCTACAATACTAATAATAATTACATACTGTTATTTATTTTACAGGCTGATCATTATGTAGCGAATTTCTTAAATTTTTCAAAATGATTTTTTTATGTTTAAAAACCGAGAAAAATTGAATTAATGAAAAAAAATTTGGAAATTCGAAACGCAATGTTTACTCTACATATTTATAAATTATAATTAATTATATTATAATAATCTTTATTCTTATTATTTAGCATAGATAGATGTCCTGTGATCTATAAATAAAAGGAAAATAATTTAACCCTACAAGTGTACAGTGAGCTGAAAATTAGTTTTCATGTGGTATATAAATGGAAAACAAAATATTTTAGCCTTAGAAGTGAGCTGAGATGAACTTCTGTCATCATATTGTAAATAACTTTTCTAGATCCACTGTATTTTATGTCTAAACTAACAAATAGTTTAATGTAATTCGTTATTAAATTTATTTTAATTTTTCAATACAATTAAAACAATGAAAAATATTTACTGAATTGTATCAATTAAAAACTCGTTATTACAATTTAAATAAACATAATAAAAATGTACATAAAAAGTTAAGAATAAAAATAAAAATAAATTCTTATTATTAGTTAATACGATCATCAGTCTTCCTACTATTATTAAAACATTTTTTATTTTGTTCAAATCTATAAATTAAACAAAGTGAAATATTACTGTTAAATTGTATAATTTTCAAGGTGCGTGCTTAAAAAATAATTAAAAATCATTTTCGTTATAAACAAAAAAGAAGTCTTTGTGACTCATGATAAGGTAATATTTTTCAAAATTCATAAAATAAAAATTTTTATAATTTCTAGAAATATATTCCTGGAATTTTCCGAGGATTATTCTCAGCTTATTCCACATGAGTATTCCTCGTATATTCATTATGAATATTCCTAGTATATTCCACAAGAATATTTTTTGGAATTTTCCATAGGGATATTCTTGGAATATTCCACAGGAATATTCCAAGAATATACCGCATGAATATTCTTGGAATATTCCACAGGAATATTCTTGGTATATTCTATGAGAATGTTCGTTTTTTTAAAAATATTTTTGAATATTCCACTGGAATATTCCGGGAATGTAAAAATGGAATGTTCCAGTAGTCGGACATTTTTTCATTCTCGGAATATTCCTGGAATATTCCTTTGGAATATTCCCAATGTTCCAATGGAATATTCCAGGAATGTGAATGGAATATTCCGTGCTATTTGGGTTAAGTCTAGCGTGTTATTTACTTCTTTGTAATTATTATATTTCATGTTTTTGTGCAAAATTATTCGTTATTTCACAATATTTTTCCATTTTTCTTTTTCTCAAAATGAAACTTGCCTGTTTCATTTTGATACTTTTACCTTAGAACTCGAAATGAGACAACCAGTTTCATTTTTGTTGCGAATCAAATTGAGTATAGAATCTATACTCAATTTGAATTCAGGTTTTTTCTGTGATACAATATAAAATATATATTTATATATGTATATTATATATTTATATATAGTATATAAAATATTTAAAAATAAATTTGAAAAATCTCGTACGCGTGGGGGATCGAACCCAGAACCCTTGGGACGCAAGCCTGATACTTTGATATCACACGGTCACGTTAACTTATACAGTACTTGGTGTATTTACATTTTTTTTACATTTGCATTTTTTGAGGCCCTAAACAAAGTCCCATTTTAAATAGAGTAAAATGGGTCAATTTCTACACGCACGGAGAAAAATGAGTTTGCTATTATATGGATAGCTAATTTTTAGCTACAGTAGCTAATATTTAGCTGTTACAGCAAACTATTTTAGCTATAGTAGCTTTTTTAGTGCGGAAACGTTTGAAAATCTCATAATTTTGTTTATTACCCGAGGCGAAATTTAAGCCCTAATTTACAAGGAGTAAAGTAGAGTTAAACAGACCCTCTTTAGCTTCCTCAACTAGTCGCAAATTTCCCTTTCTTCCACGTTTGGATTTAAAGTAGGGTCTAAAAATTGATTAAAATATTGAAAATTTTGAAATTGCTCTAATTCTATTAATTTTTTGAAAACGCTTCAAAATATGTTAATTCCAGTTTTTAAAGGGTAATTAAAGAAATATTGTGTGAAGAAAAAATTCATTTTGCTTTAATCAAAATAATTAAAAGAGTTTTTTTTTTGCATTTTTTTGTACTTTTTTAATCGAACTAGACCCTCTTTAGCTTCCTCAACCAGTCGCAAATTTACCTTTCTTCCACGTTTGGATTCAAAGGAGGGCCTACGGGATAGTCTACAAGATCGTAAAGAGGGCCTATTTAGGTTCTAAGGGAAGCTAAAGAGGATTCAAATTTCGCCTCGGGTACACTGAAAAAATTTTGGTACAGCAGCTATCTCAAACGAAAAATTTCTTTATTCAGTTAGATTCACTCATATAAAAACTCATGGTAAATATTAAGTGTGAAGTTAATTGAATATTAAAATTTTTCGTTTGGGGCAACTGTTGCACCAAAAATTTTTCAGTGTACATATAACGAATTGACCTTTTGAAATCGATTTTTTTTTCAATTTTCCTAACAAAATAATCCCGAGGCGAAATTTGAATCCTCTTTAGCTTCCCTTAGAACCTAAATAGGCCCTCTTTACGATCTTGTAGACTCCCGTAGGCCCTCCTTTGAATCCAAACGTGGAAGAAAGGTAAATTTGCGACTGGTTGAGGAAGCTAAAGAGGGTCTAGTTCGATTAAAAAAGTACAAAAAAATGCAAAAAAAAACTCTTTTAATTATTTTGATTAAAGCAAAATGAATTTTTTCTTCACACAATATTTCTTTAATTACCCTTTAAAAACTGGAATTAACATATTTTTTTTTTTTTTTTTTTTTGCTTAGGGACTATTGGGAAAATCTGTATACAGATACCTTGGCTTCCGCATGCCAAGGTTATGTGGGGTTGGTAAAAAAAAAAGGAGAACAATAAACAAAATAAGCTGGCGAACTACTACCAGCCCCGACCCACTAAAACCCGTCAACCCTTCTTGAAAATTTGCGACTAGTTGAGGAAGCTAAAGAGGGTCTGTTTAACTCTACTTTACTCCTTGTAAATTAGGGCTTAAATTTCGCCTCGGGTATATTATAGAAAACTGAAATTTTATTACAAGCACAACAAAATTTGCAACATATATATATATATATATATATATGAGGCATTCCACGTCAATGGAAGACCCCCCCTGTCCAAAATTGGTTTTAACGTAAAAAGCTTTATTATAGCTTAAAATTTAGCTTATTTTGTCTACTTTTAAATGCAAAGTGGCGATTTTTAAAATTCAAAATGGCGGATCCAATATGGCCGCCAAAAAGAAAAAAAACGAAAAAAAAGTAATCAAAAACTCTTAAAACTTGTCACTTGGGGGTTTTCAGGGTCGCTGAATACGAATCTGATGTCAGTTTTCAAAAATTCAAAATGGCGGATCCAATATGGAGGACGATTTTGGAAAAATCTGCGATTTACTTGAATATGGCGGACTTGGAGTTAAAAATTAACTGAATTCGCTTGAAAATTGTTACTCGGGTGTTTTCGGGGTCGCTGAATACGAATCTGATGTCAGTTTTCAAAAATTCAAAATGGCGGATCCAATATGGCGGACATGAAAACTAAAAATTGGTTGAATTTTTTTGAAAATCGATACTCGGGGGTTTTTGGGGTCGCTGAATACGAATCTGATGTCAGTTTTCAAAAATTCAAAATGGCGGATCCAATATGGAGGACATAAAAATTAAAAATTAACTGAATTCGCTTGAAAATTGTTACTCGAGGGTTTTCGGGGTCGCTGAATACGAATCTGATGTCAGTTTTCAAAAATTCAAAATGGCGGATCCAATATGGCGGACATGAAAACTAAAAATTGGCTGAATTTTTTTGAAAATCGATACTCGGGGGTTTTTGGGGTCGCTGAATACGAATCTGATGTCAGTTTTCAAAAATTCAAAATGGCGGATCCAATATGGTGGACATAAAAATTAAAAATTGGCTGAATTTCTTTGAAAATTGACACTCGGGGGTTTTCAGGGTTGCTGAATACGAATCTGATGTCAGTTGTTCAAAAATTAATTTTTATTTTTTTGTTCTTATTTTTTTATTCAGCGACCCTGAAACCCCCGAGTAACGATTTTCAAGCGAATTCAGTCAATTTTCAACTTCATCTCCAACATATTGAATCCGCCATTATGTTTTTTAAAAACTGACATCAGATTCGTAATCAGCGACCCCGAAAACCCCCGGTACTGATTTTCAAGCGAATTCAGTAAATTTTCAACTTCATGTCCGCCATATTGGATCCGCTATTTTGATTTGTTAAAAACTGACATCAGATTCGTAATCAGCGACCCCGAAAACCCCCGAGTAACGAGTTTTAAGCGAATGCGTTGACTTTTTATTTTTTCGTCCGCCATATTGGATCTGCCATTTTGAAATTTAAAAAACTGACGTCGGATTCGTATTTAGCGACCCCGAAAACCCCCGAGTAACGATTTTCAAGCGAATTCAGTCAATTTTCAACTTTATATCCGCCATATTGGATCCGCCATTTTGAATTTTTGAAAACTGACATCAGATTCGTATTCAGCGACCCCAAAAACCCCCGAGTATCGATTTTCAAAAAAATTCAACCAATTTTTAGTTTTCATGTCCGCCATATTGGATCCGCCATTTTGAATTTTTGAAAACTGACATCAGATTCGTATTCAGCGACCCCGAAAACACCCGAGTAACAATTTTTAAGCGAATTCAGTTAATTTTTAACTCCAAGTCCGCCATATTCAAGTAAATCGCAGATTTTTCCAAAATCGTCCTCCATATTGGATCCGCCATTTTGAATTTTTGAAAACTGACATCAGATTCGTATTCAGCGACCCTGAAAACCCCCAAGTGACAAGTTTTAAGAGTTTTTGATTACTTTTTTTTCGTTTTTTTTCTTTTTGGCGGCCATATTGGATCCGCCATTTTGAATTTTAAAAATCGCCACTTTGCATTTAAAAGTAGACAATATAAGCTAAATTTTAAGCTATAATAAAGCTTTTTACGTTAAAACCAATTTTGGACAGGGGGGGTCTTCCATTGACGTGGAATGCCTCATATATATATATATATATATAGGTATGCGTTTGAAGAGAAATTCTGTATCATATTTTCTTATTCATTCAATGAAAATAGCGAAAACATATACATATGGCACGCATATATATTTAAAATCCTTGAATGAAAGAATCAGTAATGCAGAATATTTTCCCTTGAAAATTTCACATTGAAAAATGTACCCCATCGGCTCAAAAAGACAATGTCAAGAAAAACGAGTCAAAAGTATATTTTCATGTCTATTTTTATCAATCAATATATATATATATATATATATATTATATATATATATATATATATATATATATATATATATATATATATATATATATATATATATATATATATATATTATACTCTTAGCTTTCAATGTATGTATATATATACACCTATATTATATCGAAATAACATTGACGGGATGCGAAGAGACCATATACAATGTATTGTACAAGTAATAAAAATGAGAGTGCAAGCGAATCCAACATTTCTATTGGTCGACAGGTCTTCACTCGTTAGCACGTACTTATATATATATATATATATATATATATATATATATAGAGTAATGCCTGACAGTGTATATTCGTTACAGAAATATGGTACTCTCTCTTCTCTCTATATATATTTCGGCGTCGTTATTTTCTTCTGCAACACAGACGCATGAAAACATCTGCATTCATGTGAAAAAGAGAGAAAAAAATGAAATTATTACCAAAGAGTATATGTAACTGGAATTCGGAGGAAAAAGAAGGATAGAAAAAGAGTGGCCGGGTTTAATGAAAAAAAAAAATAATAATAATAATAATAATAAAGAAAGAAAAACGAGGACTGGAAAAAATAGACTGTGGGAATCTTTATAATTACGATATAAAATCACCGCATTACCGGAGGCTGAAATAACCTAATGTATATAATACGCGCGTCACCGATGAATATATTTTGCCAGATAACATTTGGGTATTGTATCTCGTCTTCTATATATATATATATGCCATACAAATATATATGTACACCATTTTGTATCCCTACTCGCATATTCTATAAAGATCCATATAAAAATATACTCTTTTCAGACACACATAGCCCATCCATCTATTTACTGAAGACTTGCGGAAATTCCAAGTCTCAAATTCTATGCATTTTTTTTTTCATTTCCATCGCAAATCATTTCACGCTGCCGTATTGCAAATAATACGCTTTATTTTACAAAACTCATAATTGGACCGTACGCTTTACTGAATATATAAATATATATCTTTTCTATTCCTCGGCAAAAATTCCACTCATTTCTTGCAATTTGTCGTGTCAACGTTGAGGGTCTCGTGTCAATGTGAAACAAAGATTTTTTTTTATTTTTAACGTATTGAAAATATAAAATATTTGTATACCTATTTTACGCTCATATATACCATCTTTACAAAATTATGTTTTGTATAAAAAATTTATTTATTCAGATTTCAAAATATTTGATAAAATAATATGTCAATATTTTGTTATTGTGATTAATTATCATATTCAATTAATTATTATCATTTATTCTAAAATTAAACATAATTATTCATATTCTTCATAAAATACATTCTTTATCTAAAAAATTCCTTAAAAATCAAACTAAAATATGAAAAATTGGAAATATAATCCTACAAGCAAAGAAAAAGTATTAAAATTTTAATACTGTTTTAAAAAAAATATCACTGATGTATTAAAAAATTCAAAATGGCGGACCCAATATGGCGGAAAAATTTAAAATTATTCGATTCGTTCAAAATTCGGTACTCGGGGGTTTTTGGGGTCGCTAAATCCAAATTTGATGTCAGATTTTAAAAATTCAAAATGGCGGACCCAATATGGCGGAAAAATTTAAAATTATTGGATTCGTTCAAAATTCTGAACTTGGGGTTTTTTCGGATTGCTGAATTCAAATTTAAGGTCAAATTGGGATTCAGCGACCCCAAAAACAAAAACTATCAAAGATGTTATAAAAAGTATGGTTATGTTACCCATTACAAGCAAGATGTTACTCCGTACAATCTGAATGGTAACTGATAGAATCTAGATAGCTGTCCGTATATGTATAAGATCAAATATGGTACTTGCACTGAAAAAAAAAGTTAATTGAATTAAGTTAATGCATTTACTTGAGGTACTTTACTTGAAACAAGACGATATTTTCTTATTGGAAGAAATTTATTTTTTTGAGTCAATTAATTTTGACCAATGTACTTGAAATAAGAAAATATAAGTATCATACAAGTAAATATATCTTACTGTTTCAAGTGAATTGTTTACGAACAACTTTTTACTTAATCTATAATACTCATAGTCTTGATCCAAGAAAATGAAAAGATTAATAGAAATAAATACTTGTTTCAACTTGATTAAAATTTATATTGTTTGAATTAAACATTAATCAATCCAAGTGTTTAATATATACTTTAAGCATTAATTCAATTTCTAGAAATAATATTATTCTATGTTAACCCCTTGACAGTCCAGGGCCCATATGTGGCCAGAAAAAGTCGTGCCACCTTTGTGCAAGTGGCCATATATGGCCATCGCAAAAAAATAATACTAAATTTAATTTGATTCGCCTGAAATTTGTTACTCGGGGGTTTTTGGGGTAGCTGAATCCAAATTTGAAGTCAGATTTCAAAAAAACAAAATGGCGACCATGAAAACTTAAAATTTATCAGATTTACATGAAACTCGTTGCTCAGGGGTTTTCGGGGTCTCTGATTACGAATCTGAGGTCGGTTTTTCAAAATTCAAAATGGCGGATCCAATATGGCAACCCAATATGGCGGATAATTTAAAAATTAATGCGTTTTGACCACAAATTGTTACTCGGGGGTTTTCGTAGTCGCTGAATTCGAATTTGAGGTCAGTTTTTCAAAATTCAAAATGGCGGATCCAATATGGCGGACAAATTTTTAAAAAATCAATCCAATTTGCCTGAAATTTGTTACTCAGGGGTTTTTGTGGTCGCTGAATTCGAATTTGAGGTCAGTTTTTCAAAATTCAAAATGACGGATCCAATATGTCGGACAAATTTAAAAAAAATTTTTTTTTAATATTTGTCCGCCATATTGGATCCGCTATTTTGAATTTCAAAAAACCGACCTCAAATTCGAATTCAGCTATCCCAAAAACCCCCGAGTAACAAATTTCAGACAAATCGGATTGATTTTTTAAAAATTTGTCCGCCATATTGGATCCGCCATTTTGAATTTTGAAAAACTGACCTCAAATTCGAATTCAGCGACCACAAAAACCTTAAATATGATGAAGTCATATTTTTTTGGAAACTTTTTTTTCGGACCGTTTTAGGCCCACCAGCGATTTTTAACTGGACTGCGAAGGGGTTAAATGAAATAATTTATTTTTTCCGTTGAAATAGTGCACGGAGAGAAATTTATGCTACTGGGTAACATAATGATGTTAAGGGCAACCATATTTAGTGCTAAATATACAGACAGCGATATATATTGTAGTATTTACTATCAGATTATTATCGAAATTTGATTGTACAATTTACAATCTTTGATGTTAAAAATTTTATACGATCTCTTTACGTTCTCGAGTGGCAAATATACACGAACCTAACCTCGCTTTTTTGTAAACTTAAATAATTTCATTTTATTTTAATAAGACATTTCGATAAGAATTTAAACTTTAAACTTTTTACATAAAAAAGAGTATGTCTATTTTTTCACTCCGTCTATAAAAAGGACTTGCTTAAACATAAATATATTTATCAAACGGTATATTTTTTTCACAGAGTCAATTGAATTTGTATTATTTTACTAATTTTTAAGTTTAAAAAAAGTAAGAAAAAATATGAAAAAGTTTTTTTTCCAAAAAAAAATTTCAATAAACACATGTACATTTATACAAACGAAAAAAAAACTTACTTGATTTTTGTAATCTTGAAATTTTTTAAAAAATTTTAAGCGAGGTCCTGGTTTTGGTACAATGAGTGATATTGTATCATTGTCCTGTAAGTAAAACGATTCTTCATCAATTTCACCGTCTAAACAACGCAAAATTGTTTTGAGGTTATAAACACGTTCACACTTCAGTCTTCGCTAATTCAATCAAAATAATAAACCCACCTCCAAAAGATGGAATCAAAGATTCCATATTCCACGACATTAATAAATTTTTAACAAACTCGTCCATTTTTTATTCACAACTTTTTTCACTATATATAAACACGTGCGTGAAAACACAAGGACCGCAATTGAATAGGCGAAGTATACACCACAATCAGCGCATGCGCTCACATTTAATTTTTACAATATTTGATAGTAGTGACTACAATCCAAATGCTAACATATTTTATGTCTTTGGGTAACATCTTGGATAGCAAAATGTTGATAGTAGATTCTTGTCAGTCAGTGGCGCACACTCGGCTGGAGCAGGGGGAGCGGCCGCTCCCCCTGGTCTAAGGGTGGGTGCTGTCCAGAGGGTGGATAAAAATATAAATAAAAAATTAAAATTTTACATATAAAAATGAGCTGAAACATATTGAGTTGAAAAATTGCATGAACACGCGTATTTTTAACTTTGATTAAACAATTATCAAAATGTTTTGTTTTTAGAAAAAGGGTGAAACCATTTGTAAGTTACATGGGAAATGACACTTTACGCCTTCATGCAGTTTTTTTTGCTTGTCAGAATTTTTGCAGGGGGGGGTCCCAAGAAGTTAGCGCCGCTCCCCTTCTCCGAAAACCAATGTGCGCCACTGTTGTCAGTAACACAATGATGGTACCTTGTACAATCTTTCTTTTTACTATCAAATTCTTACTATCCATTTCTCTCAGTGTGATATAATCTTGAATGAAATCATTTTTTTGTTTCCTTGGAAATATTTTTTATTTAATTTAACGCTAATATAGTCTTGAGTCAAGAAAATGCAAATATTATAATATAAGTAAATACTTGTTTTAACTTGATTAACGCATAGTTCTTGAATTAAGAATTTAGTATTTGGCAGAAGTAAATATGTTATTATCGCAACCCAATATTTTATTTTCCCGAAGTACCAAAAAGTATTCAATCAAGAATATTAGATTGTTAAGCAAAATAATAAAATATTGTCTGAAGAATTTTCATTTCTTGAATCAAATAGTTTTATTCATTTGCTTTGAATTAATTTTTTACATAATACAAATCCCGTTTTCTTGATCCAAGAAAATATTTCTCTCCAAATGAATGTGAAACTTAAATAGTAGTTTTTGAAAACCATCAATTGAGTCAGGATGGCATAGTGGTCTACGTTACTGCCTTTGGTGCGCGCAACTCGGGTTCAGTTCCTCGAACCGTGAAAAATTTTCATTCAAGGTGTACTTGTTTTAGTTGTGTTAAGTATTAATTAAATATAAATATGAATGTTAATAATAAATAAAAATGTTTGACTTAAGAATTAGACATGGTGGGATAAGGAATGGGTGTAAATTCAAGTAAATATTTACTTGTATTGGAAAAATATTTTTTTGGTTCAACTCCATAAGTTTTCTCAAGTCAAGAAAATATTTTCTTGATATAAATATGATCTTGACTTAATATATTTTACATTTCTTAGAAGTCAATAAACTTTATATTCAGAATCAGCGACCCCAAAAACCCCCGAGTAACGAGTTTCAAGTGAATCCGCGATGAAGTTTTAAAATTAATCTCCAAACATCCGCCATATTGGATCAGCCATTTTGAATTTTTTAAAAACAATTGCAGACTCAGAATATTATAATAATAAATATAATATTATATATATATAATATATTATAATGTGAAATATTATATTTAAATATTCGGACGTCTCTAAGAAATATTTATATAATTATTATAAATGAAAGTTTTGCTAATATTTATGGTGAAAGTTACAGTTTCTGTTGTTTTTATTTTTTTTTTTTATAGGAAATTATGCACATTTTATGTTTATACACATTGGCGGATAACGTGCTAAGAGGAAAGGATGTTATGTAGAATCCGTTTAGTTATATACGTATATATATATACAAATAATCGAGCAGCTAAATGGAATTTATTGCAATCATGACAGCTTGGTGCATTCGCTGTGTACAGGACACATTGGTGTACACCTACATCGTATATTCACTCTTCGAGGTGATTTACATGATTTTCATTATAACTGGCGGCGAACCATAAAACTGAATTAATCGTTCCGAAACATTCCCTTCTCACAGGGGCCTTTAGCGTGAACTCACCTGCAAGAATCGGATTGCAGTGATTTTTTTTTCTTTTCATTTGTAATTCATGTATGTATATCATACCCTTTTGAGGATTTATATTCTCTTATATATATATGTACTAAACACTGCACACAAATATAATTTGCAGTCGATTCATATAAATAATAATTTTCGTCATTATACATTAATTATCCATTATAGCACTATGAATATTCCTTTGGAATTTATGGGGATGTATTTGAAAAATAATAATCCCATCACATATTGAGAAATATTCCAACCACATTCAAGAAAATATTTGAAACTTTTCTTGGAATATTTTATAAAAATATTTGGTACACATGAATATTCTTTACATAATATGTGACGCTCCACGAGAAAAGGGATCTATTGTATATCCCTGAAATAAAATTAGGCTATATAAGTTTTCACGTACAGTGCACGGAAAACTATTTTAAAATTAAAATATTTCTACAATATCGAAATATTTGATAATATTTTATACATTTATTTCATTTTTTTTCTCTCTTTTTTTTGTCTATCAATTTTAAAATAAATAAAAGTTTTTGTTCTCAATATGACAAAGTATAAAATTTGAACAATAAACACGAAAAAGGATTAATTTCACGAAATCCGTTGTATTTCTCAATTGGAAGAGAGAATTTTTTGACAGAATTGAAAAGAAAATAAGAGAAAGGGTGATGTTATTGGTTCAAAAAAATAAAAAAAAAAAAAAAAAATTCACACGACTCAAAGAAAGTAATATTTATTTGCTATTCGCTGTAACCTTTGCTGAAATTCGATTTCTGTTAAAATTGACCGTTAAAGGGGCTTTTTTACAATTCGATGTCATTAAGATTATGAGGGTTGCTGAGAATTTCATTGGGGAAATAAAAACATCCAAACCCTTTCCCTCAAAAAGTGACAGTGAAATCCGCTTAGAAATTATATCCCCTGCGTTAAAATTGTGTTCGCTTAAAAAAAAAAAAAAAATGAAGTCCTGTACCTTTTCCAGCCTTGAAAGAAATAATCTTCTATATGTATAAATTTCAAAATAATCATATTCTCACTTTATAAATTTCTATTTTTAAATGTATTTTTAATATTCGAGATGATTTTTTGATTATGATTATGAAAGTACAAACAAAAAGGTATCTTTTGCGGCCATAATGAAAAAATTTCAATTTTCAGACAAACATTTTTTTGAGAATTTTTTTAAATTGTAAATTTTGATTTGAAAAAATGTGAACCCAAGATGGACACCTTCATAGAGTGCATTGAAAAATGGGTAAAATAAAAATGAACAATTTAAGGATTTTTAAAACAATTTTCTGTTTTTTTTTATTATATTTTTTGAAAGTTCTAACAGTTTTTAATTGTTAAAAATTAAATTTAATATTAAAAAAAATTAATTTTAACCAATAGATAAGAAATTTCAAATAACGATTAGAAACTGTTAGTAACTATATATCGACAGATTTCAATTCTCTATTGATAAATACAGAATTTTGAAGTTAGGAAAATAAAAAATTTCAAATATGAGGATCAGATAACATTATTAAGAAGCTGTAAAATTGAAAACCAGACTGTCCATCTTAGGATTAATGATAGCAGCGTACGCTACTTATTTTGAAGTGCAACAAAAATGAGCCAGGTTGGTGGCGCCACTGTCTATGTCGTTTAGCATTGGCTCATTTTGAGTTGCAACAAAAATGAGACTAAAAAACCTATAGGTTTTTTCTGTGAAATGAGGTTATTATACGATATGACCCAAATAGCACAGAAACTTGCACGGTAAACTTGCCGCAAGCTTCCGTGCTATCTGAGGAACCTATTCGAAATCAAAAATTTAGATAATTTTACCGACTGAAATAAAAACTGTTACAAAAGTTTTTGCATCGAAAAATTCACGTGGTATCCGTTACAGGAAAAAAAAAAAATTTTGAATATATTCTTAAATTCTAAAATATTATTTTCCTATATATAGTAAAAATTTGCAAAAAAAAATTATTTCGAATTTTTTCTATTCGCGAAACTATTGATATATGATCTGAAATATCGAGTGTGTACAAAAAAAAAGCCACATAGGTTGAAAAATTGTAAATTATGAAGAGGGTATTGAAATGATTTGAGGCGTGATATTCGAGGTCGTGAAGTTTTGCGTTATACGTTTCCTTTAAGATTTGCATTGTGCAGAAGAGCGTGGAATATTTTGCGTAACGAATCAGTTCTTTGATTCTTCGGCAAGCGTGTGCCTTTAAAAGTCTAACCGTACCCGATCATATGTATACACACAATGAGATTGATCCACATTTTGACGGCGTGGAACAACTGGCACGAATGCCGCGCACGATGATATGAATGAAATACAAAACCTTCAAAATAAAAGCTTCAACTATTATAAAGTCGGAAGCCTCAACTCTATAAAGTCGGCATCATTAAACAAAAATTTTTTAAACGTAAAAAACCGAAACCGTAACTATATACAATACAAAAAAAAATTGAGGGAAAATATATCTTGAAATCAAAAATGATAAATTGATATTAAAAGGATTATGTAAAATATTTATTAGATTTGCGATTTTTGGTTCTTAATAAAAAGAATTATATTCAACTTTTTTTTTGTGTCCGAGTCAATCTTGTAAGTTAGAAATTTGAAGAATTCCATCTTTTTTAATAATTGAATTTTTTTATTCATTTCACAGAAAAAACCTGAATTCAAATTGAGTACAGATTCTATACTCAATTTGATTCGCAACAAAAATGAAACTGGTTGTCTCATTTCGAGTTCTAAGGTAAAAGTATTAAAATGAAACAGGCAAGTTTCATTTTGAGAAAAAGAAAAATGGAAAAATATTGTGAAATAACGAATAATTTTGCACAAAAACATGAAATATAATAATTACAAAAAAGTAAATAACACGCTAGACTTAATATATTTGATTAAAAATTGCTTGTAATCGCGTAATAAAATAATAAAGGAAATATGTTTTTAGGTTAGAAAAATGAAAACATGTGTTTTGACAACAGGAACGGTACTGCCAACTTAAATAATAGCGGTAAATTTAAAAACTTATGAAATTAATTATTATCTACGTAAATAATAATAAATAATTTTTATTTAAAAACTTCTAAATATTCGTACTGGTCAAAATAATCTTTCTGGTGTTGTTGAAATATTAGAAACAATAATTGAAATACAAAATTACTCTGCTTATGATGCCAACTTAGAAATCTGAAATTCCAGCCAATATCATTTTGAATAACATGAAGTTTGTCCCATACTCATTTCGATACCCAAAAGAAAATGAGTTGCAACAAAAATGAGTCCAAGTTTTTTCTGTGTTAATTTGTAAAGTACCTATCAGTTTGATACCTTTAGAAAAGTTGTGTAGTTTAATGACCTATAAAATTATTTAGGTTGCTTCTCTTTTAACTTCGAAAAGTTTCATTATAATTTCTCAGTTATTGAAAATTTTTGTTTCCTATTAAAAATGAAATTTGAAATTGAATCAAAAGTGTGCTTAATTTTAGTTTTTATTTAATCATTAATGTTAATTATGTTGTTGATAGAAATTCAAAAATTTAAAATTTGAGGATTAGAGCTTAAAGTATTGTCACTTATGGAGCTGGTGAATATATATAGATATTTTTGTATTAAGATGTAGAAAGAGAATTGGTGTAACTTTGGTGATAAAGTTTCTCCTCTTCATAGCGGAGATGGCCAAATTCTGCTTCTATTCAGAGAACCATTAGTTGATTGTTGAAGGACTCGAGTGATTCGAGGGTCAGGTCACGAGGGTTAGATATAATGTACTTCAAACATGTGAATTGGTGCTTCATTCGTCAGATCCCACAAATCGTTGATATATCAGTCTTCATGTCAACGATGCTCAGTTATAAAGGTTTCATTTTTCTAGCATATTCCATATACCTATATAATCTGAAACAATCATAAAAATTAAAAACAATTATTTATTATTTTTTTAATAATTAATGAAGAATAATTTTATTTATTTACAATAGTTTTAACAATAAGTAGAATTATGAAAAATCAGTTATATATAACAAATTTTAAAAATTAAACAAAAAATTATGTTTTACTTGTAAGTGAATTTTTTTTTTCTTTTAAATCACAATAGTTTTTGAGGAATAGATATATAAATATATATATGGACGGATAGAAAAAGGCGAGTCACGTTAATAAATAACTGTTGTAAAAATGAGGATGAAAATAAGTTATATCTCTTAGTAAAAAGAGTGAAAGAGAGAAAGATGCTTTTTTCTGCGTCTATTAAAGTTCGCAGGTTAGTGAGAGTTGCCACTCAAATGCTATGGGGAAAAAAAGGGAATGGAGAAGAGTGTTGCCATTGATAAGAGAGGTACAATCGAGGATTCCATTAGAAGAAATCCAGTCCACCTATTGGTAAATTCGGACACGGGCTATCCATTACGTATCTACAAGTAGAATCCTAAACTATCAATCTTGAAGGGTAGACTGCTTCAATTCAAAACCAGTGTCCGAACTTTTCCGTTAATGCAGCATATATATATATACTGATGGCAATGGACTTTCAGTCGAATGCCAAGAAAAATTAATAGTCATTCGCACCCCTTGCTTTTCTCAATTTTCTCACAACATTTTCCTGAAAATTGGAAAAATAAGCTATTTCAATGTGTATTATATATATATGTATGAAGTGAAATTGAAAAAAAATTTTAGAAAACAAAATTCTGTATTTATTATAACGTACCTATCAAATATCCTTTTGGTATTATCGAAAAAATATAAATTTTCTAAATCAGACAATATCTTTTAATTTTATCATATGATTACACACTGTTTTCTTGAAAGTATCAAGTTAATACCAAATAGTACAAATTGATACCTTCAAATTAACAGTGGAATGTAAATGTTCACTATACAGATTTCTCTCAAAGTATACTTGATAAATTGAGCTGAAATTTTGTAGAGAACTCAAAAAATGCATAATTAATTGCTTTTATGTGCAAGAATATTTTGTCAAAATTTTATTTTTACAGTTAGAATATAAAATAGATTTAAAATAAAAAATAATATTCTTAAAAGAAAAATATTTTTAAATTTAAGAATTATTTCTCATTTTATTTTTTTTATATATCCTTCGCCTGACTGGATACTTTTTATATACACGGTTGACAAGATCCCACCCAGGGTGGGCCAAATGTTTTCTTCTTTGTATATTGCAATAAAAACTTAGAATCATTCAGTTTTTTTCCAAAATTATTATATGTTACTAAATAATATATTTTATTAATGTTTTGTTGATTTTTTATTTGTTTAAACAATTTATTATTAATAATTTATAACTTTTTCAAATATACATACGACAGTAGAAGAATTTTATAAATTTGTTACCTTTTCTTCGTAGTTATTAATTCAAAGGTTATAAATAAAATAAAATATATAATTCAATTTGCAACAACTATTATTATAAATTGTTTAAACAAATAATTGTTGCTATTTATTAACATTCTTCATAATATTCCTAGGAAATTGCAATTTTTTTCTAATTTTGCAACTTAACAAGCACAACATAATAACACAAAGATTTTATATGAATTTACTATTTAACCAATTGTTTAAACAAATAATTGTTGCTATTTATTAACTTTCTTTATAATGTTCCAAGAAAGTTGCAACTTTTTTCTAATTTTGCAACTTAACAAGCTCAACATAATAAACATGAAGATTTTATATGAATTTAGTATTCAAACGATTGTTTAAACAATTTATTGTTGTTATTTATTAACTTTCTTGTAGTGTACCTAGAAAGATGCAGTTTTTTTCTAATTTTGCAATTTATCAAACCGAATATAATATAGCCAGACAGATTTGACATAAATTTACTAATTTAACAATTGTTTAAACAATTGTTGAATTTACAATTTTACATCAAATCTATCTTTTATTATATTCGGCCTGATGAGCTGCAAAATTAGAAAAAACGGCAACTTTCCAGGTGCCGTACAAAAAAAGTTAGTAAATAACAACAATAATTGTTTAAACAATTGTTGAATTAATAATTTTACAGCAAATCTATCTTTTATTATATTCCGCTTGATAAATTGCAAAATTAGAAAAAAACTGCATCTTTCTAGGTGCAGAACAAAGAAAGTTAATAAATAATAACAATAAATTGTTTAAACAAATGAAAAATGCAATATAATATTTTTTATATTGATTATTTAACATCATAAAACAATCATAGTGAAAAGTCTTCATGATTTCAAGTCTTTTTGTAAAATAGAATTAAAAAAATATCTAAATCATCCCGGTTATCTCCGTACATACATTGATAAAAGTTAAAAATAATCAAGAAGAAATTTTTTTTAAAAATTTGTTTTTACATTTTTTGAAAGTTCTTAAGATTTTGTTCAGTGACTTAAAATCGCGATTCAATTAAGGCAAAACTTTAGAAGATATGGCAATTTCAATTTGTCTGGCCCACCCTGGGTGGGCATCTTGTCAAGCGAAGGATATTCTAACTATAAATGAATAAAATACATAGTAAATGTTCTTAAACGCCAAAAGAAGATACCCAGATAGCACGTAAGGTTGCCATACAAGCTTCAAATGTCCCACCTGACCCAAGCTTGCACGGTAAGCTTTAAGTAAGTTTGATGCAAGGTTGCCAAATAACCTTACTTTAAACCTAAAAAATTTTTTTTTTAATGTTTCGTCTAATTTATGTAATTTTATTATATAAATTAGACGAAACATTAAAAAAAAATTTGTTAGGTTTAAAGCAAGGTTATTTGGAAACCTTGCACCAAACTTGCTTAAAGCTTACAGTGCAAGCTTACTGAGCAATCTTGCGATAATCTTATTGCACAATCTTTCGGTAAGCTTATCATGCAAGCTTGAGTCAGGTGGGACATTTGAAGCTTGCCGTAAGGTTGCTGCAAGCTTACGTGCTATCTGGGTATTCTTAAATTTATAGTTTTGCTTACTCGGTGAAGAGTACTTGAATTAAAGAAACATTGTTGAAATATGTATATATGACAAAAAAAGAGATAAAAAAAATAGTTACAATTATAATGAAGGGTATTCATCGCGGCAAGAGAACAGCGAACTTGTACGGAAAGGTCGATTTGGGGGCATGACTGCTTGGACTTTGTCACAACGGATAATCGAAAGGGACAATTGTACTCGGCTCTGTGCCACAGTAGATTAATGTTATTTCAATGGCGCGGGTATCGCCGTGACTGACCTCGATTTGCATTAGAATCAAAGCAAAATCGCGAGGGAACCACACTGTACCTTTGGGAATGCGCCAAACCTATAGCGTATAAAGCATATAGGTAGTCATATCTATATGTATATACATATACACGGTGTACAAAAAGAAAAATTACATATATTATTGTTTTATATATAAGCGAAAATAAGTGAAAACAGCCAATGTCTCCGATTTTTTAGTTATTTACATTTTTTAATAGGTATATGCATATACTTTTACCGCCTAAAATATTTTTCAAAAATATTATTTATTTTGGAAATGAGGGGGGGGGGGTGAATGTTTTGGGTAATGAAATTTTCTTTTTGCTATTACTCGGAAACGAATAAAGATAATTGAGTGAACTTTGTTTTAAACTAATGCTTAAAGTCTATATTTTCATGTGTAATCAAAGCGCTTGTTGTAAAATTAAAACTTTCAATTGTTATTAACAATTTTTTTAAACAATTGCAATTTAAAATGTGTTCTCAATGTCAGACAAAAATAAGACTAAGCTGATTTGATGCACAAAACTCTAAGGAGTAAATAAAAAAAAAAAAAGAAAAATGAGTAACCTCCAATATTTAAACAGTTATGAATACATATTTTTCTGACGCCGCGCAGGCAGCGGCGAACTCGTTGACTCGCTGACGCGCGAGATTTGAAAAACATCTTTCTAAACCTGGTGTTTGTAAAGTGACAAAGAATTGGGATTCAAGATTTCGAGTTCTTCAAGGACTTTTTGTTTGCAAGTCGTGTAAAACTTTAATGTATCGAAGGAAAGAAAAAATTTGTTATACCCGAATTGAAACCAAATAATAAGGAACATGAATTCTTATATATACATTTTTTGAAACTCTCGATAAGAAACGTATACAACTTTATAGCAAATCGAATTAATAAAAACAAAAGACTAAAGCTTCATTTTTTGTTACCAACTTCATACATATCTGTTAAGCTTGTCAAGACAATATGATTTCCATTGATTATTTCCCAAGATTTGAAAATTCTTAAATTTATATATATTAAATATATAAATTAAATATATAATATATAAATTATAAATTAAATATATAAGACTAGGTTTTTTCTGTACACATATGGGACGTTTCACGTCAACCGGCCCAGAGCTCCATCCAAAATTCTAATCAACGAAAATCAACTTATTACGGCTCAAAATAATCGTCAGCTCATACTGCTTCGAATAAAAAGTGGCGAATTAAAAAATTCAAAATGGCGTCCTTACTGTACCATGTTTTGCAAATTTTTTTACTAACTTAGCAAACAAATGTATTAATTACCTTGAGAAAATAATTGCAACTTGTTGGATAATGGGTCACTCTTATGTTTTTGGGGTCGCTGATTACGAATCTAAAGTCAGATTTTAAAAATTTTCAAAATTCAAGATGGAGGATACAATATGGCAGACATTTTTATTAAAATTTGATCAGATGCGCTTGAAACTTACTACTCGGGGGTTTTTGGGGTCGCTGATTACGAATATAAAGTCAGATTTTAAAAATTCAAAATGGCGGATCCAATATGGCGACCAAAATTTTTTAAAAATTATCAGATTTGCTTGAAACTTGTTACTCGGGGGTTTTTGGGTTCGCTGATTACGAATCTAAAGTCATATTTTAAAAATTTTCAAAATTCAAAATGGCGGATCCAATATTTCTACCAAATTTTTTTAAAAATTAAGAGATTTGCTTGAAACTTGTTACTCGGGGATTTTTGGGGGCGATGATCACGAATCTTACGTCAACTTTTAAAAATCAGGTCACAGATCACGATTCTGATGTAAAAGTTGTTAAAAATTCAAAATGGTGGAACCAATTTGGCGGATGAAATTGTAAAATTTGTTTGCATTTATAAACTTAAATGTAATGAGGCTGATTTTTGAGGTTAAGGTTTTTAGAGTTAAGGATAGTTTTTGAAATTCAATTTGAGAATATTTGAAAGTATCAGTTGTGCTTAAATTGTAAAAAAATGATATAGAGAAAATTTTTATAAAGAAAAGGAAAAATTTTGAAAAAGTAATTTAAATATTTAAAGGACGAGGTTCTTGGAGTTAAGGGTAGATTTTTAAAATTTAATTTAAGGCTATTTAAAAGTCTAAAATTAGCTAAAATTATAAAGGTTTATGTACAGTAAATTTTAAAAAATATTAAATTTCGATATTAAGGGGTAGTTTTGGAGATTAAGGGTAGTATTTTGAAAAATTACTTTTATGATATTTAAGATCCTTTAAATAAAGCCTAAATTTGTATGGAAGAAAAATTTAAAACAACTCATTGAATAATGTGAAAGGGGTGGTTTATGAAGTTAAGGGTGGAGAATCCATCCAATTTTTAAATACTTTATTAGCCATTTTGGAACCACCAATCTTATTTTATAAAATCCAGATTCAAATTCGTGATCATCGACCCCAAAAATCCCCGAGTAACAAGTTTCAAGCAAATCTGATAATTTTTAAAAAATTTTTGGTCGCTATATTGGATCCACCATTTTGAATTTTAAACATTTTTAAAATCTCACTTTAGATTTGTAATGAGCGACTCCAAAAACCCCCGAGTAACAAGTTTCAAGCAAATCTGATTATTTTTAAAAAAAATTTGGTCGACTTATTGGATCCGCCATTTTGAATTTAAAAAATTTTTTAAATATGACTTTTATATCAAACGTTATAACTCGATTCTAACTTGGTCTTCTATTAGATAAATGTTTGAAAATTATGTAGCTAAATTTTTGAGACCTCTAGATTCTTGTGACAAAAGTTACGAGCGCGTTTTTGTTTTTTAACAATTAACATTGAGTCTTATGGGAATTGAGTACTTTTTCATACATATTAACTCACCACAAAGTATAATTAACATTAGGAAATTGATGGAACTTTTTTTAATACAAAACAGATATATAATGATTAAATATCTATTTAAAAAAGTGTCATTAGGTTCTTGTGGGAGTTGCAATAAATTAATTTTTAACAATATTTCACGTTTTATAGGTTAAATTGAACAGCTGTCAGAACGTCTGGCAAAAGTTGCACACTTGATCATGCGCGTTATATACGTTAATTTTGCGCGCTAAATTTTAAAATACTGATTCTGATATAGCTTAAAAACTAAATGTAAACAAGTCATAGCAACCGCAGGCGGTGTTTTGACAGACGTTTCAAAGTACCGAGCAAGTCAAATCATAAAATAATATAGCTTCTGTTTTGATTAGTTTAGACAATCCCTATATCCTCTTTAATATAGTCACTGTGTAATTATAAATGCGCATGCGTATAGCTCACAACTTATAATCAGTGTTGACAATAGCCACGTTTCATAAACTTAAACTTTTGCCTGTCTCATTGTTGAGCACAATCAATAAATAAAATTTGTTTATGAAATTTTAAAAAATTTGAAATTATCGGATATTGTAGTTAATAACCTAAGTAAACGAAGCAGTAAGTAAACTTTTTTTTAAAAGCTGTTCTATCTATATCAAAATTATTATTGTATTTCAAGTATAAAGTTATTCTGTTATGTCAAAAACAGTGTTTTTAGGGTTTCGTGGCCCAGGTCCGAAAGCTTTGTAGTTTCGCTTTGCGTCCGTCCGTCGAACACTCGTATTGTTGCCATGGTAACAGTTACCATAGCAACCGTTGTCATAACAACAGTCACCATAGCAACTATTACCACACTGAAAGAAATAATTCGTTTGTACAGCTAAAATTATTTCAAGTTTTCCCATAATATATTGGTAAACGCAGCTATTTGAATACTTTCTTTTAGTGCATAGTAAGCATTACCATAGCAACCGTAACCATGACAACCGTTACCATGACCGTTCTTTCCTTAGCAACGGTAATATTAATATTTGGCCATACGAATCCCTGCGTTGGGGGCGCCATGCACCTGTTTCTCTCAAATTTTTTCAATTTTCTTAGTAAATAATGAATCAATTTGACTAAAATTTTTGGAGATAGTGTGTTTTAATATTAAACATGATTTACATTTTAGAGTTTGGTCGAGTTTCTTTAAATCGTTTGTCAGAAAATAAAAGTGTCTAATTGCTATGCACTCTTCTATAATCTATATATTTCTTATTTTTTTCAAATTTATATTATTTTTTATATATTTTTTTGTCACTTATTATCTTATACTATGATAATAAAACGTCAACAATTTAGCTTTTTGCAAGCAAAAATCTTAAAAATGTTTTATATTTTATATAGCATAAATGTTTTGAACCATACACGACATTGCTCGTGGCATTTATATATGAATATGCATGCAATTCAAAAAATAATACTGAAAGAGTTTTGCTGTTTTGTCGGGCAATAAATCTACCTTGAAAGAACATTCGTTTCATATGTATATATATTCATTTGTGGCGTGAAATTGTGCAATTGTGTTGAGTTAGTGTTATTCTTCACTTTTATAATGTGATATCAATGAAAAGGAAACATTTTTTTCCCCATTCTAAAAACAAGCTGTACGGCTAAATAGGAAAATTTCTAATGCAATCAAAACATATATATATATATATATATAAATTAATTAATGTTTACTTGTATCTTAGCGGGGAAATTATGTATAAATTTCTATTAAATTTTATTTTTAGTAATCTTATGAAATGTTAATTAGTTAAATTTATCGTATCTAATTTTAATAACAAGGATTTGTAATTAAGTAGAAAAATACTAATTGCATTATAATTTAAAGTTCAATTAGAAAATTAGTGGAATTTTTAAACATTAGCAATTGCTTATTTGAATATTTTTTTTTTTTTTTTTTTTTTGAAAACTTTTTTAAAATTTTGTTTAATTAAAAAATTGAGTTTCATTTTTAAGAGATTTTTATATTGATATATTTACTTTTGATAATGTATGAAATTTTTTAAACACCCTGTAAATAATATTGTATAAGTTGTATAAAAAATTCAAAAAAGCATAATGGACGCGGCGGCGATCGTCCGGTTTTACTTTTCTACGGCACGTCGGATTAAGATCCACCGCTAGAATAGATTCCACGCTCGCATACATCAAATTTACTTGTTTGGATGTGTTCCTAACGGCTGAGAACAATGTTACTGTCTGAAAGGCTTACAATGTTGTCTACCTTTTAAAAATCAAGGTCGATTATCACACAAGTCATTCAAAAATAAATAAAAAAAAAAAAAAAAAAATAGATTCTATCTCTCGGCGAGAGAAAAAAATTGGGTTTTCATTCAGGTAAACTATAATTTCTTTTATTTTATTTTTTATTATGATTTTAAAAAAACTGTCATTATCAAACCAATTATATATTTATCATTTATTTATTTTATTTCGATAAATACTATATTTTTTCAACAAGAAATGTCGCATATTAAATTGGAATATTTGAAATATTTCTGAACGACATTCAGGAAATATTGAAAATATTTTTTAGAAAATATATTTGCAGATTTTATGCTGTAAATATTCTAATGGAATATTAAAAATATTTTTGGAAAAGTATTTAGAAATATTTCAACATTATTTGGAGCAGAATTAATAATGAAAAAATTGTTTATTTATATTTCTTCTATTGTTTCTTATTTGTTTTTTGTCCAAAGAAGAATTATTTAAATGTAGAAAAGTGTATAGTTATAGTTTCACACCTCTTTTGCATATATGTATACATATATGAGGCAAAATTCCTGAAATGTCCGAACAAAAAATTAAAAGTTCTCGAATTTAATCCATACTTTTCTAAAATATTGTTATTGTTGGTGAAAGTTCGAAAAATCAATTATTATTAAATTTAATAAAATAGTTTTTGAATTACAACGTTTTTAATTTTTGACTTTAAAAAAAAAAAATTTTTTCAATGTACAATATTTATAAGTAGAATGCATAAAAGTTAACATATATATAATGATTTTTAAAGCTTTTTTGACGAGCTACACGCTGTTAATAAAATTTTTTTTTTTTAAATAACATTTGACCTTGAAATTCAAGGTCAAAATGTTAATTTACGTTTATCTCAAAATTGGATTTTTTAAAATTATTTTTAACTATCTCAATGGAAAGCTTGACTAATTTCCTACAAAACATGTAATTTTCAGAGTGGGATCTTTTAAAGTTTTTGAGATATTAATTAATTAATTAATTAATGTTCATAACAAATGAAATATTTTACAAACGAATAAAGTTACCGTAATTCTGAAGTTAGTAATTGAAAGTTAACGTAATTCCGCATCCAACGAGCCCTATATGAAGTATTTTGGATAAGTAGATTGTTAATAAACAATTGCAATGTTAACTAATTGTTTATTAACAATCTACTTATCCAAAATACTTCATATAGGGCTCGTTGGATGCGGAATTACCTTAACTTTCAATTACTAACTTCAGAATTACGGTAACTTTATTCGTTTGTAAAATATTTCATTTGTTATAAACATTAATTAATTAATTAATTAATATCTCAAAAACTTTAAAAGATCCCACTCTGAAAATTACATGTTTTGTAGGAAATTAGTCAAGCTTTCCATTGAGATAGTTAAGAATAATTTTATTAAATCCGATTTTGAGATAAACGTAAATTAACATTTTGACCTTGAATTTCAAAGTCAAATGTTATTAAAAAAAAAAAAATTTTATTAACAGCGTGTAGCTCGTCAAAAAAGCTTTAAAAATCATTATATATATGTTAACTTTTATGCATTCTACTTATAAATATTGTACATTGAAAAAAATTTTTTTTTTCAAAAGTCAAAAATTAAAAAAGTTGTAATTCAAAAACTATTTTATTAAATTTAATAATAATTGATTTTTCGAACTTTCACCAACAATAACAACATTTTAGAAAAGTATGGATTAAATTCGAGAACTTTTAATTTTTTGTTCGGACATTTCAGGAATTTTGCCTCATATACAGCATTGAAGAAATATTTACTTTCATCTTTGCTGCTTTCGCTGATTTTCCTTGCTTTTTTTCTTCATGACAAACTCGTTAATAATAATCTATAAAGATCCGCGGAAATGACTAATTGGTAACGTAAATTTAGTCATAAAGCGCTTAAAATGCATCATAAAGTCCCTTCTATATATATTGGATATAGAAAAAAAAAATTTTTTTTTCAGAAGATAAGTGGCTACTTTGCATGCATGTTTAATGCTATAAAGAATTCGAAAGACGACCGTCATTAGCGTGGAATTGTTATTCTCAGAGTCCACTGAATATGGAAGGCGAAAAGAAGAAATAGCATATAGTTATATCTTTTGTATATTTATAAAATAAAATAGTATTTATTTTTGGGTATAAGATTTAATGCTAATCTCCAGAAGAGTCTCTTTAATTCTGCAGAAAAAAAACCTTCAAAAGACTGCGAGAATTTTGCAGTAGGTGAATAATAAGATTAATGATTCTGTTCTTTTTTTTATTTATTTATACAGTTATTTTTGTCACACCTATAATATTTGACTAAATTTGAAAATTAATCACATTTTTCGGAAGCAAAATTACACTGAAAAAACAGATTTTGTGTTTGCAAACAAAATCGTTTAGTTAGGCAATTTTAGTAAGTCCTAACCAAATTTTTGTTTGCTGAAACAAAATTATTTGGTTGAATATTTTTAAAATCCAACCAAATAATTTAATTTGCTTTCAGCTCGTACCTTAAGAGAATAAATTAGTTAAAATCTCTCACAAAAATGGGGTAGTCCAGTGGTCAGAGTTCCTGACACGCAATTTAGAAACTGAGGTTCGATCCCAAGCGGAGATGCTATTTTTCACAGTCCATAAGTATTTGAATTATGGATAAATATAAATTAAACGATAAATTAATAATAAATAATAAAATAATTAAAAAAATGAAATAAAAAGAAATAAGGAAGAATAAAATTTTTAATTTAACAAAAAAAACTGTTGGTTTGATCAACCAAACATTTTTGATAAGAAAAAATTTTGTTTAAGCTAAACAAACATTTTTGTTATGAGACAACAAAAAAACACTGGCAATTTTTTTTTTGTAATTAATTTTCTTAATTGTTGATAATTCTTTAATAATTTAATAAATTATTTTAATTCTGATTTATTAATATAAATATTTTTGAAATATATTCTTGAAATATTTGCAATATAATCAAACAATAGAATATTCCAGAGAAATGAATGGAGTATAAAAATCGATTTTTATGAGCAATTGCATATATATATATATGTGTATATTATAAAACTGGTTGCTTTTTTGGGTGGTTATATATATATATATATATATATATATATATATATATATATATATACATTTTTTTAAACGCAAAGTAAAACAGCTTACTTGGAAGTTAATGATTGCGGCTAGAGAGGGAGAAATTGCGACTATTGTCTGGTCAATGAGGTGAAGTCAAAGGGATCAAGTACATTGGCAATGCGGTTGTGTTTTACTCTTGAATGAGTTATTACTCGCATTATACAAATGGACGTAAGCAGTGCCGTATAATGTGTCTACACGTATTCTCGTGGGGTTGGAGTTCCTATCGGGGAGTTTAACGCTTGCCGCACTGTTCACAATGGCGTGTATGGACACCGTGGTCATTGTAACCGACCGAATGAATATGTACGCAATGCATCAAAGAGTTAAGTCTCAATGGCGGACCACACAAGTCCGGAATTGAGAGGACATATAGTCAGCTTAACGGTTCACGTATATTAGTTTTATACTTTGGCCCACGGCTAGAATAAAAGAAAACAACATTTATGCAGAAGCACTTTTCTTCAATATTATTTCTGATTCTTCTTCTTCATCTTGTATATATTTTCCAATGAAAATGTTCAATTGATGTCAAAATTTTCCTTGGAGATATTCCTCATTCTTTAATATTACATTGTACACTGAGAAAAATGTTTAGTCCAGAGCAACTAAAAATTGGTTGGGCCGCAAGAAAAAAAATTTTGTTGGTATTTAAGCAACCAAACTATTTGTTCAGTTAACCAAACCATTTTGGTTAAGTATTTTTTATTGGCATAAAAAAAATGTTTGATTAATCAAACCAACAGTGTTTTGGTAAAATTAAAAAATTTTATTCAACCTTATTTCTTTTTTTATTATTTATTTATTATCAATTTATAACGTTTAATTTTTAATTATCCAATTGAAATATTTGTGGACTTTGAAAAATCTCATCTCCGCCTGGGATCGAACCTCTGTTTTTAAATTGCGTGTCGGGAGCTCCGACCACTGGACTACGTTTATTCACTCACAAAATACTCTATTAAAAGTTAAGATTTATTTTTTATTTATTTTTATAATTTAAGATAACACTTCGCGTGTAAATAAAAATTCAAACAAATGAAGATTCGAGAAATTGAAAATTCCGCGACATATAAAATTTTCATTAAAATTTTGTTGAATAAAAATTCTGCTGAATTAATTGTTATATAAGATTTCTGAAATAATTTTGTCTTTTTTGTTACAGCAGGTAAGCGTCTTATTATATTATAAATAAAGACATTCTTTGACAGCAGATGTTCTCACAATTTTAATAGGTATGTAAAAAAATATATGAAAAACGAAAAAATATCTTTAAACTAAGATTTCTTTTTTTTACAAAAAAAAGAGGAAAGAAAAGAATCAACTATTATAATAATAACGATCTATCAAATATTTGATAGATTTATTAGAAAATATAGTAACAACGTTTGGAAATATATGTGAATATTGGACATTCTGTGAACGCCCCACTTTGAAAGTGAGGTATTAAATCGTTTCAAGGGCATGATAATATCCATCGTGTAGATGCGGGTTTTGACCATTATATAAAGCTGATTATCACGAAGGGCGCGAAGGTGTAGATGTTACAGTATTTTATATTTATATATATATATATATATATATAGGGTAGGAGAGAAATGCTGGATACTTGGATGATGCAGAGTGCAGGTTTAACCATGTAAGTGAGAGAGAAACGGTTTCCTCACAGCAGGAGGTTTAAGGCACCAAGCTGTCTGGCAGCCAATGCTGGACCACAGAATCCTATTCTGCTACATATACTTTTTATAGTATGTATGTGTATAATATTCGAGGGCCCAAGGGGCCTTCGACTCGGACATTTCAAAAGGACATGGATCCCAGTGGCGTAATTCACAGGTGCTCTCAGTAGGAATAAACGTTAAACGAACAGAGGGGGCAACTTATTTTCTTCCACTCTAAAACACAATGATTCATAACTGAATATAAAATCACTGTTTTTAATTTCTTAATACATTATTATTAATAATGATATTAAATTTTATAATTTTTATTAATTCAGGATTGGATTTTTTTATAGTAAACAAAATATATATATATATATATATATATATATATTTATATTTTATAAAGAAGAAAATCGAATTTTGTCTTTTTTCACTGACACAAATTTTATATATATGTTTGTGATTTTTGTTTGGCTAAATGATGAATATATCATATTATGGAATATAAGAAAAGGATTGACTTAAAGTGTTTAATACAATGATTGAGAAAAGGGGTTTGACCATGAAGTACATTCCGGGTTTCATCACTGGTTTGAAAAAGGGGATTTATATATATATGTATATATATATATATATATATATATATATATATATGTATATAAAAACTTTGGGGGCCTCATATGAAAATAGATGAGCCAGCCAAGAACCTGTCCAACTGCATATTATCTCCAACATCGGAATGCTTAACGTGTTATGGGCCAAAAGGAACGCGCGCGAGCACACACATACATTACCTATACACAATTATGAACAGAGAAATCATTTCGTTTGAATAAACAAGATAAGGAAAATCAGACAAGAGGCTTCCGAGTCGTGTCAACTATATTTTCAGAGAGTGACAGAAGTCAATTTTTTGAATTAATTTATAAATTCATTCAGAAATTTATAAATCAATTTTAGTTAGGATTTTATTTTATTATTCTTTTTTTTAGACTTTCATATATAATTATATAATTCATAATATATATATATATATATATATATATATATATGTATATGATTTCCTTTTAACTGTAAATATAAAATGAAGCATTAGTAAAAAAAATAACAAAAAGAAAACATTTTCTCGGCTAACATAGCATGAAAGACATAATGAAAGATATAATGGAAAATAGAACCGACAAACTCATTCCAATTCGAGGAAATATACAACTTCCGTGCTTTTCCTTTCTGTGTATTATATATTTCGGTATCTATTTTCTCTCATCACTTTTGCGTCCCTTCGTTATTCGACAATGCCCGAGAAAATTGCATTGCCCGCGAAAGCGTTAATGGCTGATTCAGCAAGATTGTCCGGCATGCATTAATGACGCGCGGTGATCAACAGTTTTCAGGGTAGCATTGTGCAAAATTTTTCACGCCTGCCAATCGTCGCTTCTTCTTTCCCTATCACCCTGCAGGGTTCATCTGCCCCCTCTCATTTTATCTTTCCTTTCTTTCATTTTTTTCAAATGGAGAACCAATATTAGATATATATATATATATTATACTTTTGGGAAAATTTTAGTTTAATCTAATATTTTAACCTGGACTTCAACTACCCTCCCCCTCATTCATGTTCATCAATATGAGAAAAAATAACCTAGACTTAAAAAAATATTTACAACAATTTATAAAATTAAATAGTCGAATTTTCAGGTTATGAATTTTGTGAATTATAACATCACGACACAACATACTTTTTTATACGACACAACTTATGTATCGCTGACAGTGAAAGGGTTAATAAATAGAAATTGATAAAGGAAATTCAATTTCTATTAACTTAAGAAAAAAAAATGTCCTTTAAAAATGACTTTATTTTGAGAAATCACACAAGCTAGAAAATAACCTATAAAATAGGGAATTTTTCTTTAATATGCAAACTAGAAATGAACCATGTCAGAATTATTTTGAACAATACAAAGATTGTTATTTATTTGATTTGATACTAAACCGATATGTAACGCCGTACGAGAAAAGGGACCTTTCCCCGAAATAACATTAGGCTCTATTTTCCGTGTATAGTGCATGGAAAATTGAGCCTAATGTTATTTCAGCGATAGGTCGCTATTCTCGTGCGGCGTCACATATAATGATATATGCAACAAAAATGGATGCAAGTTTTTTCCTATATATATATATATATATATATCATTACTATATTATAAAAAGATTTCGCCGCCGCCGCCGCCGCCGCTGTTTCAGCAAATTTTGACCTAGGAGGGGGGATATCCCCCCTCCTTTCCCCTCCCCCGCCAGAAATGACCTAAATTTTGAGGTTATGTTCGTTTCGAGGCTCTAAATATAGCCCAAGTCCCCCCTCCCTCCTCTCATTTCCCCTCCTCCGCCAAAAACTACTAACCATATCAAAAACATGGATTGGTTACACTTCATGTAGAATGACCCATATTATAAAAAGATTTCGCCGCCGCCGCTGTTTCAGAAATGTTGACAAGGATGGGTCATTCCGTGTCAAGTGTACTTAACACATGTTTTTGACAAGGTTAGGTAAGGGTGAGCCAACCCATGTTTTTTACATGGATAGTACAATATTTGGTTACATTTGATATGGAATGACCCATCTGAATATAGCTGCAAGTCCCCCCCTCTCCTCCCCCTTCCGCGCAAAAAATGACCTAAATTTTAAGGTTACGTTCGTTACAAGACTCTGAATAGGGCCGCAAGTCCTCCCCCCTCCCTTACCCTCTCTCCGTATTTCCCACCAAAAATCACCTAAATTTTGTAGTTATGTTCGTTTCAAGCCTTTAAATATAGCAAGTGGAGGTAGATTTCCTGCCAAAAATGACCTGAATTTAAAGGTTATGTTCGTTTCAAGACTGTGAATATAGACGCAAGCCCCCCCTCCTTCCTTACGTTGAAGGAGAGGTGGATTTTCCGCCGAAATTGATATAAATTTTAAGGTTAAGTTATTTTGTCGGGAAACGACCAAGAAACAAACATAACCTCAAAATTTAGGCGAAAATTTGGTGCAAAAAGACAAAGAAACAAACATAACTTCAAAATGTAGGTCAAACTTTGAAGGAAAATTACCAAAAAACGAACATAACCTTAAATGTAGGTCAAATTTTAGCTGGAAAATTTAAAAAATTAGATAAATTTTGTTTTAAAAATTAAAAATAATAAAAATTATTGTTAATAAAAATCGTAAATAACATTTGAAGAATTAAATAATAAAATATTAATAATAGTTTTAAATTCCAGAAATTATTTAAACATTAACTCAAACATCTACAAAACCAATAAAAAATAAAAAATAGGGGGTTGGCGCGCGAAGCGCGCAGGGGGGCGAAGCCCCCCTAGTATATATATATATATATATATATATATATATATATATATATATATATGTGTGTCATTCCAGGAGTTTTTTAGCACTTTTCGGAGTAACCTTTCCAAATTAAATGAAACATTTTTTTAATAATATTTATTAATATAAAGGTCCAAAAAAATCACTTTTTAAGTAAAAACAATTGTTTATTTAAAAAATACAACAATAAATAATGCAAAAAATTCACTTTTTTCCTGCAACTCCAAATAAATTGGTTTAAAGATCAAAATTTTCCTTATTTTTCAAGCTTTAATACCGCACAAGAAATATAGAGTCCGAGAAAATATTCAACTCACAGTTTTTTAAACAATATTTGTTTACTTTTTTGGATTTTATTTATTGTGAAACGTCTGCTAAAGCTGCGCGCGACGTTTGGAAGTTGTCGCTTTTCTTATTGAGCAGAAGCTCATTACACTAGCGTAGTAGAAAGCATGTTGTGCGAAAAGTGAGGTTATGTTGTCATTAAACGAAATGTAAAAATTTCTGGTTATCACATTGAATGGTTTTTAATTATCTACGTTGCAGTAAAAAATCATAAAAAACATTTTTGAAGGATGAAAAACCTCACTTTTCACACAACATGTTTTTTACTACGCTAGTGTAATGAGCTTCTGCTCAATAAGGAAAGCGACAACTTCCAAACGTCGCGCGCAGCTTTAGCAGACGTTTCACAGTAAATAAAATACAAAAAAGTAAACAAACATTGTTTAAAAAATTGTGAGTTAAATATTTTCTCGGACTCTATGTTTCTTGTGCGGTATTAAAGCTTGAAAAATAAGGAAAATTTTGATCTTTAAACCAATTTATTTGGAGTTGCAGGAAAAAAGTGAATTTTTTGCATTATTTATTGTTGTATTTTTTAAATAAACAATTGTTTTTACTTAAAAAGTGATTTTTTTGGACCTTTATATTAATAAATATTATTAAAAAAATGTTTCATTTAATTTGGAAAGGTTACTCCGAAAAGTGCTAAAAAAACTCCTGGAATGGCACATATATATATGTGATTCCACGAGGAAAAACAAAATTGTTACGGGTATTTCCGGTATATTGAGGGTGATCATTCGTGCGAGAGATATTGAATGTTTGAAAATAGTTGTTCACGCTTTTAGCCAAGGGTGTGCACGAGTTATATATATATATATTCTTCTCAATCGAGAGATGAAGGATCCTTTTCTCAGCATTTGAAAGCAAATCATAATATATATGGTGTGCCCTCTCTCTCTCTCTCTCTCTCTCTCTCTCTCTCTCTCTCTCTCTCTCTCTCTTCTTTTTGCAATTTTTGCGTTTCCAGTGGCGGGAATAACGCTTTTATTTTGGGATCGGCTACACATAAGCCGATGTATGCTTAAAGCATATACATACAGGTAAAGGCGCTTGCCATCTGGACTGTATATTTCAAGAAAAAGGATCTACGCTCTCTTAGGTCCAGAAGAGAGTATATACAAACCATCCCACCCTCTGCGAGTTTGTTTCCATTTGAAAATGGTTATATATATATATATATGTATACAAAGGTGGGTTTCGAATTAAACGATTCTTTTATATATCCTCCAAAGAAAGCCACAAAAAGAGATTTGTATTCCTTTCCCATTTGCATAAATGAGAAGTTAACTTATGCTTCGCATCTTCTGACCTGATACTCTTTTTTTTTAGTTCAAGATTTGCAAAATTGCTCACACGTATGTTAAAATATTAGAGAGAGGAACAGTGGGATTATAATCCTTGTGAAACGGATCATTTATGAAACAGTGATTTTGTTTGTAATGGTCACTTATGTCTTTTATAAATTTGATTCAGTCTTGTAGGATGAAAATTTATATCGCCCAAAGTGTAGAAAAGATTTTGTTTTTCGAAGAATTCTAAAATTATTTTCATATAAAGTATACGACTATAATTTTCATAAAAGCAGCAATAATTTTTCGATAAAGATTCAAAAACTATACATCTTCATTATTTTCTATTATAGAATTCCATTAGAATTTTGAGAAAAATTTTCTGTGACGAAAATTTGAGAACTTATTCTTATGACCATTCTGATTTATATATACATAATACAGCACAATCGAAACAATAATAAACATCCACGGAATCTTGAAGATTTGTTCTCCATATAGCCAAAAGAGAAATTGAATTGGGTATATACATTTTGAATGAGCAGCATATAGTAGCGGACAATGAATTAAAGGTCCGAGATGTTATCTGATCATATATAGAGTGTAACTAACCCTTCCTCAATGAAAATTCAAAACCACTGTGCTGTAATATACCCTTTATGAAATGAGCTTCTTTTTCTATTTTTTTTTTTTTTTTTTTATTTCATCTTCTTTTCTAGGGTCCCGCGGTTCTTATTGCGTATATGTCTTTCGAGGACCTCTCTTAAAATTACGGTCCACTGGCCCAGTCCCAAAATCTCATCTATTGCAACAACCTCTAAACTCTAGGTCCGATTCAACTCTTAAAAGTATCGTGTATCGACAAAAAATTGTTATTCATACCGGTTCGCGCATTGTTACTGTGCGTATATATTATATCGTCGTTTGTTAACCGTGAATCATCCGAGGATCGTTACAGTTATATACTTATACCTACCGCGGTTCGACGTTTCGAGGGTTCCTCTCCCGGAGTGCACCATTGGCTTTCGCATAAATCATCACCGGTTACCATAATCATAACCATATCTATATATAAGTATATATATACAAGAGGTCCTTCCTGTAACACGTTCTGCATCCCATCAACTCACCTAAGATCAGCCAATAACGACTTTCTTCCCTCGCACGTCGTCTCCAAGCTGTCTGTCTTTACTTGCACTGTAACTGATTGCCCTCGGATGTAATTGAATTAGTTGCTTCAACGAACCACACTTTAGTACCTAATTAATGTCTTCATTAAGAATAATCCGTTTGATTACAAAATTCTGCCACAGTTTAGTACCAAATTAATGTCTTCATTAATAATAATCCGTTTGATTACAATTTCTCCAATAATCAAGTAATTTATCAATTTTATAATATCTTTGTTTTGATCTATTTATTAGTTTTCTTATTTGCTGATCTCTTCCACAAATTGAATAATTGTTAAATAATTATTATTATAGTATAATAATTTAATATAATTATTATAATTTAATAACTATTAACTATTATTAATTTATATAGTTCTTAATTAATTTTTTCAATCATAAAGAAATCCGTGCAGAAATTGAAATGTGGACCTGAGAGGGTATCTTCGAGAAATAAATTTTTTCCGTAATATGTATTTTTTATGAATAATAATTTTGTTATTTACCATTTTTATATATAATTATTCATTTTCCACAATAGTTTAAACTTTAACCTTAAACATAAAATAAACTTGATATAGTTTTTTCTAAAACTGTTTGTTTATAAAAACGTGTCTAAAATTCAAAATTAATTAGAGCTATATATTATTTATTCTATAACTAAAAATGATTATTATCGTTAGTGAAATCATTTTGAGCCCAGGTTTTTTTCTGTGAAATGTTGGAAAGAAATTTTTCAAAATAAATTCTCAGTGAAAATTAGGTAAAAAAAAAAAATTAAATTTTATATCGATGAAATAGTTTTTCAGAGAATTTTATATTCCTCGAAAATAATTAAATATTCTTTCTGAAAATTCAAATAAATATGTATATATATATATATATCTTTAAAATCACTTCACACGTCGAGGAAAAGAGCGAGAGAGATAGATCGGTTCGAGATGGGATATCGGTTTAAAAAAAAAAAGAAACTATTTCTATCCATGACAGGCGCAGACCATGTGGCATTGTTCGGTCCATTGTTGGATGATGATCCATACAAAAGAATATCGTTCTCGAAACAAAAGAGTGTCGAGATGTCACGTTTTGGAGTCCTTCAATATTATAAGAAACAACCTCTAAATATAGCGAGAAACCTCATGACAGAAACAGAATTCTGTGGTGTGCAGAAGTAGTAAACGAACCACAAAAGATCCTTTTTTCATGGTATATTACATTATATTCCTTTTATGCTACGTTTAGCTTAAACAGAAAGACGATCGGACACGTTCGATAACGGCAAATCGAAAAAAGCCGTTTGATTTCTCTCTCTCTCTCTCTCTCTCTCTCTCTCTCTCTCTCTGCGTAAAAATAACAATACACGTTTGCTATTTGTCAAAGCTTGTCACATTTTCGAATCTCAAAACATGTCAAGAATTTCAAATTAAAAAAATCATAAACTTTTTTTTCAAAAGATTCGTAAAAATAGGGTTTAGAAGATTTTAAATCGATTTTAGGAAAGTTTATCTGCGACAGTGTATCTGACAAAAACTAAAATGTTACAGAAGACTTTAAATCTTAAAATATATCTTTAAAAATTTTAATCAAACTTTTTTAATTTGATTAAAATTTAAATAAAAGTTCTGCTAACTTTAGAAACACGAAAAGAAATTCGATTTGAAATATTAGGCGTCAATACTAATATAATTTAAGTCTCATTCCTAAAGTAGTCTACCTTTCCCGCTCCACGATGAAAAATTAAAAAATTAATGATAAAAGGGAAAAAACACGTTAATAGACTTTACGTATTAAGGGTTATATGCTTGCTTATAGACGGTGCAAAGCAGATGAACATTTCGGTAGGCGCTTCTGGAATTAGTTCTACTCGAGTAGTGTTGCATGTCAATACAATAATTGCTCGATATCGATTGCATATGCTTGAATATTGATACATTTTATCAAGCCAAGAAGCGTGATTTTCTTTTGTTTATGATTGACTTTGATCGTTCGAATGTAATTTCGAAATCTCGATCAAACGTATATATTTTTTATTATAATAATAAAATACCTCTTTTTCATCGATTTTATAAAATAAAAAAGGAAGTTATTTGTGAAAAGTAAAATGGCAGAAGATACGAACAAAACCAAAAGCAGGAAAAGAATACATGATCAGATAGATTTAGATGATGAGCAAGCAAAAGGAGCGTATCAAAAATATTTTATAAAAATGTTTCAATTTGAATGTCAAATTTTACATACTTTTTTACTAATTTACTATTTTTATTAGTTTACAAATTTTAGTTTTATCAAATATTTAACTAATTTTATTGACAATTATTAAAATGAAAAATCCTTGACCATCAGAAAACACAAGAACAGATTAGAAAATGATTTTGTAAAATATCTTATGTGCTTGAATTCGTGGATGAGTTGTTCTCTAAAAAAACAAATTAAAGCTTCACTTAAGGCTTAAATTGTTTTTCGTAAATTGTGTTTTATTTGTTGATTTTAATAAATAAAATCGGACAAGTGCGAGTTACACTCGCACTGAAATCGAGGGTTCCGTACTCGAAGCGAACTTATTTGGTATAAAAACAAATGTTTAAAAAATATGTGTTGTATGACAACTAATATAAGTGATACAAAAACGAACAATTTTGTAAAATTCAAGAAAATTGTTCCTCTTCGTATCACTTATATTAGTTGTCATACAACACATATTTTTTAAACATTTGTTTTTATACCAAATAAGTTCGCTTCGAGTACGGAACCCTCGATTTCAGTGCGAGTGTAACTCGCACTTGCCCGATTTTATTTTTTAAAAAATATTTTACTAAAAAAATATAAGAAACATAATTTTATTTCAACTCGCAATATATTTATTGTATTTACATTTTAAAAATATATTGAATATTAAATTTTATCTTTCTAAGTCAAAAAGAGATAAAACTTAAGATATTGATATAAGGCTAGTAGCTGCTTGTCAAGGAAAAATCGAAAGTTATCTAAAAAATAAAATTTGTTTATTAATTCCAGAAAAATCAACTCCAATCATCCTCGCTATATTTTTTTTGTAATCTACACGTAAAAATACGTCAAAATATATAAATTTGAATCACTGTAGAAAAACTTTTTTCGTTTTTTGCGGAAAAATACATTTTTTTCTGAAATTTATCATTTTTCTTCAAAAATTTGATAAAAATTGATCATCAACTCCAATCGCGCTTACATTTTTTCCCTGTATTTTTCACGCAAAAATTGAGTTTTACAGCAAGTATGAACAGTCTGGATTGAATATTGTGTGCGCTAGGGAGAATAAATCATTTTTTTCGAAATTTTTGATTTTTCCTTGACAACGCTATGTAAATTAATCCGAATCAAGTTCGCTATAATTTTCCTGTAATTTTCACGTAAAAATACGTAAATGTGTCAAATTTGAGCTCTTTATGTCAAAAGATGTGGCCGCTAGGGGGGGGGTACATACTCATTTTTAGGTATTTTTCGTAAAAATTCATGGTTTTTCCTTGACAACGCTATGATAATCAACTCCAATCATGCTCGCTATATTTTTTTTGTAATCTACACGTAAAAATACGTTAAAATATATAAATTTAATTTCCTTTAAATAAAATTTTGTTCGTTTTTGGTGGAAAAATACATTTTTTTCCTAAAATTGTCATTTTTTCTTGAAAAACTTGATAAAAAGTTAATCATCAACTCTAATCGTGACCGCTTTTTTTCCCCTGTATTTTTCCCGTAAAAATACATTTGTATACTAAATATGATCTGTCTGGGTTGAATATTGTGTGCGCTAGGGAGAATAAATTATTTTTTTCGAAATTTTTGATTTTTCCTTGACAACGCTATGTAAATTGATCCGAATCAAGTTCGCTATAATTTTCCTGTAATTTTCACGTAAAAATACGTAAGTGTGTCAAATTTGAGCTCTTTATGTCAAAAGATGTGGCCGCTAGGGGGGGGTACATAGTCATTTTTAGGCATTTTTCGTAAAAATTCATGGTTTTTCCTTGACAACGCTATGTTAATCAATTCCAATCAAGTTCGCTATAATTTTCCTGTAATCTACACGCGAAAATACATATGTGTACTAATTTTCAGCCCTCCAGATAAATTTATGTGGCCGCTAGGGGGGGGGGGGGTACACGATTTCAAAAAAACCGATATTAATAGGGTTCCGAACCGAGTACGGAACCCTAATAAATAGTTTTATTAATCCCTACATATTTTTGTTCGCAATATGTTAAATATTACTTCTTTGAATAAAGAAAAAATAATAAATTATTTAATTTATATGATTTTGTATTTATTTTAATGAGAAAAGAATATTTTAAAAATTATATATAATTTTTAAAAAATTACAATATTTAAATTATACTAATAGTGATTGTTTTTAAGAGAAATTTTGTTCATTAGAAATTTCAATTGCTTAAAAAATTTAAATAGTTTAGATAATAATAATAGTAGTAATCAATCAAAATATTTTTAATTTCTTCAATAAAAACTATATATTTAATTACGATAGATAGAAAAAATATCATTTACAATAACTTAAGTTATTAACAGTTCTGTATAATTTTTAAATAAATAATGCTTGACGCATCAAAAATGCGCTTTAAATGTGAAATGTAGGCACAAAATATTTATTATGTACATACACGGAAAGAAAGTTTGTAGCAATATTTGATATTATGGTGTTACTTTTTAGTATATTTGGTTACAATTGCGGAACATTTTGGCATGATAACGATTTTCGATACTATTTTTAAGAATGGTTGAGATTAAAATAAGAATATTTAATATAGTTGGAAAGAAAATTTGATATAATATTTACGAAATCTGAAATCTTTTTATTGAAACACAAAAATGTCAAATTTTAATAAGCTCTTTATCAATTTTTCTAACCAAATATTTCAAATTTCGTAATTAAAATTCTATAAAATGATATAATTATTTCAGATTTTGATATATTTGATATGAAAATTGAAAAAGAAATATCAATGTTAACGAGATTCGACGAAATTTGCCGAAGTTGAACGTTCGGAATTGCCCGATCCTCACCGAGTGGTAACGAAGACTGACGAAGCTCTTTAGACAAGCCCCTTTTTACTATTATCTTGATACAGACCTGAATTTCTTTTATATAATTAATTTCGAAGATTTTACAATAAATCAGTAAAAAAAAATTGTTCTTTAAAAAATAATAAAATATTTAATTATTTCCCAATAAATAATGATTTTTATTTATATTTTTAAACATGTTTTGATATAATTTCACCTTTCTCACAAGCGGTGAAAAATATGTCTGGTTAGTATATAAGAATGGTCACATCAGTTTTTCACATGAGCGTAAATTTGTATATGAAGCGTTATTCTGCGAATGTTATACGTATTATCGTTAGTATAGGTTAGGAATAAAAATAAGCCAATCGATGTAAAACAATGCGGTGTATGTGTGTGTGTGTGCATTTAAAAGTTCATATCCTCGTCTATCCTCGAGATGAGAAAGAGATAAAACTTTGGTGTAGAATCTATTGGTGTTTCTGTCGTCATCTGTCACGACTGAACCACTTCGAATTTTTAGTATAGTTTTAACAAATTTCGAAATAATCTTTCCAAATTTTCATATAAATTTAGTAAATAACGAAGTGCGCGTCGGTTTAACTTACTTCTGGTTTTTCGTATAAATTTATCAATTTACGAAATAATAATTTCAATTCCTGGAATATATTTACTAAAAAGACTATTGGTAAAAATATACCGATTTTCGTTATCAAACCCAAATGTTCCGCGTTTGAAAAAGAGAATACTAAAATTTCCTATCAGATTTATCAAATATTGCTACTAAATTTCTTTCCGTGTAATATTTAAGTATACTGTTTATTTTTGATGGGGTTACATTCTTCTGATGTCAATTTATTATTTGAATTGAATAAACAATTTCATAAACTATATTTTATTAAAGAATTTTATAAAAAATTTATAGTTTATATATAATAAATTCATTGAAATCTTTACTGCATTTCTGTATATACATAGGTTAAGTTAAAACGGAATCAAGCAAATCTCGATCGATTTACTTAACGGGAAGCTTGTCTCTATGACACGAACCAATCAATATATTGAATAAAATTATTAAACAATTACCTTTCTTGAGATCGTTAATTTCTCGATTGTTTTGGTTGACATGCAACACTATACTCGAGTCTAGTACTGAATCCTGAACGGACTATAATGTGAGCAAAGCAGTGTGGATCGTGTTATTTTCAACTTAATGCAATAACTAAAATCTGTTTGTAACGTAAATTATTATATTTATTAATCAAAACATTCATATTTCTTGTAATTATTAATAAACAAACTATTATTTATAGTAATTCCTTTACGATTTAAAACAAATGACGGAAACTGATAGCACTCACTTAAAGGAAAATATTAGCGTTTTCTAAGATGTTTAGAATTCATTTTACTTGATAATCATTACTATAAACTTTTTGGGATAGAAACCTAAAATTTTCTATTTATTCCTACGGTAATAGAAATTATTTCACTTGTTCTATACTCAGTCCAAAATCTCAATTTTCATTTTTCTTCATGAATTATAATAATTTTTTAATAACACAATTTTTAAGTACCGAACTTTTATTTAACAGTTTTATTTATTTTATTTCATAGAATTTCTTTTTGACCTATTTTTTATTTAAAAGAATTCTAATTTAACAGCGAATTTTAATTTAGCATAATTCTCATTCAACATAATTTTAAGTGCTTCGAATTTTTAAATGCTGAAATTTTCATTTTTTCGAATCTTAATTTATCCAAGATTTTATTTATGTGAGTACGAATTGTTTCGTTTCGACGAATTTTAGTACTACCGAATTTTCATATATAGGTATATCCAAAATTTCAAATGACCAAATAAAAAATCTACAGAAAGATTTGTCCGCTGTTTTTTTTTTAATTTACCGGCCATTTTCAATTTTAGACCAATGAAAATTCATTGTTTTATGAGTTATATCAAATAACAATTTGTATACAAATAAAAGTTCAAATAAATAAAGATTCGGTGAATTAGAATTATTTAAAAATTCGTATCACTTAATAGGGTAAAAGCACCAGTTACCGAGGGTGCACCAGTTCTCGATGATTTTAATTTTATTTTTTCTATAAATAGTATATTATTGAAAATTTATAGAAAAAAATAATTTGTAAATATTCTTTATACTTTCAACTATAGATTCACTTAATAAAATTTTATATAAACGCCACTAAAATAATTATTCAATTAAAATTAAAATGCATTGCTGTCAATTTTACTCGATTCGTCATTTTCTTAATACTTCAGGTTGATGAGAATAGAATTTTAGAAATACAAATTAATTATATTATTAATTATTTTTTCTGTGAAAAAATATTTGTATATTATTGTAGAAAAACTATATTGAGTTTGCATGTAAAAATATATGTTAAAATAATTATTTTATATTTTTTAAAAACAAATCATCGGTATCTGGTTCCATATTTTAGGTTTTCTCCATTTTTCGAGGTAATGACTCGAGAATTGGTGAATTCAGTTTTTTAGCTAATGCACCAGTTCTCGATGGTTCGAAACAGAAAAACAAATAAATTAGAAAGTAAGTTAAGTTATTGTTTATCAAACGTCAAACAGTGATCAGAGATGCAAAATACTAATAGCTAAGTTATTTTTTATATTACAAATTAGAAAAAACATGTTAATTTTGAAACATTTATTTTTCTATTTGTCTGATTTATAATAAAAAGTGTGTGTTTAACATATTTGATTAAATGAGCTATTTTTAAATTTTTTTAAAAAAAATTGAATAATTTTCTATACTTATTACTGTTTACCAAAAAAAGTTTTCAATTTAATATTTTAAACTAAACATTTACAATTTAAAAAATATATTTCTTTCCTGGTAATTTTCTATGATATTTTAATCTTAAAAATAAATACACACTCGACTTTTTAAGTTTTTGTAAAGGTTAATTGTTAGGTTATTTGTTTACAAAATGTCACCCTCGAGAATTGGTTCGCGACCATCGAGAAATGGTGATTTTGCTCAATTGACATTTAATTACAATTTTTATTTATCAATTTAATTTAATTTATAAAAATAAATATGAATATTGAACATTATTAAATTTTTTATCCAAATATACAAAAATCAAATTTTGATATATATTTACCGCTGAGAAAAAAAATATCAAAGTCAGGCGTCGTCTTAAATTCGCGAGAACTGGTGCTTTTACCCTATTCTGTTGAAGAAGAATTATGATAAATTAAAATTCAGTTAAATTAGAATTTTTTTAAATAAAAAATGGGTCAAAAACAAATTCTATGAAATAAAAATTCTGTTAAACAAAAGTTCGGTACCTAAAAATTATGTTAAGTAAAAATGCATTTAAAAAGAAATTATGTTAAAGGTTAATTCGAAAAATGAAAATTCGTCTAAAATCCTCACTAATTATATTTTTATGAAATAATAATGCGGCCCAAGTAAATATTTCAAAGAAATTTCAGTTAAATAAAGAAATTCTTTTTCTTTTTGCAATTTTTCTGTTGAATAAAAATTCGTTAAGCTATAGAGAATTATACATTATTAATCATTTTACAATAAATATTTTTGTTTGCGCAATACATATAATATTTGCTTTGCGATTGGAAATCGACCCTAAATTTTACTTTTAATAATTGTTGGTTGGTGACTTGAACTTTGATATAGAATGCACAAAATATTGACCAAATATATTGTACACATATATATGGGATATTGAAAAGTGTTAAACGTATAGCATACTGTCAAAATGAGTGAGTAAACTTAACGCATATGTCGAAGTTCTAAAGGGAAAGGGCGGCTTAAATTATTGTATATCAACAAATAACGATTTGCGGCTGGACAGTTTCGAGGGTTACCTAAATTATCGGTTAAGGGTGTAAACCAAATCAGAAACACGGGGGCGTAAGCCATGGCAAGTGACGTTTCATTAAGGGTGACACGTGATAACAAAAAAATTACACTTTGTTTAAATGAAGAAGAAAAAATATTTCTTTCGTTGCCGAATAAAATATATATATATATATTCTTTAATTAATTTAAAAACAAATTTTTCCACTGTCCCAATAAAAAATATTTTTCGGTATTTGTATCTTAACTACATTGAAATAAATTTTTTTTTCACATTATTTTGTGATACCTAAATACATTAAATATTTCAAGCTGCAATAATCATATTAATTTATTTTCTAATTTTTTATTTATTAGAAGATTAAACAAATTTTATGTGCGTTCATCATTTTTGAATATCTACATTATTATTTTTTTTGTATTCTTAAAACTTGTTGAATAATTCAAAGATTATTCTGTCATCGATTTTATCATACATCATAAAATGGACATATATAATACGATTTTTACGCACTCAATTGTAAATTGATATGTTGGAAAACTGAATGAAAAAAAAATTATTTAACATCATTATTGATTTCAAATATAGTGGTTGTAAAAATAAAAAAAAAATGTCGTAACCAATAAAGCCCTCTTAAAAAAAGGTGTATACTTAATAATAGTAAAATATAATACCGGTATTTTTCATGAAAAAAATATTTATCGACTTTTAAAAATTATTATACATATGTTTTCATATAATATTTTTAAGTACATTACAAAGGGGTGTATATAATGTTAAATAGAGAAAGTGAGTGAGTAATAAAAATTAAAAAAAAAAGTTATAGTATATGAATAGAATTAGAATTTAAGGAAAGTTTCGAAGGTGAAATTGGTACATTTACAAAATATATATATAGGGTGTCGTAAAGCGAGTCAACATTTTAGTACAAAGTTTTACGATTGGAGTGATAAAAATAAAGCTGTGGGACGACGTTAAAAATGAAAAAATAAATGCTCGCTGTTTGGAGTGTGAGAACAAAAAGAAGTCTTGGGAGCTGTGCAAGAAAAGGAAAGAAAGCGTACTGAGTACCTATGTCGTTGGGGCAAAAGTCAATTGCGTCTATAAAACGACCCTTTGGACGGTTTACGGTGCCGGGGACACCGCACAGCCCAACTACAAACGTGGGACGAGGGTCAAGGATTTTCATGGCAATTGCCGATAAACAATCCGCGATGGTGGGGGCACTCCTCGGAACTTTGTTGTGCCCACCGCAACGCCTTTTCGAAAGCTAGTTTTGGCAAACACCCTGACTCAATAGTTAACGTATGCTATCAGCGGGGAGTCCCCCAAAAAATCTTTCCTCCTCACGTCATGTCCACTTCTACTTTTTAAGCGGATACACTACTGCAATCAACATTTTTTTTCATCTTATTTTGCTAATTAAAAAATAATTATGTATACATATATATGTAACTAAATTTTGAATTCACTAAATTATCGTTTAATTTAATTTGAACTTAACCAAATTTTCATTTCACCGAATTTACATTTAACCGCATTTAATTAAATTTACATTTCAGGCAATTTTTGTTAAACTGATTTTATATTTAATGATATTTCCATTTAACCAAATTTCTGTGTAACCGATTTACCTTCATTTAACCAAAAATATATTTCCTTGAATTTTTATGTAACTGTCGTGCCACCTTTGTGATTTTGGACATATATGTCAACATTAGAAAAAAATACTTAAGCATAATTCGATTTGAGTGTCAATGGATATACTAAGGTTTCCGGGGTCGCTAAATCAAAATTTGAGGTCAGATTTAAAAATTTCAAAATGGCGGACCCAATATGGCGGACAATTTTTTAAATTGATTTGATTCGTTCAAAAGTTGGTACTCGAGGGTTTTTGGGGTCGCTGAATCCAAATTTGAGGTCAGATTTGGATTCAGCGACCCAAAACACCCCCAAGTACCGAAGTTTGAACGAATCAAATCAACTTTAAATTTTTCCGCCATATTGGGTCCTCCATTTTGAATTTTTAAAATCTGACATCAAATTTGGATTCAATGACCCCAAAAGCCCCGTAGTACCAACTTTTGAACGAATCGAATCAATTTTAAATTTTTTCGCCATATTGAGTCCGCCATTTTGAATTTATTAAATGTGACCTTTATGGTCCCAAAACGGTAAAAAAAAAAGTTTACAAAATAATGTCATATCATCGTATTAAAAGTTTTTGGGGTCGCTGAATCCAAACGTAAGGTCAAATTAAAAGAATTCAAAATGGCGGACTCAATATGGCGAAAAAATTTAAAATTGATTCGATTCGTTCAAAAGTTGGTACTCCGGGGCTTTTGGGGTCATTGAATCCAAATTTGATATCAGATTTTAAAAATTCAAAATGGAGGACCCAATATGGCGGAAAAATTTAAAGTTGATTTGATTCGTTCAAACTTCTGTACTTGGGGGTGTTTTGGGTCGCTGAATCCAAATCTGACCTCAAATTTGGATTCAGCGACCCCAAAAACCCCCAAGTACCAAATTTTAAACGAATCAAATCAATTTAAAAAATTTCCCGCCATATTGGATCCGCCATTTTGAAATTTTTAAATCTGACCTCAAATTTGGATTTAGCGACCCCGAAAACCTTAGTATATCCATTGACACTCAAATCGAATTATGCTTAGTATTTTTTTCTAATGTTGACATATATGTCCAAAATCACAAAGGTGGCACGACTTTTTTTGGACATATATGTGCCATCGACTGTCAAGGGGTTAAGCAATTACACAAAATTGAGACTTAATGGATTTCTGAAAAACATTTTCGTGCTCGTTCTATATATATATATATATATATATATATATATATATATATATATATATGTATATACTTATAAGGAAAGAAATTACGAAGAAAATAATGAAAATTGAAATTCATTAGTTAAAAAGAAGAGAGTGAAATCTACATAATGAAAAGATACATTTGGCACGAATGAAGAATGCGCGAGGTGAAAAGTGCAAAAGCAAAGGAAGAAAGGAGAAAAGTACACACACACACACAAATAGTTGGTGGAAAAAAAAGGAGAGCTGGTGGTGCCATTGTACAATATTCGTGAACCCTGTTCCGGACAATGCATATTTCAAACTTACACGAACGCTTTAGACGCGCGCCCATTGTCCACGTTATGATCCCTTTTGGCTGAGTATAAAAGAGATCCTTCTGGTGGCCTAGGAAACGTGCGCGGGGGCAGACAACGTAGAAGTTACATTGTTCGTTATATATACTAAAAGTATATATATCGTCGCCCCTGTCCTCTCACACCTTGTGGGAAAAGACTTCGTTTCCCTAAAATAATAAATACATACAATACCATATATTGGAATGTATAATATCCGGATTAAAATATGGACACAGCAATTTTTCACGGATTTCTTGATCTGTTTTCTTAACTTGAATTCGAAACAACCAGATGAGCGTATGCCTTCTATTCGAAACCTTTTCCAGGTATAGATGTGAGCAGTACTTGATTCTCGAAATAGTAGACATATTGACGCCTAAAGAACCGGAAGTAAAAAATAAAGAATAAAGATTTTTAAAAAATGGTGAATTAACTCTCTCTCTTTCTCTTTCTCAATACTTGACAATAAAACGTTTTTGATCTATTGTTACTTTTTCTTGGAATACAAAGGAATTTTAAAAAAAGTTTTCCACTTCTTGAGAAAATCTATAATTATTAAATGCCATCTTGTCAGAATTTTTTATGTACATTTTTAAATTATCTTATTTATATACGTGGAATAAAAGATTCTCGAAATATATTAAGCTATATATATATATATAAAATCTGATGAATGAATGAAAAAGGAAGAAAAAAAAAGAAACGGTTGGTAGGAATTAAAATGGATATATGTGTATACATATATGTATACACATTTGCATTCAGTGTTCATTGATAGGTAGATTAAAGAATAGTGTCGTGGCAGTGGAACAGAAAGAACACTGGAAATGGAAAGGTATTGAAAGAGGCTTGGTTGTGTATTGGGGGTGGAGTTGAACCACGGGGTGCCAGGAATTTTTTCAGATGATCTTCGTTACGTTCTTTGCTTGGATAGGAAGCGTTTTCAGAGAAGAGAGAGAAAGAAAAAAAAGAGAGAGAAACAAGAAATGCTGTCCCGACCAGACAGACTGGCACCAGTTCTCACACATTGGCGTCGAGATTCAACAATTTTTTTTATTCTACTTTTTTCATCATTTATAAATTCTTAAATCGAATTTTAAAGGAAATTCCTTTCTGATTAAATGAACATTTATTGCAAATGAATTGTAACCTAATTCGATTAAAAATTCAAAGTGCATGATTTTTGTCCATATTTGAAATAATCTAATATACTTATTAGCCTAATTCGATTTTCACATTTGTCATATATAGCCTAATTCTTACTTGGCCTAATTTGCATTTACGACCTAATTCTTATTTAGCCTGATCGTCATTTGGCCTAATTTTTCGGTAACCCATTTATATTTGCTGAACCTAATTCTTATTTGGTTTCTTCTTTATTTAGCCTAATTCTTGTTTATTTCTATCTAATTTTCACTTAGCTCAATCTTTATTTAACCAAATATGACCTAAATTTAATTCGATTTAACAACCGTTTATATGAACGTGGAGCATATAGAAAAGAACATGGATATATTTGCGTTTTTTTTTCTGTACCATGTTTAGCGTTCCTGAACACATAAAGATGAAGATAAAGAGATTAAGATAAATCAGAATAAGGTTAATCAAAGATTAAGCTACACAAGAATTAGATGTTTGTCCACTTTGATCCATTGTAAGTCAGATGCTGTTGATCCATTCAAAAAGTGTTCCATATACATTTTTTATAGAGCACTTACTTGGGCTACCTTCTGTTGTATTCCTAAGAGTTCATTTTTATCCACTTTGGACCACTTTAGGTCGGATGCTGTTTTCCAATCCCGAGAGTTTATCTTGAAAATTTTTGATTATTGCAAATTGTAACTACTAGAAACAAAGTAATATTCTCCATTTGATTGTTTGAACAATTTTAATTTTGAAAACTAAAATAAGAAATAATTTTTTACTGACAATTGCGTTATCGATAAGAAGACGGGAAATTGAAATGTTAAGAAATTATATATATATATATATGGCCGGCTACCGAGCGATTTAGGAGTGAATTAATATCTTGTAAGGAATGTGGGACGATCTGAAAAGGATGAGAAGGCGAGTGGTCCAATTGGTGCGACATCATATAGTGGACACGGTTGTCGGATTCGTGTGCCATGGGCCACTCCCATGAACACGTTATTCAGGACAATGGTCGAGCGAAACCATACTCTGAACCATTACCACTGTATAGTGACTAATGTAATTATGGTATCATGCACGCAAGGTAGCTTAAACCATAATGGACAATTGTCCCTTCAAATAATTTCACAATGCTGAATTCATTGCCGTTAACACAACGACTGTCCAAATATGCGTCGTGTAGGTCGCGATGAGTGCTTCCTGTCCAAACCATAGCTTCTCTCTTCATTATTTTCAAAACAAATTCAATATTCTTTCTCCAGTTAAAGTTTATTGTATTTTTAAATTCTCTCTCTCACTCTCTCGGTTACACCCAAGTAAAGAGTCCGCCATATTGGATCCGCCATTTTGAATTTAAAAAATTTTGAAAATCTGACTTCGGATTCAGAATCAGCGACCCAAAACCCCCAAGTTTCAAGTAAATATGATTAATTTTGAAAAAATCGCCTTATCCGAGGATTATCCTTATTCGAGAGGAGTGGTTCGTCAGTATGCGAAGTTCAAAAAGTGAGAAAATTCTAACAATTCGTCAGTGTGCGAGGGTTGAAAATCATTAAGAGGCCAAAGAAGAGAAAATCCGAAAAAAATGGAAGAAAAGAATAAGAGGAAAAAAAATTCTCTAAAGCTATATATCATCAGATATTGAAAGAGAAAAGGCAAAAAATAATTATTATACACTGAGAAAAATAATAATGTAATGTTAACAAAATAATTTGGTGGAGCACTTTTAGTTAAGATTACAAAAATTTAGTTGACATAACAGTTACGAAAGAAGCAATCAATCGAGAAATTTAGTTGGCTGTACCAAAAATTTCGTTCAAGCTTTTGCGTCTGTTAACTGAATAATTTGGTTCTCCAAACCAAACCGTCTGAATGCTCAATTGCGCATGCGCTGTTCTCGTAAATATGTCACACGTTAACCATGCTTCGCTCTTCGTGTCGTCCAGTTTTATTCAAGTGTTTTCGGGATTTTTATGTGTTTCAGAAATTCGGTAAAAAAGTGTGTGTAGTGATGCATATCGAACAGAGAGAATAAAGCTTGTTAAAAGAACGGAAGTTTTTCTCCAGCCTGTATACTTTATACACACATTGTCACATTGTCACTAGGATTCTTAGTGTAGTGGTCAGCGTTCTTGATTTGCGTTGCGTAGTCTGAGGGTTCGATCCCCAGCAGTGTTAGGTTTTTCCGCAATAGAAATTAATTTAAGTAGACATAGGGTAATAAAAGAGGATAACAAAAGTGATAAAATTAAGTGAAAAATAAAAAATATAAGAGTGAGCCAAAAAATAATTTGGTTGAGAAAAGAACAAAATTTTTTTCATTTAACTAAATTTTTTGTTTGCTTAAAAACAATAAGTTAGTTGTGCAAAACAAAAAATTTGGTAGACCGAACAAAATGATTCAACGAAAAAATTTAGTAGCCCGAACCAAACGGATTAGTTGCACATATATCAAATAAAAAATTTGGTTTGGAGAACCAAACTTCAGTAGATGATACCAAACAGTTTTCTCAGTGTACTTTAATAATAAATTATAGAATAAAAACTGAAATATATAAAACAAATAATAAAATATAATGCTCAAGTATTTCAAGACTTTTGACTTGAGCGCTTATCAAGAATTATTATGCAATCAATTTGGGAATAATTCACACTCGTATAGGACACAAAACGTCCTTGTTCAGAGTTTTGGCATATACCTATATATATATATATATATATATATATATAGGTGAATATAATTATGTCCTTTTGAAATGACCTATACAATGCTTGGTCGGCAGTCATTGAAACTTAAGTGCCATTGAATCTTGAAAAGTTCCTTGGTTCCTTACACATTAAACGCGTAATTAATTCTAGCTCGTTTCGTATTTATGGTTTTATGATTCTCAATGTTGAAAAACAAACGGCTATATATTCCACTTTTCAACACTATGGGCATACTAATCGATTGTATTCAGGCGAAAATTAAGATCGTAGATTTTGCCGCTATTGTTTAATATTTATCTTTGCCAATATTTATGTGATAGTATATATAAGGCAGTCCCGCAAAAGTACTAAATGAAAGCATATACAATCAAGTCAAGTGTAAAAACGATGAGAAATTCTTTTTGGGTGCGCGCACATTCTCTTATAGAATTCTTGAGCACTACTTTAAATCCAGCTGCGCCATCGCATCGTTTTTTTTTTTTTTTTTTTTTATTTACTCTGGACAAACTCTTCGTATTTTTAGAATTTGACTGTTTTTATTAAATTCTCAGATGAATCATTAATGGTTTTTCTTTTTTTAATTGTTTCCAAAGAAATATTTAAAAATATCATTTAAATCTCGATTTTTATTAAACGAAATTTTTTCTATACTAAATTTTCTTTCTCTGGCAATTGAAAAAATATTCTTCATTTTGAAAAATGGATTAAAAAACGTTTTCATTGAACCAAAAAGGTGTGCTTTAATTGAACCGAAAATATTCTTAACTGAATTGAAAATATTTCAATTGTCTAAAGAATATTTTAATTGGCTTAACATTGTTTTAATTGGTCCAAAAATGATTTAATTGAACCAAAAACAATTTAATAGAACTCGCGACAGACATATCGAGTCTTATACATAAACTATACATATTAACTGAATGGAAAATATTTTATCGTTTATAACGAAAACATATATATATATATATATATATATATTTATATAAAATATGTATTATCATAGTATATAAATGAAATTAAAAATTAAATTAACTTAAAATAAATTTGAATAAAAAAATTAACAATTTCGACAGAAATTTCGTGCGCAGAAAAAGATTATTCTTTATGATAGAATCAAAAAAATTTTTAAATTGAATTTTAAAAAAGAAATGAGAAAAAACCAGTAGCAATTATCACTATAAGAAGAGGATATATAAGGATGAAGGACACAATAAATAAGAAAAAGGACTCTCAGAGTTCTTGCAAATCGTTAAAAATATTCGTGAAAAAAAAAAATATTATAGCCATTAATTCCCTGTCTGGTAAATTTATTGCCAATAAAGCAAAAAAAAAAAAAAAGACAACTTTGTCGTGTTATAATAACGAATTGCTCCGAATATACTAATGTAATTAATTTGGAATTTTGGTCCGCATATATATACGTTATATCTGCGGAGAGAGTCTTTTTTTCTAGCACGTGGATTCCAATAATCATAATAAGAATATGTGATATGGAGAATTTTTTTTTTTTCCTCGGATAAATTAGCGATGAATCCGGGGGCAGCTCACAGCGAGAAACGGGTCGAGAGATCGAGGCATATTATAAGAAGTATTAAATTGACCAATCCGGTGCGTTGATGTGGCGGGTGATTTCTGTCGAGAGCCATTTTTGAAAGGTCGTTCGGCCGTAAATAACCAAGTGTTTATATGAAATTGCGTTTCGTGGAAGTCGTCTCCGCCTATTCTTTTGGTTCTTTTAAAATTTATGACCACCTCGAAGACCGCGACGCGCTCGAAAGAGCGTCCAAGTTCAAACTAAGAAGAGGAGGAATCCTCTACAACTACGGGTTTCCAAGCACACATCACAGTGCTTGTTCGTCATTTCCGTTCTACGAAAGGGAACATATCGAACTAAAGCCAAAAAGCCAGAGTTGCGACAACATCGGATTTGCATTATAAGCTAACCAACATTAACCAACCACACAAAGGATCTATTGTCGAACATGCGAACGGAATTCAAACCAATGGAGGCTTCACTATATATGTATATACATATATATTTTCTGAAATGTTATTTTGTGCAAAAATCGAATAAAACGAAGTCAGAGAGGTCCTTTCTTCCATTCCCCAAATGTGTATTGAAAAATCTCTCTTCCTTTCACGAGATTCGACAGAATATTTTTGATTTACGCTCTCATCCTAATGTATATAATCTGTTTTTTTTCGTTTGTTTTATTAATTTACTTTTCGTATATTCGAGATATTTATTTCCTTTTTTTTAGCAGCTGAATAAATTTTATATTTTTATCCTCTTGATTTTTTGTTTTATATTATGGTATTTATGAATTCGAGGTACTGAAGTAAGAAACTCAGATAGCACGTAAGCTTGCAGCAACCTTGCGGCAAGTTTGTCGCGAAATATTGCCAACCTTGCACGGAAAGCTTGCCGCAGGTTTGCAGCAAGCTTCAAGTGTCCTACCTGACCCAAGCTTGCATGGTAAGCTTACCGAAAGATTGCAGTATAACGTTGCTTGATGATTGCACAATAAGATTATCGCAAGATTGCTCCGTATGCTTGCACGGTAAGCTTGTAGCAAGGTTGGTGCAAGGTTGCCAAATAACCTTGCTTTGAACGTAAAAAATGTTTTTAAAAATGTTTCGTCTAATTTATATAATTTTATTATATAAATTAGACGAAACATTTTTTAAAAAAAATTTGTTAGGTTTAAAGCAAGGTTATTTGGCAACCTTGCACCAACCTTGCTACAAGCTTACCGTGCAAGCTTACTAAAAAATCTTGCGATAATCTTATTGTGTAATCTTGCAGTAACCTTACACTGCAATCTTTCGGTAAGCTTACCATTCTAGCTGTCGGTCTGGTGAGACATTTGACAAATGTTCGGTCTCCTTATATATTGTACTCCAAAATTATGTTATTTACATTCCTAACCTAGAAATATAAATGAAAATTTCATTAGATACTCACTAAATATTGAATCAGTTAGATTTAACTGATGAAATAGCTGCAAATTAGCACATAAATCACTAAAGTAACATTTTTTCTGAAATTCAGTCATATACTTCACTGAAAATCAGTTGAATTATTACTGATTTAAGCCGTCAGATCTGCATTATCACTCATTGGTAAAACAGATTTGACTGCTACACGGAGAAAAATGGGATTGTTGTGCAAACAATTTTCGGATTGTTGTCAGTAGATTTATTGATATTACAATTCGAAATGTTAATATTACAATTCGGATTGTTGTCAGTACAAATATATGTTGTTTTAACAACAATACGAATTTTTTGTTGTCAGTTTAGTTCAGTTTGCAATTCCGTACAGTAGCAGAAGCAAACTCTTTGTCGATTGCTGATGGAACAATCTGGATTTGTTCAGCTGACAGGTTTATTGTTCCATGTCACGTGGTCATCTTGAATTCTCGCAAACTGGCGTGCTCACCTTAAAAAATACAAAATGTATATTAAATATTATTTAACAACAAATTTCAACTCAAAATAATTCTTTGGTTTTGAGGTCAAAGAATTTGATTCAGAAGCTGCATGTTCCACAGATTTTAATGCAATAATGAAACTGGTGATATGACCTACGGAAATCCGCTATATCGATTATTTTAGAAGGCAAAGAAACTGAACAAATTGTATTAAACAGATCAAAGCTTTGTTAATACAACAAATTGTATTGCCGATTTAACAATTTAGTTTTGTTTTTTCAACTGTTCCATAACAATTTTTATTGTTCATCAAACAATTCTGTTTGTTCACCCAAAAATCCGAATAGTTTTAATAACAATCCCATTTTAACAATTTTTTTTGTCCCAAAAACAATAAGTAGAATTGCTGGTTCTATATTGACATTCTGGAATTGTTGTGTGGACTTAATTTTTAGTAATCACAATCATTCTTTTTTCTCCGTGTATAACTGAATCATATCATCATTTTCATGGAAATTTTAGTGATTTCATTGCTAAATTCCAACTATTTCATCATTGAAAATTTGAAATCTTACTAATTCAAATTTAAAGAATTCTATGCCTCATTATCATGACTTCAGGTCAGGAGACCTTCGCCATGAAGTAAAAAAGAAGAATATTTTTTCTTTTATAAAAAAAAAACATTTTATAAAATTTTAATTAATTTTCAAATAATAAAAGCCATTTTTTATAAAAATAATAATGAAAAATAAATTTAGAATAATGAAACGTGAATGAAATTTAGTTGGAAAGAAGGTTTTTAGTCGAAAATGAAAGCCCCTTTTTGAGGCCAATGATCAACGATTAAAGGCGCGCACATAAGGTGATTTGTTCAGGCGGTTATATATGTATATATATGTTATAGTGTAGCCCCGTGCGTTTAGACTGGCTTCCAGACTGCTTGGCACCGACGGACAATAGGTTCTCGTCACTACAATACACCGCAAGATTCTTCTTCTACGTATATCCACGCAGAGCTTCACTCTTCAACTTTCCTGGAATGCAACAACAAAACTTTTGCATTCTCTTTTTTTTCGGTCAAGCGGCCATCGAGAGGCTATTTTTCAGTCAAAAATAAAAAAAAAGAAAAAAAAATGCAAACCTCACTCGTGGCACCAAGTCACTCGTTTAATCGCAACCTTTTCATTCTCACACAGTACAATGCATCTTCCGGAGAGGTTTCTTTTATACTTTTTTTTAACTCAAAATACGTCTTTCTAAAAAGCAATTTGACACACACTCAAAGCAAAAACTATTTTTAGTTTTTTCAAACATTGCAAAACTGATTTTTTCCCCGAACGTCTTTTTTTAGTTATATATAATATGTATTTTTATCAGAGCGTTTCCATCTTCTTTTTATTTTCCTTTTTTTTAAATTTAAAATATTTAGTTGAAATGATTTCTATGGAATATTAATTTATCAAATGAAAATCAACTTTTATTTTCCATTTTAAGAAATTTAAAATGAAGACAAACATAAGATATAAAATGATTTTTTTATGGTTACGAAATAAGAATTGAGAATGATTTGTTAAAGATGATATATAGAAATGAAGCTTTATTGCTATGGATTTCTGGTATTTTGTGGCTCATTTCTGGATGGACCACAAGAATGTTGACTTAAAATTAAAATTCAGGAAGCTATACTATATAGAAATGAATACTGATAGTCTTTTTTCTGAAAGTGATTTAAGCGCAATAAGATTTTTTTTATGACTTAACTATAAACAGAATTAGAATCTGACACGATGATGAGTATCGATGGAATTCAGTTAGTATAATAAAATTTAAACCGGAAGGGATAGGCTCGAGGTCAACGTCAGTAATTTACAAAGTTGAGATAGAAACAAAAAAAAAAGTACAGATTTTCATTGCAATCGATTTCAATATGTTCTATTTTATATAAAACTAATTTTCTATATATCTTCTTTTTTTTTGTTTCATTTGTAAAACAATTTTTCAATTAAAATCTGATGCAAAATGTTTTTTTTTTCATGTGGATTGGTAAAAAAATACTTTTCTGAAATGAATAATGGTGATAGAAGAGCGAGAGCGAAAAATAATTCAAGATATTGAAGGGAAGTGACTACGCAAATCATTTTAAGAACTAAACGCGAAGCTTCTTCTAAAGAAAACAAGCGAGTTTTAATTTTTCATATTGTTCGTCACGTTTGGCTACTACAAAGCCGTTCCCACGAACAGCCGATGAGTTGGCATGTACAACGAAAATATTGCTCTCGCGCGTTCTTTCTTTTTTTTTTTCTTTTTCTTTTATATATAACAAAATTCTGTTACCAGAACATATAGTCTTTTGAATTAACAATATGATGAATCTTGCTCAAACACGTGCGCTTATAGAGTTCTGAAGTATGTTCTTAGCGCCAACTGGTTGTGAAAATTTTTCAATAAGTAGATATCTTATTGTATTGAATATACATAATTTATTGTGATCGAAAATGTCATTTTTCAATAAAAATAATATGATCAAAAAAGAATACGTTGCGTAGTAAGTTGTTCTAATAGTGAATGCAATAATTCGGAACTACAATTTTATTCCTTTCCAAAAAGGTTGTGGAACATTGTGAACATGCACATAAATCTATTTGAATACTATTTATTATAACTCAAATATTATTATAATGTATGAATGATTTTACTTTTACCTCAACTTTAACGCTATAAAAATTATTAGTATTATTTTTTTTACTTTCCGTACACGGTGTTCCTCTTAAAACAGTCCCAGAAATAAACTTCTTTTTTTCATCAAATAAGTTCAGTCACTTAACTAACGTGATTACTTTTTAGTAATTAATCACCTTTTGCAAGGCTTTCTTTTCTAAATATAGAAATATCCACTTTTTGAAATCCGCTTTTGATTATAATAGACATTTTTTTCACGGATATTAACAATAGTTTAAAAAATTATTGTTTATAAATTAAATTTTGTCACGATATGTGTTGTATACGGTAGTCTGAAAGAGATTTTAAATGAAGTGAAAATGTAGAGAAAATCTGTTTACATAGGCTTATTGCATACATAAAAACAAAACAAAATCACTTTTTTTGACCTCTTTATCTGATTATTTGCGGATTTTACAGTACTTTAAAAATTCTATTTTTCAAAGAATGTGAAAATTGACGCTATGTCAAAGTATTTTGTTATACGTTAAAGTTTACATTGAGTTCATTCATAAGGTGATTGAAGTGATCTGTAAAACAGAAAGATACCATACACATGATATATATATATTTATAATCCTTTTTTTTAATTATTATTATATTTTTCTATATTTAAAAAAAATTTACAAGTAATACTTGAATTTTTAAATGCATAATATACTATTCAATTTATTGAATGGTCTATTCATGAAAAATATTGAACAATTCTCTAGAAATTTACTAAAGTAACAATAATAAGAGGAATATTTATAAATAATTATTTTGCATTTAAATAAAAAAAATACTATTATAAATGTAATGATGATAATGAAATTACAGCTTTCTTCAATTTAAGTGCATATGACGGGTGATTTTTATCATTTACCTTATATTTATTCCAATGCACTAAAAATTGTTGTTACTTGTTCTAACCAAATGCCCAGCCCATCACCATGAAGAAAGCGAAAACAATCTTGAAGGTGTTCCGAAATCACGTGAATTTTCAGTGTTGTTGAACATTCAATAGCTTTATACAATGTCTTAAACTTCATTATTTTTTTATCTAAATTATTTCCAGCTTTTCTTGTTGAGAAACACTTTGACATAGAGTCAATTTTCTCATTCTTTGAAAAATAGAATTTTTAAAGTGCTGTAAAATCCGTAAATGATCAGAAGTAAATTTAACTTGTTTGGTTCAGATGGATGTCGATATGTATGGCGGAAACCAAATACTCAACTGGAGTTAAAAAATCTCAAAGCGACTGTGAAACACGGAGGTGGTTCTGTAATGGTGTGGGGGTGCATGGGTGCTGAAGGTGTCGGTGATCTAGTTTTCATCGATGGTATTATGGACAAAAATGTTTATTTAAACATTTTGAAGCAACATTTGCCTTCAAGTGCTGAAAAATTAAAAGTGAGTGACAATTATTACTTTCAACAAGACAATGACCCGAAACATATACGGCGAATATCGTTAAACAATTTTTGATTTATCGAACACCCCATTTGTTGTCAACTCCTCCACAAAGTCTGGATATCAATCCCATTGAACATTTATAGGCTGATATTGAAAGAAACTTCAGGAAATATGACATAACAAGCAAAACAGTGTTGAAAGAAAAACTTTTACAAGTTTGGAACAATATTGACAAACAATCTGTGTTAAAGTTAGTACAAAGTATGCCTAAACGCTTGCAAAGTGTTATTAAAGCTAAGGGAGGTCCTACAAAATATTAATTAACAAATTGTTTATGTTTGTTATTATTTAAAGATTCGTTTTTTATTAAAAGATTTTAAGCGTACGAATACTTTTGTGGTCTGAAATTTGACAAAGTATTATTTATTTAAAGATTTTGTAAAAACAAATTATTATTTATAAAAAATGTTTATATTTTTTGAAAGCTTAATAAATGTACTAAACATTAATACTTTGAAAATAAGTTTTAAAAATTATTTAAACAATATACCATAGCCTTGAAGTTAACAATTAGTGGGGTACGAATACTTATGGGAGCCACTGTATATATCCAATAAGCCTATATGTAAACAGATTTTCTCTACATTTCCACTTGATTTAAAATCTCTTCCTGACCATGTACAATTGTCAGATTTCCCATTATTTTCAAAAAAACATTCGCTAGAGGCGCTTTGAGCGACTTTATATAAGATACTTCAGAACTGTATAAATACCGCGCAAGAGAAGCGACTAAAATATCGACAATTTCTATGAAAAAGCAAAATTATTAATTAATTAAAAATAATTATTTATCCAGAGATTTATATTTAGCATTAATATTCTATTGTAAAATATAATATTTCGCCATCATTTCTATTTGCATAATGATTTCTTTGCTCATAGGCGATGGAATGCAATGAAAATATATACAATATATATAAAAGACTCTCGGAAGACGAAAACGATGATAGTGTCTCGACGGGTGGGCACCTGCGAAAAGATTGGACATTGTACGCCTCGGCGCCTACGGAATTGTTTCATTATTATAACTTTTGACAGGTGAAGCTTTATGTCGAATGTGCTGTCATTTGTCTCGCTAATAACAACGATACGCCTTTCGATTATTATTTAATTTCCAGTCTTGTTTTGCTAAATTACTTCCTCTCCAGAACAATATTCGGAAATGAGCGTTCAAAATTCAATAATATTTAAAAAGAAAAAAAAATGTGTCCATTCCAAAAATGGTGATATTTATTTTAGAAAATAAATTTAAATTACCAAACAACTGACAGATAAAAAAAAGAAATCATAATGTAAATCTATAAATGCATTGAAGGCAAATAAGAAATGAAATAAGAAACATGTAATACATATATGGTAGAGATTGATGTAGAGTATTAAGAAGAATGAAAGGAATGGATATTTAGCAAACGAGATTAGAAAAAGCATGACAGCTTATCGTGAATCGGAAGCTGTGTAACCCTTTTACGAGCTTTGACTTGCTTATATAAGGTTGTGATCTCGGAACATAATCGCGCGAAAAATCTATATGGGCTCAAGGAATGCTTTTAAAATGCTAAAGCGATCATCGAAAGTATCCGGTGACTCGTGTCGACGAGTAAGGCGAATGCGTGCATGCTAAACGAGCCATTCTCCTTACTTTTTTTTTTATTTTATTCTTTTTGTTTTTTCTTAAACGCACGGTTGGATGCCAAAGCAACAGAAAAACGGATGGGACAAGACAAGATGCGGAGACGCCATTTATTTATGGTCCAACAGCCCATTACCGACGTGACCACAATGTTCCAAGGCGCCGAAACAAGACGTAACTACAGCCCCTGCTATGCGTAATTTAGAAACCGATAAATATGTCATTCCAGCAGCCGGCAGTGGTTTCTACTTTTTTAACTTCGAAGTATTGCGCAAAAAACCTCACCAATAACTGTCATTTTTCGTCGTCTTTAAATTGCTTTAAATATATATATATATATATATATATATATATGTATTATACTCAGATGTTTAAAAATGTATTCTAATAAGTTTCTTTTTCGTGTGTGCAAAACGTAAAATTGTATGGGTAAAATAATTATTGTTTGTGTAAATTAAGTAGAGTAGAAGCAATTCACTTAGACTTTAATTTATATTTTTAATATCGGCTTTTCTAGTAAATTTGACATTTACATATAAGTGGATTTTTTAGCATAAATTTTTTTAGTTTTTTTTTAGCTTCAGTAATTGAATTTTAATGGATTAACCGAATATATATTGTAGAATTTAGACTAATACGAATACAGTGAACAATTTATTAAATTATATTTTCGTACAACAGGGAACAAATTGGCTGAGGGGCTTAAGGCACGATTTAAAGAGCGTCGCGTCAGGTGTTCGAGTCCCAATCCTGGCGTACAATGATTATTTCTGTGAAAGAGGTTTTTTCAAAACATTATAAGATAAAGTAATAATTACCAAGAGAATAGAAATCTTAAAAAATTTATTTTAGTAAAAGATTTAAAACATAAAAATTAAAAGATAATGAAATATTGTTCTGCATTGAAAAATAATCGAGATATAAATTTAAAAAATTTAACTATGAGGCTCGGCTGTTTTTATCGCAGATGATCAATATTAAATGATTCAATTTCACGCGGAGAAAAATGGGATTGTTGTGCAAACAATTTTTGGATTGCTGTCAGTAGATTTGTTGATGTTACAATTCAAAATGTTCATATTACAATTCGGTTTGTTGTTAATACAAAAGTACGTTGTTTTAACAACAATATGGATTTTTTGTTGTCAGTTTAGTTAAGTTTGCAATTCCGTACAGTTGCAGAAGCAAACTCACTATGTCGATTGCTGATGGAACAATCCGGATTTGTTTAGCTAACAGGTTTATTGTTCCATGTCACGTGGTCATCTTGAATTCTCGCGAACTGGCGTGCAGATCGTCACGTCGTTTGCTTCTGGTACATGTACCACTTTTGCTTTTATTATTAGTTTTTTTTAAAAAATGACAAAGTGCTGTTAAATAATAAATCCGGTTAAAGTGAGAAATCTTTTGCAAGTGTAGTAAATGGATGAAGAGCAAATTTCATCGTTTATCTGTAAGTTATACTCGGTTACTATTGAAGATAATCTCACCTTAAAAAATACAAAATGTATATTAAATATTATTCAACAACAAATTTCAACTCAAAATAATTCTTTGGTTTCATGTCAAGGAATTTGATTCAGAAGCTGCATGTTCCACAGATTTTAATGCAAATGAAACTGGTGATATGACCTACGGAAATCTGCTATCGATTATTTTATAAGGCGAACAAACTGAACAAATTGTATTAGACGGATCAAAGCTTTGTTAATACAACAAATTGTATTGCCGATTTAACAATTTAGTTTTGTTTTTTTATCTGTTCCATAACAATTTTCTTTGTTCATCAAACAATTCTGTTTGTTCATCGAACAATCCAAATAGTTTTAATAGTACTTCGATTTTAACAATTTTTTTTGTCTTAAAAAGAAATAGAACTGCTGGTTATATATTGACAATCCGGAATTGTTGTGTGGACTTAATTTTTAGGAAGCACAACCATTTTTTTTCTGTGGCAGTTCATAATTTCAAGTAAAATTGAAAATTATCGTCAAATTAAAAATTTTAAACTAAAATAAAAAAAATTGCATAATCTTATTAAGTGTATATATATATATGCTTTCTTACTTTGAAAGATAAATCTTTATGGCATATATGAAGTTGCACTCTCAATAGACGAGTTAAACGTATTTTTAATATAGAGAAGGAATTTCTAATCCGATTCAAGGAGATGAGAAACGAGTATATATAGCGATTCGTGTCTCTCTCTCACTCACTGGGGTATCACACGTATATACCTCGTCAAAGATCTCTATCCAGAGCAAACGCACTTTTATATTATATGTATATATCTATATATACGTGTAACACGCGGACAATAAACTTTGCGGTAAGTCGCACTGCTGGACGTCTTTTTGATCAGATGGAAGCACTTTCGTGTCTTTTATGCTCTTGTTTGTTTACTAATGCTGAAAACCGGTGCTCAACTTTACGACACTCAAAGCAAAATGATAAATAAGCATTATTTGCAAAATATTCTTTTATTTTGCACAAGTTACGACCGGTTTCATCAAACTCACTCCTCTCTTCATTCAAAACTCACAGCAGCAATACATGTGTATAGGTATAACACGCACAATTTGATCACTCTACGAATTTGCAAGACAAAAGCCATTTTATAGCAAACCGTAAAAAATTTCAACACAGAGAACATTGAATTTATAACAGTATTTGGTGAAAATGTTATTTCTTATTTAAATCCAAATATATTCTCATATATAGCTTTATATCCGGTTCTCTCTATATATACATATATACCATTATACACACGGAGAAAAAAAATTGTTGTGGTTACTAAAAATTAAGTCCACACAACAATTCCGGATTGTCAATATAGGACCAGCAGTTCTATTTGTTTTTCGGACAAAAAAAATGGTTAAAATGGCATTGTTATTAAAACTATCCGCATTGTTCGGTGAACAAACAGAATTGTTTTTGATGAACAAAGAAAATTGTTATGGAACAGATGAAAAAACAAAACTAAATTGTTAAATCAGCAATACAATTTGTTGTATTAACAAAAATTTAATTCATCTAATACAATTTGTTCAGTTTCTTCGCCTTCTAAAATAATCGATAGCAGATTTCCGTAGGTCATATATCACACGGGGAAAAGAGAAACATTAGACTTACACCGTTTTCCGATTGGTTCAACGTCAGTGGGCGCTGTCACGATTTCGGCATTGATTTAACAGATTTTTCATGTTGAATGCTCTCTTCTCAAGAGTAAGTTGATCTAACAGACACAGCCGACAGCGCCCACTGACGTTGAACCAATCGGAAAACGGTGTTAGTCTAATGTTTCTCTTTTTCCCCGTGCACCAGTTTCATTTGCATTAAAATCTGTGGAACATCCAGCTTCTGAATCAAATTCTTTGACCTGAAGCCAAAAAATTATTTTGAGTTGAAATTTGTTGTTAAATAATATTTAATTAACATTTTGTATTTTTTAAGGTGAGATTATGTGCAATAGTAACCGAGTATAACTTACCGATAAACGATGAAATTGTATCTTCATCCATTCACTATTGCAATATATTTCTCACTTTAATAACCGGATTCATTATTTAACAGCACTTTGTCATTTAAAAAAACTAATAATAAAAGAAAAAGTGGCACATGTGCCAGAAGCAAACGACGCAAACTTTGCAAACGACCACGTGACATGGAACAATAAACCTGTTAAGCTGAACAAATCCGGATTGTTCCATCAGCAGTCGACAGAGAGTTTGCTTCTGCAACTGTACGGAATTGCAAACTGACAACAATCCAATAATTGTTTGCACAACAATCCCATTTTTCTCCGTGCAACAACAAGCATAATTTGGAAATATTTTAATATTTATTTAAAGAATATTTGATAATTAATTAATATATGTGACGCTCCACGAAAACAGGGCCTTTATCTTAAAAAATTTTAGTTTATATTTAGTGATACTTTTACCTATTGACAAAAAATTTCTTTTTAATTACCGTCAACCGGGGATATTCTGTCATCCCAGGGGCTATCATGAAAAACGCTAGTATTTTAATAATAAAATACATCACACTAAATTCAAAGGTCCATTCTATGCAAACTCGCATATGGGTATATGAATTGGAATAAGATTTCTTTATTTTTTACCCCCTCCCTTTAATTTCTCATTCTTTGAAATTATTTTCTACGCCCACCTTGCGCGATATAGATAACATCTTTGAAAACAGCTCCTGGACACAGGGTCAAAACCACCCGGTGTGATGGACCACGTACAGCATCAAAAAGTCCTGATATGTGTGTGTGTGCGGGCAACGAGAGGTGTCGGCAGACAAAGTGGCATTTGTGCCTTGTCGCAACAGGGTAAAGACGTCCCGTCGTTGTCAAATAAAAAGAAAAAAAAGAAAATAGAAAAAAATGTCACTTGGCATTATTGTCTTTCTTCTATATCTTCACTATAGATTTGACATTTTGCCTTTATATCTTTTTCAAAAGTTTCTCACAATTTTTCTATTTAGAATAAAATCTTGGTCATTCAATTTACAGTTAAAGAATCTCTGATGGTGATAAATAAAAGTCTCAATTTATATATATATATATAGCAGGAGGGAATATTTCATTCACATTCCACAAATATTTCTCTGGAACATATATATTTTACTCTAATAGTGTTTTCTCATTTTAATGTAATTTTTATCATTAATAAATATTTAATTAATTTATTAACAATTTAAAGAACTTTATTTTATGATTTTTTTAATAAATATTTTTAAATGATTATAAATTAGATGTAAAAATTTAAAGATAATGTCATTATTTTGTTATCATAAATAGAAGGTAGTTCATTTTTAATATTCAAAAAGAAGTTTTAGGTAAAAGATTTATAAATCAACGTGGATGTGTGGTAAGAGTATACATGGCTCGCGTTTCGAGGGTCCTGGGTTCGATTCCCCATGCGTGCGAGATTTTTCAAAATTATTTACATTATAGTTATAATCTTAAATAGAATATGAGTTAGAAATAAAAAATTGTAAAAAGTTTAATTTATTTAAAATGAAAATAATTTGACAAAATAAATGAATTTAAAAGAAATATCTATCAAGGCCCTTATAAGTTTTTCCCTAAATAGGGTTTTGGTCGAAAACAGCGTAACAGCCTTGTCGGACATTTGTCATTTTGTCTGGGAAGGACCACACACCAGAGATACAACTAAATTGAGTCACTACTCCATCGGGCCCACATTTTGATTTTTACACGTGGTGTAATTAATAAAAAAAAAATTGCCAATCACTCATTATTAAATGACAAATAATGAAAAGAAATTTTTTCTTTATAAATATTAAAACAATAGTTATTTGCAAATCTCATTACTGAATAATGTAATATATAGATTTCTATTGCGTTACTTTAGAGATTAGAACTACTTTCTATTAAGTTTGACAACCTTTCATAAACTAACACACTGATATGCTGCCACTCAATGCATCTCATTACTGCATCATTTTCAAACTCAAAGTGCGAACATATATACATATAATATGTAACAGTGTTACGATTTGCAGAAAGCAACAATACCTATAGTTGCGTATATATACATATATATACTTCACATAAATATGATGTAATTGTAATTTGAATTTCAGCAAATCATATTATCGCAAATTTAATCAACACGTTTCCAATTTCTGAAGTGTGAAACTGTAACTCACGTAATACAATTATTAAGTGCATTTCAAATTTTAATCCCTTAACATAAAATAAACATTTATTTTATATTCTTGAAATATATAATTTCAATTTTTAATGAAAATTAAACCATATATATAAAATTTTAAAGTAAGTATCGTAGAATTTAGAAACAAAGAATATTTATACGAATGCTTTTTAAAAGAGACAATACTTGATCTATATATATATAAGGCAATTCAACCTCGCGTGAAATTCAATTATATCATTCATTGCCCCCGTGGCTTATTTGAGGGGTTTTTGATCCCTTTTTTTGTGATGATCCGCAGATGCGTCATCACAAGTGTCCCTTGATCGCTTTCAAAACGTCATCACGAGATCAGTGTCCCTTGGCACATTGCGCATACAGACCTTTGGCAAGCTTTTTCAAATTCACGAGTTCACTTTCCGTAAAACCTCTTTGACGACAATTCGTCTATGCTTTACCGATCATAGAATAAGGTGAGGACACAAATACAAGAATGTCAAAGGTTCCTGAGATTCCACTCCTTTCTTTTCTCTCTCGACTCTCTTGTCGACTCTCGAAGACTTCAAGTTGCGGGTTTATCGTCGGTATAGACTTTGATTTAATTGACCGATTACATGGGTAATTTCACCTTCATATATATATATATATAGAGAGAGATCACTTTAGGGTTAGCCTCAAAGGGTGCCTTACATTCCGGCATTGTGTACCGATTAAGAATCCATTTTTCAATCTATGATTTGTTGGAGAAAATATATGTATAATTTAAAAATAAAAGAAATCAATTATATATACGCACTACTTTCTTTAAAATAGTTATATATGTGTGTGTGAATTCCCAAAGGTGCGTGTCACCTGCAAGAAACAAAAGAAAATCAAGAACAATGTAAATAATATGATCGACTTGATAATTTTTTTTTCTCCTTTTGCTTTATAAAACATTTTCATTTCTCAAAATGCAGTGTCTATTGTTTTTAAAATGAGAATGGAGAATCTGTTCCTTTTTTTTTTTTACTCGAGTGTTGCATATAATCAGCGACTGTATATATGTTAGTCATATAAATATAATATAAAGACGGTGGATTAAAAACTTGAATAATTTATAACGGGTCAGGTCCTATAGAGAACGCGTTGCATTTCGTGGGATTGAAGTACCCATAAAACAAACCCCTTGAAATTAGAGCAGTCCTGCGACTCGACGAAATACACCCCAACCCCTTGTTCGATATAATGTCCCCGAGAAACTAACACTGAGCATTTTAGCATGACAATGGTTAGATTAAAAAAAGGGAGCAGAGATTTCGCCCTTGTTTCTTATAGTACTATATATATATATAGCCAGGGAGCGATATGACTGACACGCAGGTACGATGCAAACTGAACGTTTATAGATACCAAACCCGACATTTTCAATTGTAACCCCTTCCTTTTATCTTTTTTGTTTACTACAACTGATTGCACATAATCCACCGATGTCACCCATATATGCAAATGATGAACAATGTCCATGTGGTAGATCGATCTTTAAACAAATAGGACTTACAATTTTCTTTTTCAAATTTAATTCCATATTGGTTTTTAACGATTCAATGCTTATATAACATCTCCGTGACTTATATATATTTGTATTTGTTATTTTCTATTTTATTATACTATTCTATAATTCATGAATTAGTGCTTGCAACAGAAGCGTTTTTGTTTAGATGATTTTTGATTGTAAATAAATTTTTGTTTGATTGAATTAAATATATCGTATACAGAAATTGAAATGTGGGCCCTGATGGAGTGTGACTAGATTTCCCTATATCTCTGGTGTGGTCCTTCCCAGATAAACTGACTATAATACCCGACAAGCTGTTTCCGACCAATACCCAACTTTATGTTAGAGGAAAACTTACCAGGACATTGACAGTTTTTCTTTTAATTTCCCTATTTTGTGAGATTATTTGTGTTTTAAATAAATTAAACTTTTTAAAATATTTTATTTCTAAATTATTCTCTATTTAAGATTATAATACATGTACATAGTAAATAAGACACTTAAAGGGGTTACATGGGTCAAAACTGGCAGAAAATGTATGTTTCGAAAAAAAATTTTTTTTTCATATAATAAATCATTTTTTTCTTTGAACACTTTGGTTTCTTAAAATACAGTATAATATAAATTCATAAAATTTTTGAAAAAAAAATATTCAAAAACAGGGTCGTAGCAATAGTTTCTAGCTCCTTCTGAAAAAATTGATTTTGCGGTGGTCACGATATTTTTGGACTGCTTCATTCAAAATCAAAAACCAAAATATTTTCTGTTAGTGGATGAGTATGGCTCGTGATTGAACAAAGGGTTTTGTTTTCTGATGATTAGAACAGATTTTTCACGGTCTAAATGGTCCTAAAAATTGTACATTTTGATATAAAACGCTGCCAAAAATTCAAATTTAATTCTTTTCAAAAACCCTTCGTTCAATCACGAGCCATACTCACCCACTAACAAAAAATATTTTGGTTTTTGATTTTAAATGAAGCAGTCCAAAAATATCGTGACCACCGCAAAATCAATTTTTTCAGAAGGGGCCTCAAAGAAACTATTGCTACGGCCCTGTTTTTGAATATTTTTTTTTCAAAAATTTTATGAATTATTTATATTATACTGTATTTTAAGAAACCAAAATGTTAAAAGAAAAAAATGATTTACTATATGAAAAAAATCATTTTTTTAAAAACATACTTTTTCTGACAGTTTTGACCCATGTAACCCCTTAAGAATAATTTTAAAAAAATCTCGCACGCATGGGGAATCGAACCCAGGACCCTCGGAACGCGAGCCATTTACTTTGACCACACCACTAATTTGACTTTCAAATGTTTTACCTTCTTATCTTCTACCTTCTTATAATCTATACCTTTTTATCTTCTTAAATTTTAAGAATGCATTACCTACTGTTTATGATAACAAAATAACTACATTATCTTTAAATTTTTACATCCTAATAATTGTTTATAATCCTTTTACATGATTTAATACAAAAAAGTTCGGAATTTTTAGACAATTCGTAAAAAACGTAACAATACGAATTTAGTTTCATCTTAATCCAAAATAAATCCAACATCTGCATGTTAAAAGTCTGCAGTATTAGTCGGCAACAATCCGTTTCTATTCTATAATCAAACATCGTAATTTAAAATAAATAAGGAAAAATACGGAATTTTATGTAAAAATTTAATATAGTCATATAGTCTGTACATAGATCTGAATCTAAAATTTGTAAGTAAGAATTTTAAAGTTATTTGAAAAAAATATTAACTGATGGCACTGCTTTATGAAACGAAATTTTATTTGCAACTTCTTTAAGTACGAATTTTATTACAAAATATTCTTTTAAATATATCTAAAAATAAGTTATTAATTTAATAATTATTTAATTTATAGAGCATATATGCTCTTAAATCAAACTTCTTTTGAAGTTTCTTAAAATATTTCCAGTTATATAATATACCCTATAAAAAAATATAACAATAATAATAATAATAATCCCATAAATTCAATACTTCATAATTCATTTTTATCCGTGTAAAATTGCACTTTGAATGAAATAAAACAATAAATAGTCTGTCTTGTCGTTTATTGGCGCGAGAAAAACTGGCTTTATATTATATCCCCATATTGAAGACCTGAGAATTAGCGTTTACTTATTCTTTTCACCCCTGTGGAATTTAGCGGCGTTGTCTCCATGACGAAATCATCCAAAAAGCCCGCAAAAGACAAGTCCTGGACCTTTTGGCGAGAAATTATGGGGCCATTATTGTCATTTTTTGCCCCCCCCCCCTACACGCACAAGGGGTAATTATTCTTATTCCCTATGTAGCAACAAGTAGAAAACACATGTCCCGAGCTTGCCTATTCCACTACTATATACATGTATAACCATCAACATAAAGAGTATAAATTCAGACCCTCGTTGTGTAACACAATTTTAGCACATTGTCCTCAAGTCTCGGTTATGAGACTCCATTCTCATTGTGAGTTGCTTCTCTAGACTCACATCATTGTAGATTTACGTATACGAATATGTATAATCAAATTTAGTTCATACAATTACACGCAAAAAAACACATGTGTGATTTTATCTGATGATCTATATATAAAGAAAAATAACTAAATGAAAAAAATGAAACTAGTTTTGTTAAAGGGATTTCTTTTTCTAGCTTCTTTGCGCTTAACGTTTATAGAAATATTTTGTTACCCTATTGGAAATGCTTAAGGTAGAAGCTGAGGTTTATTAAATCAGAAAGGGTACATGAATATTCTCTTGAGTTTATGAATGCGTTAATCGACGAGATACAAAACCCATTAGGCACTTCCGAGGGCATTGAAAAACACGCCCAAGTCATTTTCACTATTGTTACTGGAACAATTGAAGCCAACTGGAGCTATTCACAAAGTATCACTTTTATATATGCTCGCTCTCGGGTTAGTGTCATCGATTTATTGACACTTGTGTGTCTCTAGAGGTCGATTTTCTATAAAGGTTTATGTGTGTTTTTAACTTTTTCACAATCATTTACTGTGTTATGACTTACAAATACAGTTTCATTAATATCGGTATTTTTTACTACGGTATTCAATTTGATATGCGAACATGTTACTTGACCTATCTATTTTAGATATAAATTATCATTTGACAAAATTGTTTTAAACAAATTTTTACTTTACAGAATTTATTGGTATCAAATTCTTATTTTATAGAATCTTTCTTTACACAAATTTTAAAAGAATTCTAATTTAACCGATTTTGAGATAATTCTCACTCAACAGAATTTTAAGTGATTCGAATTTTTAAATGTCTGCATTTCGAAACTCACCGAATCTTCATTTGTTCGAATTTTATCTTTACGAATAATCAGAAAAATCGTGATTGGTAAATTTTAAAAATTGCACCTAATTCTTTCTGTCTATTTGTTTGTTCGGATATTTGCAATTTCGAACAAATGAAAATTTTGCTTCCTAAGAATTCTATCAAATAACAAATCGTACAAACCAAAATTTGAACAAACGAAGATTCGGTGAATTAGAATTACTGTTAACTTTAAAAAATTTTATTCATTTAAAATTCTGTTGAATGAGAATTATCTTAAATTAAAATTCGGTTAAATTAGAATATTATAAAAGAAATAGTATGATAAAGAGAAATTCTACAAAATAAGAATTTAGTACATATACTTAAAATTTCTGTTAAGTAAAAATTCATTTAAAAAGAAATTCTGTTAAATGCTAATTCAAAAAATAAAAATTCGTCTAAAAAATAATTATATCTAATAGAATTCTTTTAAAGGAAAATTCTATCTAATAATTTTTGTGGGATAATATAATGTGCCACAACCCGTGTGGAAAAATCTTGTGGAAGTCTAGCGTCTAGAAATAGTCTTTCCAGTCATAGGCAAGCCCGTCTAAACTAGTCGGTCTTGCTAATCGCTAAGAAGCGTTTTAATGGACGTAGTCGAGTTCGTCTTATCTAGACCGTTTTTCAAGACTCAGGCCAGCGACTTTACAGCGCTACTTGACAAACGTGTAGGTTATGGTCGTTTGCGGTTGTCAGCGTACTTTTATAGTTGTTGCACTTTTGTGAAATTCTTTTTTTTGTAAAATACTTTTGTAAAACACTTTTGTAAAATACTTTTGTATAATACTTTTGTAAAATACTTTTGTGAAATACTTTTGCGAATTACTTTTGTAATTGTGTACAAATATTTTTACAATTTTTACTAATTACAATTTAATATATTTTATAATTAGTAATTAATATTATTTAAATTATATTTATATATTGCTGTTAATTTCAATAAAAATATTCTTTGTTTTTTTATAGATTTTTGACATTTATTTTTTTAATCGAAGAAAAAACTTTGTCACAAATTTATTTATTTTTATATTATATATCCATTAACATAACCTCAAACTAAAAAGTAGTTTTTAACAAAACTAAAAATATATTTAAAATTTATTACACCCAAATTCGACATATCCAGTTGTACAATATATATTAATTTAAATAATATTAATTAATAATTATAAAATATATTAAATTGTTATTAGTAAAAATTGTAAAAAATATATTATTTAAAAATATTTGTACACAACTACAAAAGTAATTCGCAAAAGTATTTCACAAAAGTATTTCCCAAAAGTATTTTACAAAAGTGCAACAACTATAAAAGTACACTGACAACCGCAAACGACCATAACCTATACGTTTGTCAAGTAGCGCTGTAAAGTCGCTGGCCTGAGTCTTGAAAAACGGTCTAGATAAGACGAACTCGACTACGTCTATTGAAACATCTTTATTATGGATTATTTCAATATTATTCATTATAATTATACCTATAATATTGTAATAATTAAAGAATTATTATTTGATACATTATAGAGATGATAAATCATAAATATAACGTAAAAAACAATATTATTATTAATATATATATTATATTATAATATTATTAACAATAAAGGCAATGGATATGGCTTTTATATAAATAGAAATAATTTTATAATTATATTAAAAATATATATATAATTTAAGGATAAAAACATTTTGAATTTAGCATAAAGGCGCGCCAAAAACATCACCGGTATTAACAGATTGTCGCCAAGTAGCCAGCGTGGCCCCGTGGTTAGCGTAGTAGGTTTGCGAGTGTTAGGTCGTGGGTTCGGTGCCCAGTGCGAGCGAGATTTTTCAAATTACATTAGGTGTTATTTCCACAGGTGTTGTTAATTAATCTTAAGTGATAATATAAAAATAGTAAAAAACTTCGGATTAAATTAATTAAATAATAATAAATTTTTTTTGAAATTACTAATAATAATTAAATGAGGAGATAAGTTGTCTTGACTTATAAGATTCCAATACAACTTATCTCCTTATTATTAGTAAATTAAAATCATATTATTAATGAATACTAATGTTGTTTTAATTTTATCTATAAATATAATAATACGTAATATTAATAGGATTATTATTATTATTACTATTATTATTAAGAATTATTGAACGCGACTATCAAGACCTGGCCAGCTTGTCTAACTCTAGACCGTATCATGGAACTTTCGTTCCATTTCTGATCGGGGGCTCGACAAGACCGTCTGGCCTGGGTCTATAGAGACGTTAGACAGTCTGTCCAGCGTCCTACCAGCGCCCCGAAATTTTTCCACACGGGAATACTTTAAACCGCATTGATTGGTCAGAAAGTAACGCCTAGATTATAAATTAAGTAAAGTGTTATCAAAATAAGTGAGATGAAAATAAGGGATTCGATATCTTTGTTAGAATTACCGACTGCGCAATAGTTTGCACTAGTTCCAAATTGCGCCGCAAGATAATAAGAGCTTTTTCTCTCACAATTGAGATGAATCTCAAGCTTTATAAGAACTAAATTATATTCAGTGTAGAAAAAATAATTTAAAAAATAATTATAATTATAACCCTTTATTGCTTACATTAAATTTAATGAAACTGTATATTAAATTTAAACCATAAAAATATAGCGGTAAGCCACATTGAAATAAAATTCTGGATAGAACAACTAGAGTTATAGTCTAACTAGTATAAAATGTTAAATATACCCCTACTATTTTTTTTTTGTTAGAAATATTAGAAAATCTGGTTAAATTTTCGGTCAATTTAACTAGATTTTATTATTTCTTTTTCTTGTAAAAATAACAAGAAATTTTTTAACTTTTTGTTTATTGCGTCTAACTTTTTTTGATTTTAAAGATTAATCTTTAGGATATTTTTTTATTTTAAAACAGAAAATTTCTGGTTCTTAACTATAGTTTTTTAGCTAACAAATATTCATATTAATTTTAGGGTCAGTTTCACCGACTCCGGTTAAAAGTTAATCAGCGATTAAATCCTTAACCGACCAATCATGAGCGGTTAAATTGGCTTTAATCGCTGATTAACTTTTAACCTGAGTTGGTAAAACTGGCCCTTAGAGAAAAAAATGATGATTTCTGTTATTTTTGATCATGATGTTTCTGACAACTTGAGACAATTTTGAGACGTTTTTTAAATATTGTATGTTTTAAAATATGATACCCGTTTTTGTAGTGAATATTAATTTTAATACAGATTTTTCTAACAGTGTATGAAACCCAAAAATGTAATAATTAGGATAAGTTTAAAATTTATTTATACATAAAATTATTTTTAGATATACATCATATAGAGGATAACTAATAGATTATTATTGATACACATATATGTATTTATAGAAGAATCGAAAATTTCAAGAGTTCGGAAAGGATATAAAGAAATATTTTTTTTTTCCGAAAGTTAAGAGGACCTTCTGATTTAGTAAAGGTCTCCTGATCGAAGCTATTATATTCGCATCCGGGTATTTGAGATTTCACCTTTCAATGCTGTGTTACATGTAAGCATTTTAGATCGTAGTTTTTGTTCACTATTATGTAGGCAAACATATATTTCTTCAAATGTCTATTGTCAAAATGGGGGTTGGTTTATAGACGCATTTTCTTTTTACAATATACACGAATCTATTGCTCTCTCTATAGCCTTTGGATTTACTTTTTAACACCGGATATTCCTATTGTTGGTGTTATATTTCTTAATAGGAAATTACACGGACTTTTGACCTGATGTTTGTAAAAATTATTATTTCACACCACAAAATCTTTTTAGTTTTCTCTCTAGAACTATTTTTTTTCGTCCCGTAAAATTTAATTTATATAAATTAATTTTTTAACGGAAAAAAATATTAGAAATTAAATTAATATTTTTTGCGTTGTAAAGTAAATATATTTAAAAAGGAAACATTTTTACAACTCAAAAAATTACACACCCTATAATATAAAAATAAAAAAAGTAAAGTATTATAAATATTAATATATGGAAGAAAGAGTTTCATTTTAATAATACCATATAAAGTTTATTGCTGAAATTTTTTTTTTTTTTTTTGCACATTTCTCAATGATTTGTTATAAAGTATAAAGGTAAAAATAGAAAGTCAAAATTTTCTTAAATTACTTTATGGTCAAAACAATAAATGCCAAATATGAAGATACGAGATTATATAGTAAAGTGGCAATTTACTTTACAGCACGCAGTTTTCCATTTCCAAAAATGACTGTATTTCCAAATTTACAATCGATAAGGCATATTTCTTCGGAGGGGGCTAGTTTTGTGAGTTTTCAAAGATTGCTAATCAAATCTTTAAATCCTAAGGCCCTTCTTAAAACCTTCGTCAAATATATGTCAAAAGTAATAAAAATAAAATGGCACGTACCGGAAGTTATAAAAGACTGCAAATATGGTGTGTTATAAAACTGCACATTTTTGACTTGAACGTGATTGTTCACAATATTTTTAAATGACGAGTCAAATTTTTCCAGTAATTGACCATTTTTATTCCCCCATTTAATATTTCTAAAGGACAGAAATTTTGTTTCTTGACTTCTTGACCAAAAATCCTCTGTCTTGGGGCACGCTGCAACTGTGATATTTATAATGGCTGTGGCATATTGTCAGCCTCGTTGACTTTTAGCCAAACAGCCATTGTAACTATAACTATACAACATTTGCTTTATTGAATATGAATTTGAAAAGTATTATTATTACGGTCAATAAGCGACGGTAAATTGTTCAGTATGGCTCCTTTCGTGTCATTTACATTCCTTGACATTTATATACATTCTTTATTAATTTAAAAAAATTTATTTTAAAATTTACAAAATATTTTATTTAGTCAATAAAAAATTATTGATACTTGAATAAAATTTATCAAAGTTTTTGTAAAGAATGAAATTTTTTTTTTTAGTTTAGAACAATTATTTTTGCTAAATTTTAATCAGTGAGATTTCACTGATCTTTTCAACTTTTTTTAGTTATTAAAAGTATAGTGTTAAAAAATTATTTAATCAATAAAATTTGTATTGTTTATAATTTTTTAACCCTTTCCGTGTCAGCGACTCAACGTTGGGTCGTGAACATCTTATCACAAAATATATGTAATTTGTTATATAAATTGCAAAATTATATTTTTTACATCATCTTTGGCACACTACAGATATCATTGACTCTAGTTTTTACAATAATTAAATAATTATTTATTAACTAATATAAAGTATAACAATTGAAAAACATGTGAAAATCACGAAAAAAAATTTATTTTTTGATTTAACCCACATTTAGAGTATAAGGGTTTTCGAGGTCGCTGAATTCGAATATGATGTTAGATTATCAAAATTCAAAATGGCGGATCCAATATAGCGGACGACATTTTTAAAATTCAATCCAAATGGCTTGAAATTTGTTACTCGGGGGTTTTTTGGGTCGCTAATTACGAATCTGAACTTAGTTTTTCAAAATTCAAAATGGCAGATCCAATATGGCGGACGACTTTTTTAAAAATTGAATTCAAATGACTTGAAACTTGTTAAACGGGGGGTTTTTGGATTTTAAATTTTGATATCAGATTTGAATTCAGCGACCCTAAAAACCCCCGAGTAACAAATTATAAGCAAAATCTGGTTGTTTTTTAATTTTTGTCTGCCATATTGGATCCGCCATTTTGAATTCATGAAAACTAACATCGGATTCGTAATCAGTGACCCCCAAAACCCCTGAGTAAAAAATTTCAAGCAAATCCGGTTGATTGTAAATTTTTGTGTCCGCTATCTTGGATCTGTCATTTAAAATTGTTTTTTTAATATTAGATTTGAATTTAGTGACCTCATAAATCCTTATCTACTAAGTTTCATAAAAATCTGTCGTCCAGAATTTTCTGGACATTTTGCGACCATGTAATGGATTTTTTCTCAAACACGGAAAGGGTTAACATCATACTTTTAAAAATTGAAAAAAATTTACGATCGTAGAAAATGTTTTACTGAATAAATTAAGCAATTATTCATAAAAATTGGATATTTTCATTAACTGAATTCACATTTAATATATAATCTCTATTTTATAAAAAAATCTGTATTTAACAAAACTTTTTAGTATAAAAATTTTTTTTTACATATTCGAATTAATTTTATTTCAATGTATTGGAAAATCTGCTTTATATAAAATTTCAATTAAATAGAAATTCTGTTAATATCAAAATTCAATTTAAATAGAAATATTTCGATATGAAAATTCAGCTTATATTATAAAATCAACACCGAAAAAAAATCCTCTTGTTTCAAGAGGATTCCTCTTATTTCAATGCATATTTTCTTCTAGTATATGCTGCAAAAGGATGTCCTCTAGGTTTAAGAGGATTGTCCTCTATGTAAAATTATTCCTCTTAATTTAAGAGGATACTCTTATTTTAAGAGGAAAATATCATCTTAAAAAGAACACTGAAATAATAAAAATGCAATCATCTAATTTGTATGTCATAGATATAATCTATAAAATTAAAAGGAATAAAATTTGTTATTCCATGATTTACATCTATTTGAGTATAAATAAATTGAAATTGATTTTAATTTTTTTGAATAAATCAACTAAATCTATTTTTAATAATATTTTTATGCGCAAAACATATAATTCATTAAATTTGAATATTTATTTTAAATAAATTTTTAAATAGCATAGCCTCAAAATTATGTAAATTTTCTTCAAAATTACTTTTAAAAATTTCTTTTACCTACAAAAATAGGCACGTATTATGTAAGTTGCAACTCTATCAAGATATTTAAAAGATTATTATACATTTTGGTTTATTCCTCTTTTTTCACACAGAAACTAAAACTTTTTCACTTATGATATGCGATTTATGACGCGACGTAAATGATATGACGCAATCATCTTTGCGCATGAGCGACTTTCTATGGGAAATCCTCTTAGAATTTAGAGGAATATTTTTAAACATAGAAGATTATTCTAAATTCTAAGAGTATTATTTTTATTCTAAAAAGATTATTCTGAATATAAGAGGAATACTCTAGAATAGTTCTTTTGTTTCGATCCTCTTGAAATTAGAGGAAAATATTCTCATTTAAATAAGAGTAATACTCTTATTTTAAGAATAAAATTCAAGAGGATTCTGTAAGAGGAATTTTCCTCTGAATACAAGAATATTTTTTTTTTCGGTGAATTTAAAAAAAAATTCTATTAAATAAAAATTAGACAATTACCACAAAAATTACGAAAGGGAAATATTTATGCGTCCATTAAATTGGAATAATTACAATTTCACTCAGAAATAAAAAATTCGCGATACACAAAAGTGCGTTTATTGCGCGTTGAGGAAATTTTGTACCCTCAAAAAAAAAAAAAAAAAAAAAAATATTTAGAGCTACTCACAATTGAAAAACTCTCTTCCATATCCCTTGAAGATGAAATTGAATGTCGAAAGCTTATACGAAAGAGTAATATATAAATTTAATTAATTACTCGTTATTTTGATAAGCGCATGAATTTTTAGCCTTTTGAGAATTTTTTTTTTTTGCTTTTTTTCCAGATTAAAAGAATGCTGAAGAAGTTTGACTAACACTTAAGAGGCGCATGCGTGAGATTGGTAAGTACAAAGTATATTTCCTTTTACATCCCCTATATATACATATATGTATATATGTAACGTGTATATTATGCGTTCAAAAAGAAAAAAAAAATCTTCTGCATGGATATGTAGGTACTTAACTATCGTCAGCACCTTTTTTCAATGCCAATTAACGCGACAGCTCTGGTTTAGTATATTTCAAAGCGCGGGCATTTGAGGCCACATATTTTCACGCTGTGCGTCACTTTGTCCCATGTAAAATGACGAATTATTACGGAGCGCGAGTCACACGATTTTCTGCGCATACTCGCGCACTTCCCTCTGAATATTAATAATACACAAGTTAACCGCAATGAGAGGCAAAGTGTAGTGAATGAGCGAGGAGGAGATGGAGGAAAAAGATCCCTTCATCACCCGCAACGTTGACTGTAATTGGCGTTGGTACCGGCTTTGAAGTCTACATTTTCCAGTTAGCTTTGTAACTGGGTGTCGAATAAACGACGCGATTAAATTACCATTTTTGATTTAGAGGAATTACTACTCTCAAACAAAGTTTTAAGGATTCGTGTTACTTAAACCAACAGGGAGTTATATTATATAAGTCATTTGTCAACTCTTTCGTTACGTGAGGTAAAAAATCTTACTTCAAAAAAAAAAAAAAAAAAAAAAAAATATTGTTTTAACCCTTTGAAGATCAGTGTTGCTTTTAGAAAATACGAACAATTTTTTAGTAACTCATGCATAATTTTCTTCTTTTATTTTTACAATTGAATATTGAAATAATGTTTTTCTTTTAATCTTTTAAAATTTCCAATTCTAAATTCTGGCTTTCAGGCAAAAAATTTTGATTGGTTAACTTATAATATAATAATTCTAATGGGCTTCAGTGAAATGGATTATAACTTTATATTGCATTAGGTTTATTTAAAATTTCTTATAAAAATTTAAACTATCAAATTTTTTGTTGTTAATTTACACTCAAATTAAAATATTAAGGATCAAGGTCAAAGTCAAGGCTGATGACTCGGCAACTTTTGTCCTCTAATTTTTTTTTTTTTTTTTTGACAAGATATTCTTCCTACACCTTCTTCTAATACGTGACACTTTCTATAATCCATGTGTCTAAAAAACTTAAAACATGACATGACTGATACATATCTTTCTACTTTAGTTACTTATATTTTCAAGGAAAATTTATCTGATGATATTCTATCTGTCAGAATAATCGATACAGTTGTAAAAAGGACAGAAAATTATTTTAATCAACTTGTTTATGTGACACCTATGTGCAAGAGAAAATAATTGTTGGTATAAATCAATTATAAAAACTTAATAATCTTTGATAAAAATAAACCAAATGTACATTACAATATTCTTGTAACATATACAACTAGTAATGTAAATTTTTATTTTTAACTCCTATTTCGATAAATTTTTAACCCCCCTTCGATTAATAAAATGCATTTTTGAAATAAAAAATTTTTTGACTAAAAAAGAAAAAGAAAAATAAATTTGACATTTTTTTTGGATTTAGATAAGACACGAATTTTTCTTTTTTTTTTTAAAGAGAGTTGAGGTTTTTTCCTGTAGGGATATATATAGATGAAAAAACGGGCTAGAATGTTTAATCCTTGAAAATTAACATTTTTTACTCACTTGTGTCATTAGTGGTATTTGGTGGTCCGCAGAGCTCTATAGTGAGTAAAAAATGTTAATTTTTAAGATTTAAACCTCGATTTAAACACTTAAGGCCCACTTTTTAATCTACATGTCCCTGTATGAAGAAAACCTCAGCTATCTCATTTTAAAAAAATTCTAGTCTCACCTCGAGTCTCACCAAAAAAAAGTCAAAAAAAAAATTTATTTCATTATTTAATCAAAAAAATTACCTCATAATGAGAGCGTTTAAAAAGAAATTTTTTTTTTTTCATCTTGTTCACTTTATATGAAATCCTCCATATATATATATATATATATATATAGGAAAGGCTTGAAAATTTATAGGTTGTATATCATTGCTGTCGTCGTAAAATCTTTTAATTTTTATGATGCATTTTCTAAACGCCATTTAACCCTAAAATTGACTTTACTAATAACTAGAAATAGTTTCTTAATTGAAAAATAATGAAAATTACTCTACACTGACAAATGTGTCTATTCATCACCATAAGAGATGAATCCTTTAACTTTAATGAAATTTTCCTCTTAATATTGTTCCAAAACGAATTTCTTTATTATCTCCAAAAAGAATCTTTATTTTCTCTCTTAATTTGAATTAGTTAAATTTTAATTATTTTTGAGATAAGGAGATTATTTCTTTTGAAATTTATAAATAATATTACATTTTTAACAGTTTTTTCTGTTTGCAAAAAATGTAAATAAACGAAATTTTTAACAATACCTTTTGTAAAAAAAGCTACATTGAAAAAAAAAATTATTTTATTAAAATAATTTGGTTACTTGACTATTATCAAATAAATATTTCCTTGCTTTAAATAATTTTTATTTTAGTCAATTAAATATGGTTATTGTTTAAAGTACAGAAATTATTGGTTCAAATACAATTTATTTAATTTAAATAAAATTTTTTTTGGTTCAAGTACACGGAAAAAATGAATTCAGTAGATTTTACAGAACTATCACGGAGTAGCGGATACAGCTCTTTACGAAACTGAGTGTTGTAAAATGTCACGAAATATTCAGGATAAACTCCAGAAATATTCAGCATAAACAACGAAAGTTCTGTAGTTTATCCGAAAATATCCATCACATTTTACAAAACTCAGTTTCGTAAAGAGCTGTATCCGCTACTCCGTCACAGTTTTGTAAAATATACTGAATTAATTTTTTCCGTGTATAAATATTTATTTGATTATAGTCTTAAGTAACCGATTATTTTAATCAAATAATTTTTTTTCAGTATATTTAACAATTAAAGGAAATTTTTAAACTAATGTATTAATAATTTTTTACATTAGGGATTTGAACAAAATAACCTCAAATAGGGTTTCAACTAGATTCAAAAGAGGGCACTGTAGTGGGATTACGAATAGCGCTAGTCGCTAAGTAGCACTTTTTACTATTTAGGGTTAAAAACTTACATATTTTTAGTGAAATTTGTTCTAAATGATGTCCAAAATAAAATAGAGTTGACGGTTTTTTAAAACCTTAAACTGCAAGATCGTAATTCCAAAGAGAATATAAACATAACCCCAGTAGATAAGACCTTTGACATAGAATTCATGTCAATTTCCTAAAAGATTTTATCTACGTAGCAAACCAATACGACATGAAGGTGGAAACAATTCTCTAACTTCATGTTTGCCAACTGTTATTTTACAATAAAATAATTTACAAAAAATTATTTGATTAAATATTATGATTATTCGAATAAATTTAACCTGAATCCATAATTTTTAACTTCATACTTGCCGCTTTAAAAAGTACTTATAATATAATTTCTATCTTTGAATTTTACCTGCAAAATAATTGTGCTAACTTAAATCTGTAACTAAAAATTTTTGTTAAGTGAATGTTGCTTCAAATCGCTACGTAGCGAAATCTTCGTAGCCCTGTTGCTATTCGTAATCCCACTCCAGGTCTAACTAGTTTTTCTAGTCGAAAAAATGTAAATAAACTAAGTTTTTAAAATTATTTTTGTAAAATAAATGCCAAAATTAATATAGTAACCAAAAAAACAACGAACACTGAGAAAAAAAATTTAGTGTTTGCAACAAAATTGTTAGATTAGGCAACTTTGGTTCTTGTAACCAAATTTTGGTTGGCTGAAACAAAGTCGTAGTTATCTCAACCAAACATTTGGTTAGGCCAACAAAATTATTTGGTTGAACATTTTTAAATGCCAACCAAAATTTAGTTACAACAAAATAATTTGGTTAACACAACAAAATAGTTTGGTTTAAAAAACCAAATGATCGTTTGTTGTCCTTACCAAAATTTGATTGCGACAACCAAATAATTTGATTCGCTCTCAGTATAGAATTTTTATTTAAACAAAGTTTTATTTAACAGAATTTCTGCTTAACTGAATTTTTGACACAATTTAAAAACAGAATTTTTAATATTTAACAAATGTATCATTTTTTAATATAATTTCACTGTGCTAGGTCAAAAAAAGAACAAACTATGCATATAGTGAATTAACCTAATTTCGGTACGCTAAATTCAATAGTGTTAGCTGTTTTTCAAAATCGGGTCAAATTTTTTAAATAATCGCAATTTTTTTTTTTTGCCCATTATCAATAATACAATATTTTTCCTAATCAAAAAGAATAAAGTTGACTTGAAACTCGTTACTCGGGGGTTTTTGGGGTCACTGATTACGAATTCGGTGTCAGTTTTTCAAAATTTAAAATGGCGGACTTTTTTTCAAAAATTGTCCGAATTCGCTTGAAATTCTCTACTCGGGAGTTTTCGGGGTCGCTGATTTTTTTAAATATCTTTCTGGAGATTCTGATAGGAAAAACGCACGTTGTTTAGGAATCCTTTTAAGTCAGTTTCAAGAATTTCAAATTTAATATGATAAATGAATTTCTTATAAATTTACGATACATCGAATTCACTTGAAACTCGTTACTTGCACTGAGGAAAAAAATTTAGTGTTTGCAACAAAATTGTTTAGTTAGTCAATTTTGGTTCTTGTAACCAAATTTTGGTTGGCTGAAACAAAATCATAGAGTTATTTCAACCAAACATTTGGTTAGGCCAACAAAATTATTTGGTTAACACAACAAAATAGTTTGGTCTAAAAAACCAAATGATCGTTTATTGTCCTAATAATTTGATTCGCTCTCAGCTCACAGCTTAAGAGAACAGTTAGTTTAAATCTCTCACAAGGATGGGTAGTCCAGTGGTCAAAGCTCCCGAACTTCAATTTTAAAACAGAGGTTCGATCCCAGGCGGAGATGAGATTTTTCAAAGTCCACAAATATTTCAATTGGATAAATATAAATTCAATGTTAAATTGATAATAAATAAAATAAATAATTAAATAAATAAAAAAGATAAAAAGAAAAGAGATAAGGTAGAATAATATTTTTAATTTTACAAAAAAAACTGTTTGTTTGATCAACTAAACATTTCTGTTGACCTAACAAAAAAAACTTAATTGAACTAACCAAATATTTTTGTTATGGCAAAAAAAAACACTCAATCAAATTTTTTGGTTGACAACATCCATAAAAATCCCAAGTGCATGAAAATATTCATATATTATATATGAAGAGAGGCAACGTCCATATAAGAGAGACATTTGTGGCAAGCTCACTGTAGAAGCTGATACCCTTTCGTTTTCTCTCGCGTGAAGATAAAAACTCAACTCTTCTAGGCTGACACCTCACGATTCTTGTCGAGTTTTTTATATCAGTTCGCTGGCTGCCTCTGGAATCATGCTGCAAAAGCGTTTAATTAAAGCGAGTTAGTGCCTTGCGTTGATGGAAGAGAGAAAACTATGAGATTCAAAGTGGATGGCGTGCCAGAGGGTTGCAGAAGCAAGAGGAGAATGAGGAGAAGGAGGGAAAGAGCAAGAGACCGTATAGTGAGTAGTAGATTTACACCAAGGGTGCGAAACTGCGAACATTGTCAGCACGCTGAAGCTGCGAGGCATTTACTTAATTAGAGCTAGGGCGCGCGCACCTACGACAAAGATGGAAGACAGTTTACCCTGCATGGACGTTAAGTACCCACTCTCTTAATATAACGTTATATATGAATTGCAGCTTCTCTTATTACTGTTAATGCTATATATATATATATATTCGATTGTTCAAAGCCCATTCTATTCAAAATAACTCTATATATTTTACTCTTAAATACATATGACACAGATGTGAGTGCGTCTGACTCCCCGAAATCACACAATTCGCCTTGTTTCACTAACAAAGAGTAAATACGTTTTCCATTGAGTTGAGAAACCTGCGGCTTCGTACATATACGTGGAGAACAAAATAAATTTCATATATACATATATATGTATATCCTTCAAGATATTCTCTTCTTCTGGCGGAAGAATGCGTGAAAGAAGAATTGCGAAACAAAAAGCGCGAGATATCTAATTAAATTTCTGTTCAAAGAATTTATTGTTCTTGAAGAACAGTTGCGTGACAAGAAACTGGAGCAGTGTATTAACAAATATAATTAATGGGATATAATAGTCAGATGTACGCGCAATGTGTATATGTGAATTCAAAAGTATCGGATGCAAAAAATGTCGCTCTGCATATTCTTGTAACCACAAAATTTTTTCTTAAGTCATTTCTTTTTTTTTTGTTTTTTTTCTTCTATTGTTTGTTTTAAAAAATATAATTTTATATAGGGTCAAAATTTATCACACGGATCATTTTCAGAAAGTAATTAATTTTCAAGGTTAAATCGTTTTTTTTTTTACTTCTACTGTACATACCCGTGCAGAAATTTCCCTACTTAGTTCTACTTTAAGTAAGGCTCTCTCATGGCCCTTGTCAGTTTTTCCACAAGTCTGGCATTTCACAGATTAAACGACAGTTATTTGGTTATGCCATGTTTGTAATATAACCTAGAAAACTATACATATCATGGCAGTGGAAAGGCCCTTGCCAGTTTGTCCACAAGTATGGCATTCCTTAGAGCAACTCAGTCTTGCCATGATTTTATGACATAACCTCAAAATAAAAAGTCATTTTTAACACCAAATAAAATTATAATAAAATTAAATTTCCATGCAAAATATTTTATCAAGTAATAATTATTTAATAATAATATTTATGAATTTTAAATTATTTAAATAACAATTAATTAATTTATTAAAATTATTAAATTTTTAAAAAATTAAAGAAAAATTAATTAAGTTAATTTTAAAAAAAAAATTTAAAAATTTTAAACTAAGAATTTCATCAACAACTCAAAAGAAATAAGTGATTTTTTCTTTACAAAAACTAAAATTTATTTGTCTTTTTTTTACTAGGGGAATAGTCTCAGGGTTGGACACTTGTCAGGGTTGGACACTTGGCTTTTTTTAAATAAGAACACTAGCGCCACCTGTGTGCGTACGTGACGAATCTTCTAGTAGTGTAACCTAACTTTTTGTGGCATTACATTTTTGGAGAATCAAAAGTAGAGTCTCCTGTGACTTCGGTGCAATCGAAGAGACAAAAAAAGTTTTGTTTGACTTGTGAATAAACCTAAAAAATGTGTAAAAAAAATCAGAATTCGGCAAGGTAAGCTTATTGAATGTATTGTGGGGTACATAATTTAAGAAGAAAAAAAGTGAAAAATCAAATCGCGACACATGTCTGGTTATGGTTAGCACAATTCGAAAATGATGCTTCTAGTTAGGGTTGAACACCCATATTAATTATGAATTTGACACAATTTATAAATAAATTTTATTTTATTGATATTTCAGTGCAAAATTGTGCCAAAGATATTAGAAAAATAATACTTAAATTGTATAAATTTTGTTCATCATTTCATTGAGTTATTTGGAACAATAAAGCGTTATTTTTTGTAATTTGAGTTCATTCCTTTTTTAAACCCATGAAGCTTTACAATTTGTAAACAATAATTAAAGATAAACATGAAAAAATAAGAATAAAAAACATTACAAATGTTATTTTACGTTTTTACCAATACTGCGTTTCGATTTTCAAAAAGTGTCCAACCCTGACTGAAAAGTCCAACCCTGACTAGATTTTTTTTTTTTGTTTATAACTTTTTTAATTTTGGACCAATCAATTTACGGTCCACAGCAAAAGTGTTCCTCTTTTGTAGATCTTTCCACCCACATACCACAATTGACTGAATTTATCTAAACAAAATATTTATAAACAAAAAACCAAAACTGTGTCCAACCCTGACACTATTCCCCTATATTATCTATATATTTTAGATAATAAGAAAAATTATGTTCCTAAATATTAAAAAAATAAAAATATTGACTTATGTTAAGGAGGTTCATCCCTTCAAGCGGTACTCATTCTATTAGGGGTTTTCTGTAAGTTTAAAACCGACAGCTATAGTCCATAAAAGTTGAGCTCCACTGGCCAATTTAGAGGTTATGTTGCCGTTTCTCCTCTTCTTTCTTTTATTTACATGGGATAAGTTCAAAAGTTGCTAATTTTGATTAACATTTACTTCACAACCAAACGGTAAAAAAATTTCATATTTTTGTAAAAACTGTTAAAACTCATAATTTAAAACATATTAGTTTTTGAAAAAAATCTGTAGAACCGTTTTTTTTTAATTAATGAAAACATGGTCATTTTTCATGTTTTTTCACTGTTCCCATGTAAAACTTCAAACTTTATCAATTTTTATCTTGAAAATGATATGGTAAAATTCAATAAAATTTGAACAACACATGTAAAATGATGTCAATAATACATCTTAAAAATTTTTTAAAAATCTGTAGAAAATCGATTTTGGGATGAACCTCCGTAAATAAATTATTTAACATTAAAAATAAATTATAATTTATATATTATTATTGTTTTTTTATTGTTCTGCTGCTCAAGTCTTTATTTTCCTCAGTCGCAACTTATCAAATCAATTTTGTATTTATTTTCTCACGTTAAGTTGGCGTAATGGTTAGCCTGTTAGATTACGGAGCGTAGATTAGGGGGTTCGATCCCAGCGAGCGTTAAATATTTTTCAAAATTTATGTAAGCGATTGCGTTAAATAATAATAGGTAGGGGTAGCACGGCTAATAAAAATAAGTTTCTATTATTATACAAGAAAAAAAAAATGTTCTCATTAAAAGAGGATTCCTCTTCTTTTGCAGAAACTTTTTCTCTTATATCTAATTGAGAGCATTTTCCTCTATCTGCGTTTTTTTTTTAAACGTATAAAGTTTTGTATAAAAATGATACCAAATGAAAAATTTGTAATTCTTCATCCAAATTCAACTTTTACTTATTTAAAATCTCTCACAGTTTTATTGAAAAACTTTTTTTTAAAATTATTTTGTTTTATTAAAAATAAATAATCTTCGATACAAAACTAATTCTTATTATTACTAACAAAAGAAATTCTTTCTTTTGTTTCGAATTGTTAAATATTCTTCAATTTAGTTTACAAAGAAAAAATTTTTTTTTTCTGAAAGAATTTTACGCCACTATTTGACCTCACAAAATTATAAATTTTTGTTTCATGTAAAAAAAATTTTCTTTATATTACTGTCAAGAAAATTTCATCTTTATAATAACAAATATACAAAGTAAAAGAAGAAAATATACAAACCGGGTCTAATGAAAAAAGAAAAAAAAATACAGGTCTTTAAGAAAACAATTTTTTTTTTTTTTTTTTCTAAAAAAAAGGCACACGGCGGTGCTTTCTTTTTGTAATTCATCTTTTCCGGTTTAAGACAAGAAGAAGGTCCGTCACACTTTTTTTCCGGAAGAATTCTTTGATGCATTGTCACACAACGTTTGTGGGCACATAGAGATTCGAATCTTTCACCCGTAACGTGAAAATGGTCACCGTTGATCGTTTTGGAGCATAGCAAAAGAAGTAACACACCTGGCGTAGCTTCCTTTTGAGCGGCATTATCTGGCCACAATTCCAAAAACATGCCTTCGCACAAAGTTGTAAACTCTCTTTTTAGTCCTCTCTTTCATCTCTTCAATGGATAATGTCCTTTCATCCTTTTACGAAGGATATTCATTTTCATTGTCCATCGACACTTTGCACAAATACGAATATACCCCTAAAGAGGGGGGGGGGCTTCTATTCGTTTTGACATACTGCTGAGCATGCCATACTTCTACAGAATGACAATTTTCTCTTTTAACTGGAAAAACAAGCTTTTCTTTACACATAAGTAGCTATTTTGTCACAAATCGAAATTGCGAAAAACGACAGTTTTGGTGTGAAAAAATAATCGATACACTTTTCATTTATTACATTTTTATTTAATTCATAACCTATATTTTCATTTTAGTTATTAATTTCTTTTATTACTATTATATTATTTGTAAAATAATTTTATCCCCGAAATTATAACTCCGAAAAAGTGGATAATTTTTTATTAATATTATATCCAATATTATTCTCAGGCAAAGCAAAATAATAATTTCATAATTTCTATTATTTTTTATTGATGATTTTTTTATAAGCTTTTTCTCATAATTCTAAACAATCAATCGTATGGATAATTTGTAAAATGGTGAGTAATAATTTTTTTTTTTTAATTTTAACAACATTATTATAATAATTTTAGATCCTTAAATAATGACAGAAAAAAAATTGAAACCCTAAACAATTATTATAATTTTGATAGATTGAAATTTCACCGGTTCCACTTAAATTTTTTAAGTTTGACTCTTTAAATCATTATTTAAATAAATAATCGATTACATGGTATACTTTTTTCTGGAATAAACTTGGCATATAGTGTATTAACCGAATTTGGATACCCTGAATTCAATGGCGTTAGCCATTTTTTAAGATCTGGTCAAATTTTTGAAATAATCTCCATTTTGTCATTTTTTTTGACCCATTATCAAAAATACAATATTTTTCCTAATCAAAAAGAATAAAATTGACTTAAAACTCGTCATTCGGGAGTTTTTTGGAGTCACTGATTACAAATCCGGTGTTACTTTTTCAAAATTCAAAATGGCGGATCCAATATGGCGGACTTTTTAAAAAATGGTTTAAATTTACTTGAAACTCATCTCTACTCGGAGGTTTTCGGGGTCGCTGATTTCGAATCCCAGTGTCAGTTTTTCAAAATTCAAAATGACAGATAAATTTATTAAATATTAACGTATTTCACTTGAAACTCATTTCTCACAGGTTTTTGGGGTCACAGATTACAAATCTGATTTCAACGACCCTAAAAAACTACCACACTGAGAAAAATGTTTAGTCAGAGCAACCAAAATTTTGGTTGGACTAACAAAAAAATTTTGTTGGTATTTAAGCAACCAAACTATTGGTTTTAGTCAACCAAAAAATTTGGTTGAGTGTTTTTTGTTGGCATAACAAAAATGTTTGGTTAGCTCAACCAAATTTTTTTTGTTAGGTCAACAAAAATATTTGGTCGATCAAACAAACAGCTTTTTTTGTAAAATTAAAAATATTATTCTACCTTATCTCTTTTCTTTTTATCTTTTTTATTTATTTAATTATTTATTTTATTTATTATCAATTTAACATTGAATTTATATTTATCCAATTGAAATATTTGTGGACTTTGAAAAATCTCATCTCCGCCTGGGATCGAACCTCTGTTTTAAAACTGAAGTTCAGGAGCTTTGACCACTGGACTACCCATCCTTGTGAGAGATTTAAACTAACTGTTCTCTTAAGCTGATTCTTGAAACTGACTTAAGGATTCCTAAACAAGCACGCGTTTTTCCTATCAGAATCTCCAGAAAGATATTTAAAAAAATCAGCGACCCTGAAAACTCCCGAGTAGATAATTTCAAGCGAATTCGAACAATTTTTGAAAAATAGTCCGCCATTTTAAATTTTGGAAAACTGACACCGGTTTTTTAATCAGTGATTCCAAAAAACTCCCGACTGACGAGTTTCAAGTCAATTTTATTCTTTTTGATTAGGAAAAATATTGTATTTTTGATAATGGGCCAAAAAAATAACAAAATGGCGATTATTTAAAAAATTTGACCCGATTTTGAAAAACAGCTAACACTATTGAATTCAGCGTACCGAAATTAGGTTAATTCACTATATGCATAGTTTGTTCTTTTTTTGACCTAGCACAGTGAAATTATATTAAAAAGTAAAACATTTGTTAAATATTAAAAATTCTGTTTTTAAATTGTGTCAAAAATTCAGTTAAGCAGAAATTCTGTTAAATAAAACTTTGTTTAAATAAAAATTCTCGAAAAATTCTATACATTATAAAATTTTGTGAAATAAAAATTGATAAAATTCAATCCACTGTGAAAAATTAAATAAGTTTAAAAAAAAAAAATTTCTGCTTCTAAAATTTAAATTAAAATAAGACTAATTTCTATCCTTTTTTAAAAATTTTCTTTTTTGCATTACAAAATAGTCATAAATATAACGGAATATATGACATAAATTTTTTTTCTTTTTATTAGCTAAATTTCTGAATATATAAATTGTTGAAATATATTACATAAATTATTATTGATGGCATATATGTATGTTTATGATATACAAATGACATTAAAATAGAAACGATTCACATTTCTCTTTCTCTCTGTTTAACCGCATGAATAATCTTCTTTTCCTTGTGCGCATAGCAAATTATCTTAATCCAATGGTCACAATGGAAAGTTGTGATTTTGAAAAGCAATGGGCTCGTGTCGTATTGTTGTTATAAACTGGTTTATTTGCAATATTAAATATTTAAACCTAAAGGGACTTGAAAATGAAGTTTATATTCTATACAACTAAAAATATTCAACAATCCCTCCCCTATATACATATACCTGCGCGTTTACATTGAGGGATTTTGTTTCGAGTTATATTGAAAATTTTTGTGATAATGAGAAGCTCAGAGTTTAAACAAACAGTCTTATTAAGTTATTAAGGTCTCGAAGGCTGTAATACTTAACAGAAATGGTAATAAAGTAAGTAATAGAAATAAAGGTTACCTTTAACACTGCCAAACTAATAGTCTTAGAATGAGGTAGAAGAGGTCAAAAATGGATACATTGGTTTATGACTTTTCTCAAAATGGGGTACTGTTTGTATCCTGTCCTTTTTTTTTAACACAATTGAATATCTGGTTGTTCATTATTGCCGAAAAAGGATTATGAATGCTATTTTATTTACAACTGGGGGTTTATGTTACTACCTCTCCTATTCTCCCCCAATAGATTTGAAAATTTCAAAACTACAAATTTTAACAGTATACGCCCATTGATTTTCATAATCCTATAAACGTGAAAGTTAACTACAAAGAGGCAATTATCCTTCGTAAACCAGCAAAACCCAATACTCGAAGATGAAGAAGAAGAAGAAGAAGAAGAAGAAGAAGCTTTACTATGGCATTATTAAAAGTTTTCAATTTTACAAAATCCTATTCACGTTCGTATATTTTATAAGTTTATATTTACAATGTCTTAGAATGGAAAAAATTATTTTTATAAAAAAATGGTCAGAAAAAAAGATTCAAGGTAAAAGTAAATTACCTGAATTCCCTTCATTGTCATGGTAATGAAAATAAGAAGGATTTTTGAAAAATATACATTTTTTTAAATTTATTGTTATTTGTGTTAGTTTTATGTTATTTATTATTTCAGGTCATTCTACATTTAATCTATTGAATTCTCATTGAAAGAAAGCATTTTGTATTTCATTTTTAGTTATTATTGCACAATTGAAATATTTTTGTTTTGTTTTTTATTATACTTTTTGTAACATTATTTAAATAATAAAAGAATTCATTTGTTAAATTTCTTTCTATTATTTAATTATTACTCGTTTATTGCTTTTTTTGTTTATTTACAATTTTTCGTTATTTTGCACTAATTTTCTTAAATTAGAATGAAACATATATTAATATAAAGTAATATTTATTTTTTTATAATAAATAAATGCATTTTTTTTAAAAAAGTCTTTCGTCTCTTTTTGTAGTAATAAAACAAGCAAAAGTTGGTATTTAACAAAAAGATATATACTATTTTTTATATTGAAAAAAAATCACCTTTTGTTTCGAGGAGAAAATTTCTTTCTAAACGAAATCTTTTCTTTATATTTCTTGGCGTGTAAAAATAAGTCAACGATCAATGAAAGTATCGCTCGTCCCTTTTTAAAAGAAGGAAATCAACATTAATGTGAACAATGAGGAATCTTGTGCGGAACGAAAGGGTATTTCGTAATCGAAAAGACAGTCATGTTTCTTGTTCGCTCTTCGCGCAGTTTATCTCAACATTATAGCTTTTTAGTGTTGAGACCGCCTCCTGTCAATCTCAGGAAGAGGATTTTTTTTTCTATAATCTTATATTACAATTGATAGGCTTGTTATTAAGATCTTCAATATAGGGGAATTAATTAAATAAATATACCAACGTATATCCTCAAAACATTAATATAATAATTCTTTAATTCGTGACTAGCAACTTTTGAAAATTCTTCAATTGCTTCACCCCTGTAATATATTTTCTTTGCTTTTATTCTACTTTGATTTATTTGTTCACTACATTGTCATTGTTTAGTTAAATAAATTATATAAAAATTGAATTAATTTACAAAAATATTATTCTAATGAAATTTTAACACTTTTTAAATGGTCATTTTTTTTAACTGTAAAATCTATTTTACCAATTAATGATAATGTAGATTTGGCTGATTAAATGATGCAGTTGCTAAATTTTACATGGTATTTTATTTTTTTCAAATAAGAAACTAACACAGAAAATTAAAAGGCATTAAAATAAGCACTGAGAAAAATGTTTAGTATCATCTACCAAAGTTTGGTTCTCTCTATCAAATTTTTTATTTGATATATGTGCAACTAATCCGTTTGGTTCGGGCTACTAAATTTTTTCGTTGAATCATTTTGTTCAGTCTACCAAATTTTTTGTTTTGCACAACTAACTTATTGTTTTTAAGCAAACAAAAAATTTAGTTAAATGAAAATTTTTTTTTTGTTTTCTCAACCAACTTATTTTTTTGTTTCACCCTTTTCTCTTTATATAACCTACCTATGCCTACTTAAATTAATTTCTATCGCGGAAAAAACCTAACACTGCTGGGGCTCGAACCCTCAGACTACGCAACGCTAGTCGAGAACGCTGACCACTACTCTACGAATCCTACTAACAATTTGAGATTAAATCATTTTCACAATGTATAAAAGCTGGAAAAAAACTTTCGTTCTTGTAACAAGTTTTATTTATTTATTTTCACTACACAAACTTTTTTTTTAAAAAATGTCTGGAAAACATAAAAACTTCAACACTGAAACTTCACGACGCGAACGACATATGGTTAATGTTGACATCCCGTGAATGGGAAGCGACGCCATATTTACGAGAAGAGCGCGTGCGCAATACAGCATGTCAGCTATTTAGTACTGGGAACCAAACTATTTAGTTCGTAAACATGAAAGCTTCAAATATATTTTTTGGTAGAGCCAACTAAACTTCCCGATTTATTGCCACTTTCTATTCTGTTGTGACAACCATATTTTAGTAACGCCAACTAAAAAAGCTCAACTAAATTATTTTCTTATTATTACGAAATTATTTTTCTCAGTGAGCTTTGCAGCTTATTTTAATTTTAATTTTCTGTGAATTTGATAGCAAAAAGTCAGTTATACTGATTCAAATAGATTTCTATTAATTTTTTAATTAAAAATAACTAATTATTAGTTAACTTCCCTTTTATTAATTAAATTACTCAATTTTGACTAAATTTTTAAAATTATTTTTCCATTGAAAATTAGTTACTTTTTACTAATAATTAATTATTTTTTTTACTTATTATTGCTGAAGCAAAAAGGTAAAGATTTTAGTAACAATTAAATTCAGATTTAGTGAATAATAATAATAATTTGTGTGTAAATTTCTTATATTTTATCCGTTACGAAATTATAGATGACCGTCACTGACTCATCATCGTTATTTTCATACTCTTCAAGACAGCCATGAAATGGTCCAAAGAAACACTTCGCATTATGCGATTTTGTACGGTAATAAGACCATTGTAAAACATGTCGGCACACTCTACACTCGGTATATATATATATATATATATATATGTTGTATAATATCGTTATAATTCAGTCAAAAAGGACATAAAAGAATTGGCAATAATTTTCAAAAATTTTCGACACTAAATCTACTAAAACTTTTAGTGATGGTCAAATTTATACTATATACATACAAGTAAAATTCTACCTCAATAATTTATTGTCCTCCAATATATGTAAATTTTTCTCAAAAATTTTATAGCAAAGCTTGTAAATTAATTTTTTTTTCCATATAGGCAATATTATAAATGTAATATTGTAATAATTGTCATAAATTAGACAATTTTTTTTTTGCAACAAAATAGACGATTTTTAATATAAAATAAACATAATTTGTTAACATAACAATTATTTTAATCATTTAATTAATGTAAAGATATATGAATTATTTATTTCATATATAAATCCACTTTTATTTTTTTATATTATACACTGAGAAAAATGTTTAGTCAGAGCAACCAAAATTTGGTTGGGCCAACAAAAAAATTTTCTTGGTATTTAAGCAACCAAACTATTTGTTTGAGTCAACCAAAAAATTAGGTTGAGTGTTTTTTGTTGGTATAACAAAAATGTTTGGTTAGCTCAACCAAATTTTTTTTGTTAGGTCAACAAAAATGTTTGGTTGATGAAACCAACAGTTTTTTTGTAAAATTAAAAATTTTATTCTACCTTATCTCTTTTCTTTTTATCTTTTTTATTTATTTCATTATTTATTTATCAATTTAACATTGAATTTATATTTATCCAATTGAAATATTTGTGGACTTTGAAAAATCTCATCTCCGTCTGGGATCGAACCTCTGTTTTAAAACTGAACGTCGGGAGTTCTGACCACTGGACTAACCATCCTTGTCAGAAATTTAAACTAACTGTTCTCTTAAGCTATGAACTAAGAGCGAATCAAACTATTTGGTTGTCGCAACCAAATTTTGGTTAGGACAACAAACGATCATTTGGTTTCTTAGACCAAACTATTTTGTTGTGTTAACCAAATTATTTTCTTGTCGTAACTAAATTTTGGTTGGAATTTAAAAATGTTCAACCAAATAATTTTGTTGATCTAACCAAATGTGTGGTTGAGATAACCCTACGACTTTGTTTCAGCCAACCAAAATTTGGTTACAAGAACCAAAATTGCCTAACCAAACAATTTAGTTGCAAACACTAAATTTTTTTTCTCAGTGTACCTTTCGCCCACATGCGTTGGATCTTTTCAGATTTAAATACTGTAAATCAATTAATCTTAATTGGTTCGAAAGAACATTTAACATAATTTATAATTAATTTTAATTAATTATAATTATTGCTAATGAAAATAGAATAAAAATTTTAATTATAATGTTTGCCATAGTAACAATTACCATAGCAATCATTACCATAGCAAACGTTAGCATATCAACCGTTACCATGACAACCGTTACCATGGTAGTAAACGTTACCTTAGCAGGCCATGAATCTTTTAAAGGAGCGATTTAAATTTCGACTCGGTTTCTCATTGATATAAAATACTAAAAAATGAGGGGAAATCATTTAAGGCAAAAATATACAAAGAAAATGAAGGAAAAAGGAGAAAAATGTCTCTTGCATACAATGTTTTGAAAGTATTTTTCGCGCATTGAATAAAAATCTGGAAGCCGCTTTTCGCAGTCGCGATGCTTTCTGCCCGATAAGATTCAGGTCTTTTGTTATTTTGGGCATTGACGATGATGCGCGGGAGAACGAACGGATGGACATTTCGCCATTCTTTTTTTTTCTTTTTCCTTCCTCCTTTTTTTTCTACATATTCATTTATATGTATAGCGAAAAGAATGGTGAGTGCGACGGCGACAACGATGTGGAATACGTGCAAGCTTGTATGTATATATATATATATATTGTTTCGTATTATCGGGAGCACTGTGCGGCCAACGCGCGGTCCTCTCGCTTGTGTGTTTCATTGCGTGGCGACGGTGGTGGCGGCGGTCGCATTCGCGTTCTTTTCTGCGAGAATTTGTATTCATTGTCCAAAGCCGGACTGGCGTTGCATAATAAAAATTCTGTTCAATAAAATACCTCCCATCCCGCTCACCCAACTGAGTTACGTATCCATCAACATTTTCATTCACTGATGCATACATACATATATATATATATATATACTAAAATGAATTAGCGTCGTGTCAAATCCAGTCATCATAAATTAATATTTAAATTTATATAGACGCGATTCATTCCCATATAGAAAATCAAATTGAAAAAAAATATACCAACAAATACATTTCATTAGTTTGTCTCTGTGGTTGCTGACAAATATTTGCAATTTATACGCAACAACAATATGCTGTTTATTACATTATACATATATATTTTGGAAGTTTTGCTTTACTTTTTTTACACTTTATTTTATTTATATACAAATTATTTTGTTTTATTTGGTTTTCATATTTAAACACTAAAAAGAAATTTGTTTTATTTGAAACTGAAAAATGAGGTGAATTATTTAATTGTTGCCTTGAAAAAAATCGTCAATTTGCCTTGATTTTTTTTAACCTTGAATTTTTAACAAGTGTTATTTATTAACTCGGAGTGATTGATAATTTTACTTTATTTTCCCGGGATAAAATGAATAGTATTCGAATAAGAATACCAAATAGTATTCTAACTTGTATATACATAATCTCCAATGTATACCTGAACGTCTTCCGTAATATTCAAAACGGATATGACAGTACACTAAGTAAACTAAGCTGAATCTTTAAATGGAGCATCTTAGTTTTCTAAGTATACCAAAGTATTCAGAGTAATCTCGAAGGTCTTTAGAAGTCTTTTAAAAGTATTAACATCTTCCGGAGTAAATAAAATAAATACTGCAGTCTCTGAATTTTTGGATACTTAATTGGTGATACAACACATAGATGGCAGAAGTAAAAAATTAGAATGGCACTAATAAATAAATAAAATAATACATAATAAACTGAGATTTGCAGTATTTTATTTAAATTTTAGTATTATATTTTGAGTAAGAACTACTAAACATAACTGATAACAAAAAGAAAGATTTTTTATTAATACTGCAAAATATTTTTACTCTAAAGAAGAGATTGGAGTATTTTTTCGTTTTTAAAGGTTTGCCACATATGGTTTGCATTAGGATGACCAGTCAAGGGTTTCTCGATGCAAGAGGTCTTACTTATGAGTTTTTCGGTACCTGTTTTTTTCTTATAGATTTATTTAGATAGAATATGTGTGAATTTTGAAGGTGCAAAGAGACGAAGAAATTGTTTTTAAATGTTTAGTATTTTTTCAAAAATTTTCCTAAGGCAGACCTTCAAGTTTTCAGTTGCTTTCTAGCATTTGCCAGGAACGAAGGGGGAACCTATAGTCGGTAGTTAGTGAGTTAAAGTGAAGAATTTATTTATTAATTATTATTTTAGTGTAATATTTAAAGTTTTTTATTAAACGAAATAATTTGAAGTGTAAGATAATTCTTTAACTAAAAAAATCCTGCACTAAGTGACACAATTCATTAATGACAAATTACCCATCGAATGGTACGAAATCATATGCTGAAAAAATTATAAGCAAATCAAGTAAGTTTTTCATATATTTTTTATTGACTTAACCAGAAATTTATATTTTATTAAATATTATAATATGACAATGTGACATCTATTAGACACCATTAGAATTCTATAGTTGGAGTTCATTACAAGATATTTTGGAAAAATTCATATAATATCCCAATGTATACGAACGGTATACTCTCCTCTCTATGTGGTAGATCTTAGTATACCATCAGTTTACTTTAGTAACTTTTCTCAAAGTATTCCACAGTCTACCTTTTGGCACGGAGGAATACTTATTCGAATACTATGTGACTCAAGTTTACTTTTGAAATACCTACATTTTTCTTTTAACAAGTGTTATTTATTAACTCGGAGTGACTGATAATTTCCATACTTTATTTTAATAAACTCTCTAAAACTAAATGAAATCAGTGAAAATCTACTGGTTCTTTAGTGGCTTGCGATTTCAATTAATTTAATTATTTGCTTAAACAATTATTTTAAACGATTAATTATATTTGTTTAAACAATTATTAATATAAATAATTTTTTATTCTTCTATTTCAAAAGTGAAATTAAAATTAATTAAAGTCAAATAATTGATTGATCAATTAACCCCTTTGCAGTCTAGTAGAAAAATCGTTTGTGGGCCCAAAACGTTCCAAAAAAAAAAGTTTTTAAAAAATATATCATCGGATTAAAAGTTTTTGGGGTCGCTGAAACCAAATTAGAGGTTAGATTTAAAAAATTCAAAGAGTGGAATTAAAAAGTTTTAATTTTAAATAAATTTAAAATATCAAAGTTTCAAGCGAATTTGGTCAATTTTGAAAATTTTTGATCAGCATGCTGTATCAGACATTTAGAATTTTTCAAGAACTACATAAAATTTAGATTCATCAAACTCAAAAACCCCCGAATATCGAAATTTGAACGAATCGAATCAATTTTAAAATTTTCTGCCATATTGGGTCGCCATATTAGGTCTGCGATTTTGAATTTTTTAAATCTGACCTGAAATTTAGATTCAACGATCCCAAAAACCCTAGAGGAACCATTTTCATACAAATCTAGTCAATTTAAAAATTTTTTTGAACGCCATATTTGGTCAGCCATTATGAATTTTGTATAAGTCTGATATTAAATTCTGATTTCAGTCATTTTTTAACTTTTCAATCAGTGAAAAATATTTAAAACTTTAATCATTTTTCACTGATTTCGAATCAATTTTCACTAATTGAAATCGCGAGAAGAGAGCCATTGAAAAACCAGTAGATTTTCACTAATTCAGTTTTAGAGAGATTAATGTTTTAATTAAAAAAAAGAATAAAAATAAAATAAAATATTAAAGGTATCAATACATTATAGCAAAAGATTATTCTCAAAGAAACGAATTTTCAATAATGAAATGAAAAAAAGGTCCTTGCGGAGAATGTTATTCGAAAAGGAGGAACACAACAGTTTTGTAATTACCAGTTTATCGGTTCGGCCTCAATAGAGCTGAGAGCGAAGTGTATATTGTGGACATCTCATTTTGCTCAACTCCTTGTGGCGAAGAGAGAGAGAGAGAGTGTGTGTGTGTCCCTTTTCCTGTCTCTCTTTCTTTGAGCTGATCCATCTCTCTTTTCTCCGGACCAAACCACCACCCCTCCTCCTCTTTTTCTGGGTACACGTCGATTTCGTTTCGTTAGTCCTCTCGACCAACTGAGAGGACCATTCGTCCAGGACTTGACAATTAAACTCAATCCTATACAAGTTGTTTTTCTTTTGATTCGCCTCGCTCTCGCTCCCTCACATGACAATTCCAATTTATACTCTCTGCTGATCCATTCCATCCCTCTATCTCATTCTTTTCATTTCTGATTCTCTTTTTTTTTCTTTCCTTTCTTACTCTTTCCATTCCACCCTCCTTTTTTTTAATAGTGGGTCCTCCTCTTTCTCTCTTTCTCTCTCTCTCTCTCTCGTCCAAACGGTATAATACAAGAGCTGACTTTTCGACATTTCAATCAGACATGAAGCGTCATCCGCGAGCTGCCGAGTTTTGCCATGGTAGGTGGACGACGCTCTCAGTTTCAGCCAATTCGTTAGGTCTCTCTCTCTCTCTTGAATTCAATGCATGTTTTAATGAAACACTGCTGGCCCGCTGCCCATTGTCAGTGGTATTGTTGTCTAGATGACTGGTCGATCGGAGGCCTCGTGCTTTTGTGGGTCCACCTCATTCACCCTCCCCCTTGCAACACCCTTCATCCGACCTGGTGAACCCACCCACTCAACCCCTCCTCTCTCGGGTTATATGTATACCCTATCGGCATTTTGGAAAACATCCAAAACAACGTCCAAGAGACTCCAATGAGTCTCTCTTATACTACCAGGGAACGGCCAGTTCCTTTTATTATTGAGGGTTGTGTCGCTTGTATTCAAAAAATAAACGACAGTATCGGTGCTTCTCGTTATACGCATCACGAAAAAAAGAGGATGCAAAAAAAAAAAACGAAAACAGTATTCATTGCTGCACGATGAGGATAGGGATCCGAAATTACTGGATGAGCTTCTGCGATGCTATGGTTAATGCCTGTCTGACGGGATGAATTGCTTTTATATGTATATATATATACACATATATACGACCTGGGATTAAATTGCCTGATCATTTTGTAGCCTAATTAAGTGTGCTGTATAACATTAGTTACATGTTCATTCATTTTCTCTCTCTTAATTGGCCAAAATTAATTTTACGTGATCAGTGGGATGTGTAAAACATAATCTTTTTTAACTCAAGCATAATTATAGGCGTCTTTTGATGCTTGTTTTTAATATATAAAGCAACCCTTTTCTGATCAATGGGCATGCGTGCAGAGGACTTGGAAGTAGTACAGTGGTCTTTTACCTATATACAGTGGATATAGTTATATATAGTTATTTATAAATAATTTCTCCAGAAAATTAAGATCATGTATAGAAAATTCACATTAACATAAAAAATAATGGATAGATTTTTAAAAAATGTATTACTCGAGGGTTTTCGGAGTCGCAGATTACGAGTCTGATGTTGGTTTTTCAAAATTCAAAATGGTGGATCCAATATGGTGGACGACTTTTGAAAAAACTTAACGTATTCATCTAAAAATAGTTACTCGAGGGTTTTCGTAGTTTCAGATTACGAATCCGACATTTGTTTTTGAATTTTAAATAATTAACATCGAATTCATAATCAGAGACACCGAAAACCCCCGAGTAACTATTTTCAGATGAATACGTCAAATTTTTTCAAAAATCGTCCGCCATATTGGTTTAACAATATGCATTTTAATCGTATACAGTTTTAAATTTCAATTTTACAAATTTATTCCCATTAATAAATTTGTAAGCATTTTTGCTGTATGCAGTTTAACGGTGTGCAATTTAATCACAGATAACATTGTAATTCAAAAAATATTAATTTAATTCGTGTGCAGTTTTGCTGTACCTATGCATAGTTTAACGGTGCGTATTTGAATTGTATTTAGTTTAGAATTTTAATTAAAAAAAAAAAAAAAAAATTTTAATAACTCGTCTGCACATTTATTGTATGTAGTTTTTCTGTATGCAATTTAATTGTGGGCAACTTCAATCGCCCTTTTCATATACACTTTATTTAATTCAAATAAAAATTATTTGGTTCAATTAAATATTTATTTGAGAAATTAAATAAATTTTGTTTTCAGTGTACGGTTAATGAAAATTTTGTTAAATAAAAATTTTGTTAATATGAAATTTCCAATTAATATAAATTCTACTTTATAAACTGCCATTAAATATGTACATATCTATAAATTTGTCGATATAAATTTTAAAATACAAATTCGGACTCATGATTTTCAGATAATATTCTTTCACACGCATATCTCAAATTAAAATATATTAATATAATTAATTTATCACTATTCAATATATATATATATATATATATATATATATGTAATATATTATTTCTCTACATTTTTAAATTTGATGATTATTCTAACTTTTTTAGGTAACAAAATAGAAAATAATGTTATGAAAAAATATTTTCTATTAAATAATATGTATATATCAAAGTGATATTCTCAAATGAAGATCCTTCAAATCAGAATATTTCATTATTGAATTGAAATTTATTTATACTCTCTTTTTTTCCCCAAGCCCATCGACTGCACCCCCAAACAAAACAAATATAACGTTTTCGTTATAGAAAACCATACCGAGAATCAGGGGAGAGTGCGAGTATGTAATTTCCCTCTGGAAATATCGATACTATCAAATCGGCAATGATATCGGCTCTCACCCAGCCCATTGGAACAGAGAAAAAGGCAACGTCGTTTTCATAAAAATCCCAGACGTAAAAGTGACACGTAGGAAATTAAAAGATAGGATTTTAAATTGGAAAAATACATTCCGGGGTGAGTGAACAGGAGGATATAGATATATAATAGAACAGAGATAGAAGAATAGAGAGAGGCACACAATATATATATATATATATATATAGTATTGCAAGTGTATATGTGAAAAATAAAGAAGAAAAAAAGAAGATTTGAAGTCGTGAGAAAAAAAAGAAAAGATATACAACAAAAAGGGGAAAAGGGCTCTTTTCTTGTTTTGTAGTAATTAACGGTTTAAATTGGATCTTCAGTTCGAAGGCTTATTGCCGATTGTGGCCTCAAGACAACTTAGAACAAAATTGAGAACAAAATTGCATTAGGAGTCGAGGGAGTTGACTGTCAATCGAAAAACTTGGTCTCTATCCAGGGAATGAGTATTGTTGACTCCTCCTTTTTACTATTATAAGTCAATAGTGACGCAGAGAACTTCATTTAAGAAACTCCACGCCCCATTGTTCATTATACTTTTTCTTTCTTATTTTATTTTACGGAAAATTAAAAATAACATAATGTCTATCTTTTTAATATCTAATTAATATTTTGAATATTTATTTATACTTTATTTGTTGTAAAATATTTTAAGAATATCCTCTATATGGATAAAAAATATTAGTGATATGTAAACATATAATCACTTAGTTTTATAATTAATGTTTATAAAATATTATCCTATATAGGGATATTTCTTTAATGAAATATTCCGTGCTATTTTTGGGGTCATCCTTACATTTTAATTGAATCCCATAGGGGGTATATATAGGTAATTATCCACTAGCCACTATAAATCCACTATAATAGCAAACAATGTATGTACATATAGGTTTCCACGATAAGTGACAGGGATTAGTTTCAGACGATTTATTTCTTCCAACACGCTGACCTTGATTTCATTCTCGATTGAACAGCAGCTGGCCCATATTAAGCAGGATACTGTATACCTATATATATATACAGCCGAATAGATGACGCTTTAGTGAAAAGAAACAAAGATTACAACAAAAAAAAAGAAGAAAAAAAACTCGATAATTTTTAACACACAACGATGCGCTGGTCATGCTGTACACAATGTATAGTACACAAGTATATATACATGTTAAACAAGGGTGATTTACAACACGATGTGCGTAAAATAATCCGGTAGGCGATTTCCACCGTATCGAGAGGCGACAATGGGTTGTTTGGTTCGTAATACTTGTTGGATCGTTGAACAGATCCATAGCTATTGTTGATGCATCAGGGCATACCTAACTGATACAATATATATATGATGTACAAAAATAATAAAATAAAATTTTCAAAATGAATTTTCAGAATATACTCTCCTGCTCTATTTTATTTGTGATTATATTATTATATATTATAATATAATTGTATATCTGTGAGTCTGCATATTGTATAATTATTTTGCTGGATTTGAATGTTACCATCTGGAGGGGCGATTTTCTACTCTTGTTGACTCCATTCACTATAGTGAATTAGTGGTCAATCTAGATAACCAATGGTATTCAAAAGGGAGATTAAATATACACACTGAAAGAAATTTCATAGGAAAAAATAACAAAATGCGTATTACATTTTAATATATTCTTTTAGAATTTAGGGAAAAGTGTACTTTTTATTAAAATTCAATATACTTTATATTAAAGTTCCAACTTAAAATCTTTTTTCAAATATTAATAATTATTGTAGAAAGAACGTAAAAAGATTACCAATATTTGAAAATATTATATTAAATTCTCATAGAGTTGTTGCATTATATGGAATGTAGCGTTCTAATATTTGTAAAACTTTATACGAAAAATTCAGAATGTCGGAAGAAAAGGGAAAAAAAGTGGAAACTCGGACGTTTCCGTTAATTCTCGGGAGGAAGAGGAGTGAGACTAGGAACAACACATTCACACTTACGATACAGGTTAACACACATACTAATGAACACGCACGTTCATTTCGCTTATACATAGACATTACACGATCGCAACGAAACCTACACTTACAATTCTATACGCATAACGATAAATTTCGCTGGGGGTCGGCATATATCGTTTTCTTATATACTAACTACTGAATATTTTTACCACTTGCGAGAAAGAAGTTTACTTATAATAACTTAATAATAAAAAATAGTTTACTAGTGCCAATGGTGTAATTTTATAGAGGTTACGCTGGGTTCATTTTTATTATTAATTGTTTATATAGATTTTTCTTTTTTTTCAGATTAAAAATTATGATTGTTATAAAAATTTTTATTGCAAATAAAAATCAAATAATTGTAAAGATGACATCAAAAAATAATAATTAATAAAAATAATAATAAATTTAATAATTATAAATGTTTTCTGTGGCACTATAAACATTTGAAACACGTGTGTTGACAGTTGATAGGTACGTTCTGCTGGTTAACAACACTTTCGAAAATCGGATCAAGTCGTAGAAGTTCGAGTAGGACACGAAGCCGCAAACAGACAGAACTTCGGTTAAATTCGTAGTCTCTCGGGAAAATCCGTGACTTTTAATATAAAGTTTTACAAAATGTGAAATAAGTATACGGATATATGTTATTTTTCTTACTATTTTGTGAAATTATTTATTATAATATTTCGTATTCTGTGAATTCATAAAGAAAATACTAATTTTTAAAATAAATATACTAATTTTTATTTCTTAAAATAATAGTTACTCTTAAATTCATTATATATTTTCATAAAAACTGTAATAGTAATCAGTATAGGTGCACTTTTTCCCTAAATTGTAACATTTATATTAAACTCTAATATGAGTTTAATACTTAGTAGTATGAATTTTCTTTCAGTGCATACTTCACCTTTAGATGCAATTCGCCTTTTTATTTCAGCTGATTGGGTTTTGAATTTTTTTTTTTTCATTTAAATATCGAATTTCTTTTATTTCTACGATTTTTTAAAATATTTCAAATCATCATGATCAACATAATCATCTTGATTAACTTATTCGTCATGATTAACTTGATCATCTTCATCAACTGTTTTGATCATCGCATGATCATGATGAGGTTACAGGCCAAGAGACAAATATAACCTCAAAATTTAAGTAAATTGATGTAAGTCAAGAACCTTGAACTACAGTCGTATATAGGTCAAGTGACGCACCCTGAAAGAGAAAATTCATTGCGCTAGCTAGCGCCATGAATTTTTTCTACCAGGGTAACATAACCTCAAAATCATGTTAAGTTTGTAAGTCAGGAGGCGATCATAATTTTAAAATTAGGTCAATAGGCAGACATAACTACAAAAATCGGGTTATAAGTTCAATAGGCGAACAACACTTTAAAATTAATGCATAATTTGTCTCAAAAACCAATCTATAAATTAATTATTGTAAATAGATAATTACAGTGGAATCCATTATAGCCGAAAATATCATACGGTAACCCTACTTTTATTAGCTAAGACTTTGTTAAATAATTTTTTGACAATAATTCCATAAACGTTTGGAATTGAGCATAACCTATATGTTTTGAAGATATACAATGTTAAAAAAGAGTTAAAAAGTGGTTAAAATATAACAATTAAAACACGCTCAGATTCGCTTGAAACTTATTACTCGGCGGTTTTTAGGGTCGCTGATTACGAATGTGGCGTCAGTTTTCAAAAATTCAAAATGGCAGACAAGATTTCTAAAAATCGACAAAATTAGTTTGAAACTTGTTACTCGGGGGTTTATGGGGTCGCTGATTACGAAACTGGCATTACTTTTCAATTTTCAATTCCGCCATTTTGCATCGGACATTTTGAATTTTAAAAAATTAAAACCAGAATCGTAAAAAAACCCCAAGTTACAAGTTTTAGAAATCTTGTCTGCCATTTTGGATCCGACATTTTGAATTTTTAAAAAAAGTGACGCCAGATTCGTAATCAGCGACCCTAAGAACCGCCGAATAATAAGTTTCAATTGAATCTGAGCGTATTTTAATTGTTATATTTTAACCAATTTTAACCACCTTTTAACCTCTTTTTTAACACTGTATCTTCAAAACAAAGGTTATGCTCAACTCTAAACGTTTATTAAATTATTGTTTGGGAAGCACCGAAGCATACACATAAATATAGATGTACCGCGCGGTCATTAATTTCTATAAGCGCCACAGAAAAACTCTGATCTCATTTTTGTTGCAGTTCAAAATGAGCCAATGCTATAAACAACATATAGAATGTGGTGCAACCTACTCTAATCATTTAGAAACCAGGTGTTAAATTTTACTATATCAATGGTTTGGCTCCTGTCACGGATAAAAATATCACTTCATTCAAAAAGAGTAATGAAATTCAATTGTCAAAAAATACATTCAAAGAATCGTTCACCGCCGGACCAGAGACATAACTAAAATTGTATCGATTTCAAACGAATAAAAAGAGGCAGAAATTGATATATGTATACGTATATATAGCTAAAAATACAAATGGAGTAACGTCACCTTTTTTTTATTGCTTGTCAATTAGAAGCAAAAACGTTTCCAATAGATACTTTAGTCATTCTATGGAATTTCTCTCGATAAAAAGCGACATCGAATGAATAGGTAACACATTGTAGTGCAACTGTATCGAGTAAAAGGGTCGAAAAGCTAATCGAAAAGGCAGTTCTAACAATAGAAAGAGAAACACCATCATCACTGGTGCGTTATTTTTTTTTTTTTCCTTTTTTTATTTTGAAGCCCCTGAAACAACCTGCTGCTTACAATTTACGTATATATATATATAGATATATGAGACTATAGGTATGTCATGTACAAGGTGTAACCTATTTTTCTCGGTGCATCAATCGAGTGTGCGTTGACGATTGAAACTGGCAATGACGATAAAATACGTTCGGCTTTCGATTTCCGGAGATAGTGCAGTATATATACATCGAGACGGCGCGTGAATAGCGCCGGGAGCGTGTTTGAAAATAGGTCCAATGCCGATGTAGCTGTTCGCGTACAACCCAGCATCTGCCTGTAATCCGCAGTGAAGTAGAGTGAAACCGCTTGTTGTTTCGCTGATCCCTGCATTGTGCACGTTATTGTACTTTACTGTTCAGAGCTCGCTCCATTGTGTACAGATTGCGTACACCTACCTTTCTGTAGTACACACATATAGTATATATATATGTATATAGTATACCAAAAATTTTTTCGATGCTCCCGCTCTTTGCGCGGGATTAAAGGTCCCATCGGGAAGAGTCGTCATCGTCATTCTCGTTGTCACCGACCTTTCGCGGTGAATCGCTTCATATACTATTCAGTGGCTCGTAATCGCCCTATACATGGACCACCATATACATAATATATATTCAATATACCCATCCTTTTATCATTTCTCACCAATATTTATCCATTATACCCCCGCATTCATCTATATATATATATACGTTATATATGAATTACATTATATCTATTGTTTATAAACATGCGCTTTATTCCATTGTCATAAAATACTGATTGTTTTCATTTTTATATACATACACACAGAGAGAAAGAATATGGATTCATTTTTAAGTTGACTATATCATCAGTGTGAGTTTAGTATATACAAAAGTGAATTAAATTTCACATTATTCAAAATCTGACCGTGCAGATATATGTAGTGAAAAAAAAATTTATTCCATTCAAATAATCGGTTACTTTGATTATTGCCAAATAATTTTTATCTTAATGAAATAAACTGTATATTTAAACCAATAGTTTTTATATTTGAAAGAAATAAAATTTAATTGACTTTTAAATAAAAATTTTATGGTTCAAGGAAATATTTATTTGATAATAGTCAAGTAATTTGAATTAATAAAAAGTTGGTTCACTAATGAATAGATTCCCCTACGAACCGCCTATACACAGATAGCACGTAAGCTTGCAGCAACCTTGCGGCAAGCTTCAAATGTTCCACCTGATCCAAGTTTGCATAGTAAGCCTATACCGAAAAATTACAGTGTAAGGTTACTGCAAGATTGCACAATTAGATTATCGCAAAATTGCTCAGTAAGCTTGCACGGTAAGCTTGTAGTAAGGTTGGTGCAAGGTTACCAAAGAACCTTACTTTGAACCTAAAAAATTTTTTTTTAAGTTTCGTCTAATTTATAAAATTTAATTATATAAAATAGACGAAACATTTAAAAAGAAAATTTTTTTCAAGTTTAAAGCAATGTTATTTGGCAACCTTGCACCAACCTTGCTACAAGCTTACTGAGCAATCTTGCGATAATCTTATTGTGCAATCATGTAGTAACCTCACACTTCAATCTTTCAGTAGGATTACTGAGCAATCTTTTATTAAGCTTACCATACAAGCTTGAGTCAGGTGGGACATTTAAAACTTGCGGTAAGTTTGCCGTGCAAAGTTGGCAATATTGCGCAGCAAGCTTGCCGCAAAGTTGCTGTAAGTTTACGTGCTATCTGAGTAGAGATTCAACTCCTTATATACTACTTCGTAATTTTGATTCTGAACTTTGATCAAATTTTGAGGTTATTTTTTTATTTTTGTTTATGTTTTCATTGATTCTTGAGAAAATTTTATATTTCTGATTTCTAATTCAAAGAGTATTTAATTTATAGAATATACTCATTGTATAAAACCACTGAAAATATTATAGAAAAAATAATAATTTATCCTCACGGAGAAAAATGGGATTGTTGTGCAAACAATTTTTGGATTGTTGTCAGTGGATTTGTTGATATTACAATTCGAATTGTTGCCAAAACAAATGTATGTTGTTTTAACAAGAATGCAAAATTTTTGTTGTCAGTTTTGTTCAGTTTACAATACCGTGCAGTTGCAGAAGCAAACTCTCTGTCGATTGCTGATGGAACAATCCGGATTTGTTCAGCTGACAGGTTTATTGTTCCATGTCACGTGGTCATCTTGAATACTCGCAAATTGGCGTGCAGATCGTTCGCGTCGTTTGCTTCTGGCACATTTGCCACTTTTGCTTTTATTACTAGTTTTTTTTTAAAAAAATGACAAAGTACTGTTAAATAATAAATCCGGTTAAAGTGAGAAATCTATTGCAAGTGTATAGTTATAATGGATGAAGAGACAATTTCATCGTTTATCGGTAAAGTTATACTCGCGGTTACTATTGAACATAACCTTACCTTAAAAAATACAAAATGTATATTAAATATTATTTAACAACAAATTTCAGCTCAAATTAATTTTTTGGTTTCAGGTCAAAGAATTTGATTCAGAAGCTGCATGTTCCACAGATTTTAATGCAAATGAAACTGGTGATATGACCTATGGAAATCTGCTATCTATTATTTTAGAAGGCGAAGAAACTGAACAAATTGTACTATAGAAGGATCAAAGCTTTGTTATTACAACAAATTGTATTGCCGATTTAACAATTTAATTTTATTATTTCAACTGTTCCATAACAATTTTCTTTGTTCATCAAACAATTCTGTTTGTTCACCGAACAATTCGAATAGTTTTAATAACAATGCCATTTTAACAATTTTTTTTGTCCAAAAAACAAATAGAACTGCTGGTTCTATATTGACAATTCGGAATTGTTGTGTGGACTTAATTTTTAGTAACCACAACAATTCTTTTTTCTCCGTGGCTCCAAATAAAAATTTGCTCGCACGATCATTATAAAGATTCGCCAGTAAAATATTAACTCCTATATGAGAAGTGATTGATTTTACTTGTTTACATCAAAGAATATAGAAGCTTATCACGGCCAGTGAATATACAATAAATATATATATATATATATATAAGGGGAGAATTGGAGAATTGCATTATGCGCACTATAAGATTTGTATCAGATCCGATCGTTCTTATTAATTCCCAATAAAATATCCACTCGGTTTGTATGACAATAACGACGCGTCCATTGTACGTTGGTCATGTGAGAGGTAATGTGCCCAATCCCTTTTGTACTCAGCACAAAATCAGGGTCGCGTACTTAAAATCTGGGGTAAAATAAATTCTATACACGGCTTTTGTGTACATCTGAAGAGTTCATTGTTATACCTGATTTTTTTCTCTATTCCCAATTTTATTTCATTACGTCTGTCTATTTAATACCTTTTCTTTATATATAAGTGTTAAATATATATTATATATATATATATAATTTATTTGTTTCTTCATAATATGCAATAAAAAAAAAAGAATAAGATTTTATTTTTTAATAATACAATTTAATAATTATAATATATAATAAAATTTAATAGTAAAAAATTTTTTTTTTAAATTTATATATACATATATAGTTTTATTTTATATTGATTTTTATGTTGTATAACAATCGTTGAATCGAAGAAATATTTTCTGGTATTATCTTTTTTTTTTCTTTAAGAAACATTTTGATATGAATTTCATGAACCCGATTTTCTTGCATTCATTTGGATGCAGCTCGACGACAAGATGAAGGAGAATCTGCGTATGAGGAGACAACCTTGCCCCGTCTGTGCATAAACAAAATGGACCATAAAACCTCGAGGCGCTAATCCGTGTAGAATGCCGTCGCGAGAATATTGTCAAATCCTTATGTGGGCCCGTTTAGTCCGCGGGAAGATTCAACTGATTCATGTGGTCATATTTCACGTCTTTATGTATACGCGAATATTTCTCTAATATATCCCTCCTTTATGCACTTTTCTTATATTTCTTTTTCTTTATTTTTTTTCTCTCCATATATACTTTTATAATAAAAAAATATCATAATAAAAATTAAACTATATTAAACAAATGTTCAGTAATGTAATTAATAATAATACATGTAAACAATTTATTTATTATTTAATTATATTTATGTAAATTTAATTATAAATTTCATGAAGTTTAAATATATATGAATTTTGATGAAGCACTGAAAGTTCGAACTAAATAATTTTTAGGGAATTCATGCAACCCACATGCTGCACTTTGCAATTACTTTAGTATTATTACTGATGCTTTATATATTTTGGGATTGAAAATTATGTAAAAGAATGTTTGAAAACTAAATTTAAATAACAAAAGAAAAGGTCCCACCTGCGACATTGATTCTAATGTGATTTACACCATGGTGTAAGATTTATCACACTCTTGAGACCAGACTCACGTGTAACAGTTGTTTGTAGACTCACTGTATATCGTTTTTTGATGAAACCTTTTCTTTTTAATATTTTTTTTCTTTTAATCAAGCTTATTTACTACACTCTGAAATATGAACAATTCAATATGATTAAAATCAAAATATAATTTTTTATTTTCTACATAAAAATGCAGTTCTAAAATATGATAATCGAGGATACAATATTTATACTAATCTTTTAATTCAAAATAACGAATTAATTATTTAATTCACTTTCAGGTTATGTGAAATCTAAAATTTCTGATAGGTAACTTATTTAATTAAATTTGACTATATTTTTAGTTATTTTTTCACTGAAAATTTGGCTATTTTTAACTAATTTCTAAAGCAAACAGTCAGAAAAGATTTTGTTAATAGTTATTTTTAATTAATTTAGATTTAGAGAGTATATTTACAAAGATTTGATGACATACGCGACGTTTAGTATTTACCGATAGTGAACACTAGAGGCGCTGCTTTCCTCGTCACGTGACTATCGCATACAAATTGAATTCCATTGTAGAGCAGAAATCTGCTAATTCATTATAAAATAATAAAAATAATCCTCATACAGTTATTTTAGATAGAAAACAAAAATTTCTGAACAAATAATACCTGTAGGTATTTTAAATAAAATTTAAAAAAAAAATTTTAAAAAATTGATTAAATTACAAATTAAGGGAAAATAAGAGCTTAATGAAGATGATGATTTTCTCTCTACTTTATGAATATAATGTTTTTCTTCATCTTCTTTGTGTATGCGTTTACTGTTTTCAGTGACAATGTGTATCTCGCATATATATGATTTATTTTATAACAGAAGTACCAGGTAAACATAAGACAGGAGCTCTTAACGCATGCCGCCGCTAAGTGGAAGAATCATCATTTTGCTTATACAAAACGAGAGACGTTGCCTAGCGCACTAATGATCATTATCATTTACAAACATAGAAGGACTTCCTTTCATATATACATATATGCACAGGATATGCCACGTGTTTGTACAAGTTATAGGTATGATAGAATTTCGGTTTCAACAATCGCCATAGTGCTTTGTCAACTTTTTGAAACCAATACCGCTACTTATAATAGACTTCTTCTCCGTTTATTCCTTATATCACTTCAATTTTTCATGACATTGCATTTTTAAGGGCACTTTTTACAATTAGATAATAATATTACAATTTTACTTTGTATTTTTTTCTATTTTTTTTTTTAAATAATTACATATAAATAATTATTACAAAAACAATCTGTATATTAATATAAATCTATATTAAATAATACTGTATTAATTATTTTTAATTAATACAAGACTAATTAATTCCGGAAATAAATTATATAACATCAATTGATGACATTTCAATCAACGATGAGACTACTGAACGAAATGGCACCGCAATATACTCTTTTTTTCAATTCGAACCCTCATATCGTCGTGACAAATTAGTCGCAGATGAATTCAATATAAAAATCCTTGAATCTGCAATATTTTTTCCTGGAACATATATATATATATATATATATATATATATATATATATATATATATATATATATCCGATCAAAATGGATGAGATCAACGAAGAGCGCATAAATACTAAAAAGAAATGCGAGTTTATTTGGTGCCCGCAAATAATATTATTACCAATATTGCGCGAGCGACGTTTCTAATTAAAAGTGGCCGTAATTAATGCTAATTGGAGAACGTAATTATCAACCGAATTGTACTTCGCGGGTTTTCACATCGAAGTGCGAATTTATGAAAAAGGTGTCGCATATTAAAATAATATATAAGAAATACGATCTGCTTTTATAATCATTTTTTTTTTTTTTTTTTTTTTTTTTTGCATAAATTTTTAACTTTGGAAAAAACTAATCGAATTTTACGTCAATTACCAAGTTTTGAGAAAGTTTTAAAAAGCTGATGGCAAAATAATTGTGAAATGTGAAAAAATGTCAAAGGAAATAACTCACAAAGTCTCTAATATATTAACTTATATATAAATGGTATATTTTTTCTATATATAAATTAAAAACAATAATTGATTTGAAAAAAAAGTAATTTATTTAAATAAATAAATAATATTTAATTTTTTTCCCATAGTACAAATTTTTGTACATTTTTGTTTAAGAGACACGTAGATGATAATTGTGATAATTTGCTTGGGATTTCTTAGAAGATTTAGTTTAGAATTTAGAAAATTTTGGGTGTCACTTTCGGAAAAGAATTTCATCCAAGAGCTCTTTCCTAAATGTATATATTACTTGAAATACTTAAATCCCAACTATTCATGTGTCCACACTTTTGACACATTCTTTGCCTTAAGCACATCTTGACTTTAGGTTCCTCCATACACTGTTTGTTTTTCCGTTAAAAAGTCAACTTTCTCGCAATTCTTTGACACCTAGAGATGTCTGAATGACAATATTTATTCGCTACTGTCGTTTCACGAAATTCTTTTGGTTTTGTGTGTATCCCATTCTTGGGAATATATATATATATATGAAAATACATATCATTTGCAGAAAAAAATTAGTACTTATTTACAAAAAAAATTCTTTTCATTTTATTTTTTATTATTTTAATTTCTTTTAATTTAAAATTGAATTTTATTAATTGAATGAATGAAAAATGTAATATTATACATTTAATTAGAAAACAGACATAGTACCTATTGAATTGATGAATACAAAAGAAAATAATATCATTAACAATAGAATAGATATGTTTAATAGTATTATCTTCTAAACGTTTGAAACATGAATGCATGAAAGTGACTTTCATGAACACTAATGATCGCGCATGTACGAGCCAAAACAATATGATATGTAATTTTAATAAGTAACATCGGAATAGAATTATAATTCATAGTCGAGCGACGCGCATATTGAAATTTCCAAGTGTCCCTAATAATAAAATGCCATTAACCACATCATTAATCATCGCCCTATAGACGGAGACAAAACGTGGAGCTCCTCACCCTACAAATACGAATCTCTCTCTCTCTCTATATATATATATACCTCTACCACACATATACACTATCACCCTACTATATTCTTCCGCTAATTTTCCAAATGCTTAGTTACGCATCATATTGTCACCCTTGTGAGATTTTATATATACATACACGGGGAATTATATGTTTTATTTTTTTTACACCCGAAAAATTGCAATAAATTTTCGAGTTTCTCTTATGGGCGTCTTTACCTGCTGCTGCTATTACTCCGGTGTCGATTTAATTAATTGATGTCATATAAAAATAAGAAGAAGGGTTTTAAAAAAGCCATGTTAGAAAACGCCTGATAATCTATGCACTTTTAAGTCATTTGAACGACTGAATTTTCATTCAATATTAAATGAAAGTTATAACAATTCATTATGATGTATTAACCCATTAACGACCGCCAGGACGAAAAATTTACCTTCACTTAGCAGCTGTTATTTTATATGAAAAAATAATTTAAAAAATTCAGGATAGCCCACTTCTAACTTAAAATTTATCGCTCTTTTCGATTCTGAAGTCCAAATTTAATTATAATTAAATCCTTAATATTTATAACAATTTTATTGCAAAAAAACATGATTTTCTGCAAAAAAAATTTTATTCAAAAAATATTTTGACATGTAAAACGATAGTTAATTTGCTCCGGAACCCAAAATATCGCGTCCTCGAATACCCAGCTACAAAACTATATAGTTGCGAATTTCAAAATTTAAGATGTCGGACGACAAAATGGCGATTTTCCACTAAAAAACATTTAAAAAATACTATTTTGCAAAAAATAATATATTGATGAATTATTTTTATTTGTGCACCATATACTTATGTTTTTTGGGTCACTAAACACGAATACGGTGTAAGTTTTCAAAAATTCAAAATGGCGGATCCAATATGGCAGACAATTTTTTCAAAAACTCAATGGATTTATCTAAAATTTGTTACTCGGGGGTTTTGGGGTCGCCGGTTACGAATCTGATGTTACTTTTCAATAATTCAACATGGCGGATCCGAAATAACCTACAAATTTTAAAATTCACCGAATTTGCTTGAAAATCAATACTTATTGAGTTTTTGGGGTCGTTGATTTCGAATTGCAGTAATAAAATAGTAGATCAGTAAAATAAAATGTGTTTAATTTCAATATAAAGTGAAGTAATTCGAAATCAACGACCCCAAAAAAACTCAATAAGTATTGATTTTCAAGAAAATTCGGTGAATTTTAAAATTTGTAGGTTATTTCGGATCCGCCATGTTGAATTATTGAAAAGTAACATCAGATTCGTAACCGGCGACCCCAAAACCCCCGAGTAACAAATTTTAGATAAATCCATTGAGTTTTTGAAAAAATTGTCCGCCATATTGGATCCGCCATTTTGAATTTTTGAAAACTTACACCGTATTCGTGTTTAGTGACCCAAAAAACATAAGTATATGGTGCACAAATAAAAATAATTCATCAATATATTATTTTTTGCAAAATAGTATTTTTTAAATGTTTTTTAGTGGAAAATCGCCATTTTGTCGTCCGCCATCTTAAATTTTGAAATTCGCAACTATATAGTTTTGTAGCTGGGTATTCGAGGACGCGATATTTTGGGTTCCGGAGCAAATTAACTATCGTTTTACATGTCAAAATATTTTTTGAATAAAATTTTTTTTGCAGAAAATCATGTTTTTTTGCAATAAAATTGTTATAAATATTAAGGATTTAATTATAATTAAATTTGGACTTCAAAATCGAAAAGAGCGATAAATTTTAAGTTAGAAGTGGGCTATCCTGAATTTTTTAAATTATTTTTTCATATAAAATAACAGCTGCTAAGTGAAGGTAAATTTTTCATCCTGGCGGTCGTTAATGGGTTAAATTTCATTTACAGATGCATTAATTTTAATTTAACTGCACATGAAGAATAAGTTTAATGAGAAGTTTAATAAATAAAAAATATTTTTGAATAAGTTTTGAATAAATTTAAGTAAATTTAATTTAAGGTATATAGCAGTGAATTGTTCTCGGAAATTGTTACTTATGAACTTTTCAAAAACCGCGCGCGTTTGTAAAGTATTCTCATTGGCTAATGACAAAAAGCTTAGTTCACAAGAATGCCATGAAGTTAAAGACACTCTCACACCTTTTTGGCTGCCTGCCTGCAGGTTACCATGGCAACGCACGAGTGTGAGTGAGACAGAAAATTTGAATATTGAAATTTTTAAATTTTTCTGTCACACTCACTCTAATGCATTGCCATGGTAATCTGCAGGCAGCCAAAAAGGTGTGAGAGTGCCTTAAGTTGTCTGCTATGTATTTGTATACAAACGTGAATATTGCATGACTTATGTGATTGTTGACAATTATTAATTTATCTTTTATGTGTTGTATAAAACAATTTTTCATGAAGGAGAGACAAAAATAATAAAAATAAATGCTTTGGCTAATCATACTTTCTTGCGTATGTTTCGTTGTAATAAAAGGATGTAACAAATATCATCGAACAATTTATAGATTATGTTTCTTTTAATTTTCTTTTACATGCATATTTCTATGTTACTTTTCTAGTAAATAAAGGAAATTTAATTAAGTTTTTTTACTTTTTTATGATACAATATAATACATAAATAATGAACAAAACAACGAATGAACGAAAACAAAAGTTTGATTCTACAGTGTTACTTAACGTCTGAGGGCTATAGGGTAATTTTGTGTGTAATTAATATTGTGTTACATATTGTAATCGTGTATGAATACATATGTACTAAAATGTATCAAAAGAAAAAATTAATATTTTTTTTTAAATTTCATTGGTCGATTAAATTTAAAAAAAATATATTTTGGTTATCTATTACATCTGTCACTGATATTTTAGGTTATGTTTGAAAGTCAAATAAATGCGTATGAATGAAATTTCATTTACCTGTTCCGGAAGTTTTTCCCATCCACGTTCATTAAAATTAATCCATCTATGCATGAATTTTCAGTCACACGTAAATATCTTTTCAATGCATGTGCATCTGGCATTAGATTTTTAAAATATGTACATAAAAACTGTCCTTTATTAAGAAAAAGGTCAAAAATATTTTTGATTTTCAAAAAAAAGGGGTAAAATTTGAATTAAAAAAAAAACTTGTACACCATTTAAAAGAGCAGGAAAAAATCTTTCGAAATCATATATATATTTATATATAGGTCCAAATTTTTTCCACCCTGTTATACAATAGTTATGATTTTTCAAAAAATGCAATGCTCACAATTTGGCAATTGGATCACTTCAGGAATTTCGCATCATACTTGAAACGATAATTCCTCAATAACGTTGGCAATAATAATATAAGAGAAGATACAAAATGCAAAAATGAAAATAAGCGATTTAACGAAATAAATATTATATTGTAATATTGAGCAGGTTAAGTGCTTAGTACATTGCACACACAAGTGGCGCATGTAAGTACTATATAAAAGTCATAAGTATATTATATAGAAAAAAAAAACCCAAAATAGGTTTGTGGTATAGGCAAACAGGAAGGAACCAACGAGAGTCTCTAGCTCTTTAAAAAATCTAGGAAGGTCTTTTGTTGACGAAAAAGCTCCCGGTATATAGTAACGAACGTATCCTGTTCATATATACCCTTCGTTGCATGATCCACTTGAAGAAAAGTATAAGGACCCCTCGCATTTTCATGCGTGAAGGCAAAGGTCATTGCCTGCCTACACTCGACACCGTGCAATTCGTATATATATAAGAACAGAGAATAATGGCGTTTAAAAAAATATATATAAAAAAACCACACTCAAGTACTTGGTCATATTATATGTTTAAAGACCGCGGGTATTCATATAAATATACAATCTTGACTCGCGACGCTATATTTTCAAGTGTCGTTCCACGAAAAATCTGCAGTCTTTCTTTTCTTTAGCTCTATAATACTTTACTTTCTGCTTTTTTCTTCTTCCTTTTTTTTTTACTTTCAACAACGACATCGATACTGAAAGAAACATTTACAGAAAAAGCTCTTGACGATTTACCCTTGCTCCGAATAAACATCGCGCATACACCACAGTATAAGTTATTTCAATTAAATTTCACTTGCGGTCGTTTATCTTTCTTCAATCATTTTATTTCCATACAATATGCAGTCTCATTCTTTATATATTCGTGAAAACAAATTCTTTCTTTTTATTTAATTAATATTTCAAGTCTAATATTTCATTCTTTATAATTCTAATTTAATTGTTCTACACTTATTATAAATTTACTTGTTGCAAATAAATTTTATTTATGACAAATTAAATTTTTATTTATGCCAAATAAAAAAAATATTTATCACAAATAAAATTTTATTTAGCGCAAATAAAATTTATTTTGCTCTGAGGTAAATATGTAACGCTCATCCGCGACAAAAAGTACCTAAGTTTCAAAAATTTTTAAGTTCTTTTTTTTAATTTTTGAAGTGAAAATACATAAAGAGGGTCAACTCTTTATACAAGTGTTTTGCTATTTGACAAGATGTCGATTCAGATGAATCACAGATCGTGGACAACATAGTCGAGAAATTTAGTTTCCGAGTACGTAAAATTTATTCGCTTATGCATGACAATTCCTGGCTCATCATGCAGTAACGAACGAAATTTTTTGGGCTTTGAAACGTTTAAAAAGTTATACATATTCATTCGACTATGGGTCAAACAAGATTAAATAGCGATGCTATTTTGTAGAATATATACAATGATTATATGTTGAAAATCTTGATTTTGAGCCCTTAATCGATGAGTTCATTTTGCGAACAATAAAACAAAGTGCAGTCTTTGCCAAAAGAGTGTAAATAAAATTTTAATATAATGTACACAGTTTTCCTAAAAGTATCAAATTGAGACCAAAAATTGCATCAAATCTTTGCAACGTTTTGATGCACGTAAGTTATATCAAAAAGAGATCGTTTTGTGTATAATTTTTAGAAATGATACACGAAACGGTCTCATTTTTTGATGCAAAAAATTTAATCAATTTATATCAATCATGGCCGAATTGAATCGATTCAAAATTAAACGAATTTTTTTCAGATATTTTGGTAATAGTACAATTGCGGAGACCATTTCACTATTTAATTTGAAAATGAAAATAACAGAAAATCAAAGACAATGTGCAATTCGATAATTAAAAAGTGACAGCTTATAAACATAACCTAAAATGCATGAGAAAAAATTTGTCGATAAAATCAATATTGTCGAGCTTTTTAGAAGGTATATGGCAGCACTCATCTATTTTCTTTCTTTAAATTTTTTCTGAATCGTTTTTATAAAAAGCAAAACTGCCATCTACCTTCTAAAAAGCTCGGCTATATTGATTTTATCGACATATTTTTTCTCATGCATTTTAGGTTATGTTTATAAGCTGTCACTTTTTAATTATCGAATTGCACATTGTCTTTGATTTTCTGTTATTTTCATTTTCAAATTGAATAGTGAAATGGTCTCCGCAATTGTACTATTACCAAAATATCTGAAAAAAATTCGTTTAATTTTGAGTCGATTCAATTCGGCCATGATTGATATAAACCCCTATTTAGGGGTTTTGCCCAGCAATTTTGGTCAAAGCTCTAAATATAAAAATTATTATTAAAACGAATCCGCGTGACGAAAGTTCCACTTTAAATATATATTTCTGCACAAGTCTATTTGCAAGAAAATTTCTTCACAGAAATTAGTTATTTAAGAAAATACATAAACTATTATAATTCATTCTTATTCACAGTCAGAAATAAATGAGAATAAAAGAATAATACATTACAGTTTACGACTTCACTGAACTTGAAGATGAAGATTGCTATGTGTTATACAACAATATATAGTTATTATTTCTGTTATTATATATATATATATATATATATATATATATACAGAAAAAATATAGAATCAGCAATATATAATAACAGTTCATCGTAGATTTTATGTAAACGGCTGTCTACATTTTTATTCACTTGTTCAATACAAATAATAACTTTTTGTCAAAGATGCTCACTTTGACGCATATGAATGAGGAAGAATTTTTCTTTTATTCTCCTTCTTTTTCTTTTTAAATAATATAATATATAGTATTTATATATGTATAATCACCGCACAGTTGATGAATTCCTCCTCCGATATAATCATCATGTTGATCTTTTGTATTCAACAAAAACTTGACATTTTTCATTGCGAAAATACTATAATACATACGATAGAAAGTTGAGTAATGACGTTTGGGTGTGGAATTTCTTCTCGCAGCATCCCTTGACCCTTGAAAGTATATATATATATACATAATATTGTGAATGGGAACCTTTTAATGGCCTGCAGCAATATAAGCAAAAACAGTTTTTTTCAAGATTAAAATTTCAAAAAGAACAGTTTACTATTAAAATGAATTCATCCCTTTGTTTAACATATATGATATTTTAAAATTACATGTTTACTGGTGCATAAATTTTAAAATTTAAATTTAAAAGATTTGTTTTCTTATTCAAATCCGAACTAATATTCTAATTCGAAAGGTATTCCTCTATTCTCTAATTCAAAGAATATTATTTAAATTTCAAGGATATTACTCCAATCGAAAGAATATTATTTTAATTCGCAAAATATTACTCTTATTTGTTTATAATATTATTAGTTTTTTCGAAGAATTATACATTTCAAGGATATTATTTTAATTCGAGAGATATTACTCTAAATCGGTGAATATTATTCTAGTTCAAAGGATATTAATTTTTTCAAAGAATTATGTGCATTAATTAAATTCCAAAGATGTTATTCTCTATATACCTAATTCGAAAGATATTCCTTTAATTCGAAGAATATTATTCTAATTTGAAAGATATTATTCTAATACAGAAAAAAACTGAACTCAGAATGAGCCGCCTAGGCGACTCATTTTGATGTGCAACAAAAATGAACCAGGTTGGTGGCGCCACTGTCTATGTCGTTTAGCATTGGCTCATTTTGATTTGCAACAAAAATGAGACTAGGTTTTTTTTTTTTGCTTAATTGGATAATATATCTTTTGAAATTCGCCGATATTAAAAAATATATACAGTAAAAGTAAAACATTTTTCCGGTTGATTTTAGAATGAAAACAAATTCGGAATGTATGTATATATTTACATATATACTACAGAAAATAGGTATTTTCATACGTGCTAGGTACTTGCTCAAAAGCCTTTTCTTTTCAGGCGACTAATTAGTTTCGCAACGTTTCAGATTACATCAGAGTACATATATGTATATAGCTATTCGGGTAGTTTCTCGCGTTGCAACCCTTCCAATGCCTTTGAAGCTGCGGTGGACTAAGGTCCTGAAATATAAGGACAACAAGTTTATAAGCAACCCCCCGAAGCACTTGTGAGTCGACCCAAACGTTGTTAATTGAAAAACCATGAAAATGAACAACTGCCTATAAAACTAAATTAAAAGTTGTATATATACATATATAATTCGCAGTTGTTGGATTATATTGTATGTCCGAAATAAGTCTTTCAAAAAATGGTTCAATTTAAAAAAGAGATAATTTTAAATAATAGGTAAAAATTAATTAAAATTTTTAAACTATTTAATACATTTTAAACATTATTTAAATAATTTATTTTATATAATTTTAATTTAATATAAAATAATTTTAGACAAAAAAAATTATCATAAAACATAAATTTTGATGAATTAAAATTTCACTTCGCAATCCATTATAGATATAATTTCAATGCAAAATTATAAATATACAAAACAATATATAGTTCAGTAATTAAATTTGTTCATTTACTAATTAAAGTCAAGGATACATACTTGTTTTAATTGCCGTAACATTTATCAGAAAATGTTCCCATTTTTGTGAATAGAAGTTTTTAAAGAAAACAGTTCGTGAATCAAGAAGAACTAATTAAGAAATCCACTTACTCTTGTGGACGCATCACAATGAATCACATTTATCAAGTTTGTTTCTTTGATTAGGGAACTTTCTGAAAATCAGGACCTCTTTTTACTTGCCACTTTGAGTATTTAACTGAAAAACAAGCTTTTTCCATTTTCATTCAAGATTAACTTCTTTACTTTTATATTTTATATATATATATATAGGTATACAGGTATATATAAATTTCTGTCAAAGTATTAAAGTAATAAAGAATTGCGGAGGGGAAGATGAATCCGAGGATAAATATAATCTATATAGATATAAGGCATACAAAATAAATTAGTACCAATACAATTTAGAATTCATTGATTTAAATTAATATTCTTCAAATTAGAGGAATATTTCTTGAATTAGAATAACATCTTAACATTTTATACCGATACTACAATCGACTAATTGATTTTATTAGTTTTACTAAAAAGCGGAACACGCACAACGCTTTGGTATGACCTTTTTATAATAGGAAAAAAAATCATTAGCAACCGCTGCTAGGCAAAAAATAAGTTGAAAAATAATTTTTATTGAAAAAAATGTTTCCCTGCACTGAGAAAAATAATAATGTAATGTTAATAAAATAATTTGGTGGAGCACTTTTAGTTAAGATTACAAAAATTTAGTTGACATAACAGTAACGAAAGAAGTAATCAATCGAGAAATTTAGTTGGCTGTACCAAAAATTTCGTTCAAGCTTTTGCGTCTGTTAACTGAATAATTTGGTTCTCCAAACCAAACCGTCTGAATGCTCAATTGCGCATGCGCTGTTCTCGTAAATATGTCACACGTTAACCATGCTTCGCTCTTCGTGTCGTCCAGTTTTATTCAAGTGTTTTCGGGATTTTTATGTGTTTCAGAAATTCGGTAAAAAAGTGTGTGTAGTGATGCATATCGAACAGAGAGAATAAAGCTTGTTAAAAGAACGGAAGTTTTTCTCCAGCCTGTATACTTTATACACACATTGTCACATTGTCACTAGGATTCTTAGTGTAGTGGTCAGCGTTCTTGATTTGCGTTGCGTAGTCTGAGGGTTCGATCCCCAACAGTGTTAGGTTTTTCCGCAATAGAAATTAATTTAAGTAGACATAGGGTAATAAAAGAGGATAACAAAAGTGATAAAATTAAGTGAAAAATAAAAAATATAAGAGTGAGCCAAAAAATAATTTGGTTGAGAAAAGAAAAAAAATTTTTTCATTTAACTAAATTTTTTGTTTGCTTAAAAACAATAAGTTAGTTGTGCAAAATAAAAAATTTGGTAGACCGAACAAAATGATTCAACGAAAAAATTTAGTAGCCCGAACCAAACGGATTAGTTGCACATATATCAAATAAAAAATTTGGTTTGGAGAACCAAACTTCAGTAGATGATACCAAACAGTTTCCTCAGTGTGGAAAAGGAAAAAAATCCTTCTTCCTTGGCTCGAAAACTAACTAAATAATTTCTTTCTCATTTTTATCATTGACTTTTATTTTTTTTTAAGTAAAAAGTACTTTCTTCTAATCATAGGGGAGACCGAGGCTGTTTGGCGCAGGGGTTGCTTGGCGCACTTGAGTTTATTCAAAAGTGTAAAGTTACATTAATTTTTTTCTTTATTCTGCTTAAAGTACTTGATGAACTGTAAGTTTGTACAAAATTTCATTAATATTCATTAATTATTGTGGAGTATAAATTAAAAAAACTGATTTTGGCACTCCAAAGTAATTTTTTAACCTCTTCATTTTTTTGTGATATCTCTTTAAAAAATTAATTTTAGAAGAGCTCAAATATTAAGTTTTGAGCTCTATACATTTGTTGTTAAGAAACAAACAAAATTTTTTCATTTATATTAACAGTTTTTATAAAAAATTAATAAATATTTCAAAAGTACATTCGGGGTTAGGTGGTGCGGTTATCTGAAAATTTCGTTAAATATTATAATAAAATGAAGTTGATTATATGAAATTTACACATTAATAAGCACCAATAACAATTCTTTTCAAAAAATTTAACCGAATAATGGTTTTTAAATATTCACAGCGTTATTATAAAAAAAAAATATTTTTTGGTATAATTTTACGTTTTCATTTAAATCAAATTTCATTGAATTTAAATAAAATTTTCTAATTTTTATATTTTTTAAATTAAAGATGATATGTTACAACAAGTTTTCTATACAATAACTTTTTAAAAAAAGCAAAAATGAGTGAGTTACACAACAAAGTAAAAAGTGCGCCAAGTAACCCCGGTCTCACCTACTAACCGGAAAATATGTTGAAAAATCATTTTTTTTTTTTGAAAGAATGTTTTCCTGGAGAAGGAGAAAAATACTTCATCGTTGTTTCAAAAACGAGAATTTTTGTACAGAATTTTTCTTCTCCCAGTGCTCATACAACATCTGGCAGAAAGTACTAACCCAATACTTAACATTGGAAAAATGTTTTAAACAATTTAAGTAAAATAATAAAACACACTATAATAAATAAATCAATCAATAAAAATAGATTTATTCATTTATTGTTATTTTTGTTATATTATTTAAATTTAAATTAGAATTTAATTGATTATATGAATAGGAATTATTAACTTTAATTTGAATTTAAACAAACTAACTTAAAAATTCATAAATAAAATGTTATTTTAAACAAAGAAATGATTTTGGTTGTTGTAAACTTGCAACAATTTAAATAAATTATAAAAATAATAAAGAAAAATGCAACCTTTTTAAAAAATATTATTAATGAAAGTAAATAAATTTTAAATAAATTATTTTTAAAATTATTAAATTATTATTTTTATGTACAAGTATTTATACATTTAATTAAAATTTAAATATAACTTATTAAATTGATATATAACTCATTAAAAAACTCATTAAAATTAATTAGAATGAATAAATTAAAAAATTTTATATACATTTTACTGATTCTTGCTGTGTTAGTTAAAGAAATCATTATAAACAATAATTTTTATTAGATCAATTAATTATCTTATAATGTTTATTGTTTATTTGTCAAACAACGTAATTTTTTATTCTAATTAATTTAATAATTCAAAAAAATGCGCGCCACGCAACCATCAACGGAGTTGCGCAGCTGTCACACATGCGCAATATGTTTCTTCTCCATCGGCAGTGAACACGCGCAGCCATTTTACTACAATATTTCGAGTGCTGTCGAATGATTATGTGGAAGATTGTTTTTACAAATTTTATGATTGTTTCCAGATTCTGGATCTTTTCTTATTACCTCTGAATTCATGTGAAATGTAAGTACATTTTTTCGATGGAGTAAGCTTGTAAAAAAATGGCTAAAATAAGATCTGCCATTGTTTCATTCGCAACCAAATTATGCGTATACACATAATCTTTTTAAGGAAGTTCTCTCGCAAACAGAAATGACGAAGAGTTAATTATCAAACTTGATAAACTGATAGATAATGGTTTAAAGAAGATGTAGTTAAATTTTTAGAGGTCTAGGTGGATTTTGACAAAAGATATAAATAATTTTCTCTTTTCACATTTAACACGGGTTCTTATGGGAAATTGAATTTTTTGGTCTGAAATCTCAAATTGTGAAAAATCTGACGAAAAGATATTACTGGAACTTTATATACATAAAGTTTAATAGCCAATGTTCACTTACTTTTAATAAAATTGATCAGACCTGGCTTAGGAGACTCACAATTAATTATTTTGTCTAAAAAAACACCGTATTTTGACAATCAGAAATTACTTAGCACAACGCTTGGCAACGTTGCGTCTTGTAGGTTAGGTATAGAAAAAGCGCGAAATTTGAAAGTAATATAAGTAGTATATACATATAATAGTATATTCTTCAAAGATTCATAATAATGAATAATAATTTGAATTTGCTTATAAAAAATTAAGATTTTTAAAATAATAAATTATTATTATTATTATTTAACGAAAATAAATCAAACAATAGCAGACGACACGAAACGGAACGGGGGAAATATAATCCAACGTTGCCAAGCGTTGAGCTAGTACTACCAAATGAAAACTTAAATGGGCATTGATTTGACTGACGTTGGAGGGAGAGAACTTCCTTAAAGAAAAAATTGAGCTATATGTACAAGAAAATAAAGATTTTTTACAGTGTACACTTATGAGTGTCAACGATATTCGGTAAAACAAAAAAAAAATAATTTAAAAATCCTGTGAAAGTTGTAGGATTTTCTTGTCATGATTGGTATCATAACCTTACTTTTTGTTAGTGTTTATACTGCAATAAAATATTAGGAGCACCGGATAGAGATGAAGGAAAAAAAGAAAGGCGAAGTACGAAAGAAATTCTAAAAGAATCAGGAAACAATGTCGTTTTATAATGCGTTTTTATAGAAATAAGTTTGATAAGTATCCTGTAACAGTTTTTTTATAAGCTATCTTTTCATTATAATAATAAACAAAATCGAAAATTAAAAATACTTTTTATTTATAAAATAAAAATTCTAAAAATGTTTTTAGGAGCAATGGCGAGGCAATAAAAACCGTTTTGCGCCAGCATTGACAGTCAGTGCTGGCGCAGTGCTGGTACTTGTTATCATTTTAGCGTTCCGACAGTGCTGCGCCAGTTGTCTTTTTCCCCTTGGGTTATTAAATTATTTTATATTATTAAAACAGTAGTATAATGATATTTTATATGACATTTTATATTGATACTACATTCGATTAATTGATTTTAATAGCTTTACTGAAAAGCGTAACGCACAATCCTTTTTATAATAGAAAAAAAATCATTAGCAACCGTTGCTAAGGTGAAAAAAATGTTCGTAGCAACCGTTGCTAAGCATCTTATATATATTTTATATATTATATTATTTATATTATATTATAGTATAATATTATAATATTATGTTTGACTAATTGAAATTTAACCATTGCATAAATTACGTAAAAGCGTTAAGCGTTATGGATATGACCTTTTTGTAGTACTAGGATTCTTCAAATTATAGGAATATCCTTCGAATTAGAATAATACTTTCGGAATAAAAGTAATATCTTTCAAATAATAATATTCTTTAAATAAGACTATTATTAATTAAATTATTAAAATATATTCATCGATTTAAAATTATGAATTAGAATAATTTTGTTCGATTTAGAATAATATTATTCAATTTTAGAATAACATCCTTTGAATTAGAATAATATTTTTTGAATTACATGACTTTAGGTATACTAAATTGTCATTTGGTTCTATTTTTTTATATACCTAAAATCGGTACTATTTTTTAGTACTTTCTTTTTACAGTGTAGAATAAAAAATTGAAATAATACATGCTATTTGAATTCTATTAATTTTGAAAATTATTCTAAATCTTAACATAAAAATATTTTTCTAATTTTAAATGCTGTACATAAATATCGAAAACGATGACACTAATCCCAGTTTTGTTCAATGCCCTTTTGGCTATTTTTCAAACAGTTGTGACACTTGATAAAACAAACAAATGACTTTTCGAAGAATAAAAATCCCACGGTTGTCTTTTGCGATTGATTTCGAAATAATGTACGTGTAATAGAAAATCAAAAAAAAAAAAGTGAGAGAGAGAGAGAGAGTGAGTGAGAAAGGTGGATATCAAGGAGGGGGAGGGGGGGGTAGACGTGCGAAGCCTGATATTAATTTTCTAGACATATGGGCGTGCATTCATAAGTTGCTCTTGACGTCGCTCTTGTTTTCTCTTAGGGTGCCCTTTATATTGCTTTGAGTACTGGGAGTGTTAATAGTGTGTTATGAATACCAGGTTACTTGCAATACAATATACATAGTGGTAACTGGAGATCAGAGGGTGACTATTTCACCCCTAATTTTTATTCTTAAAAAGAAAGAAAAAACCGCCAAGCTCCGAAAAAAGTAACAACAGTCATTAGCTCCTTCGTTGTAGTGCATATCGTCCCAAAATCCTATGAGAGACTCTTAAAATAGTTTCTCAAAAAGAAAGTCAAATATATTGCAAATATAATAATAAAAAAAGGAAACATTTATACAGCCTATATTTTCCGCTTCTTATAAAACTGTTATGTATATATATATATATATATATATATAGTGTCCAACAGTTTAGTCAGGGCGAAATGTACAATATTCCTACTGATGAAAGAAGATAAACGTCTCTTAAAACTTTTGTACCTCTCACTTTAAGCTTTTATTGGGGTGAAAATCTCCGGAGATTTATTACTCACAGCGAGACCCACAGAAACAGATGGCTTTATGAGAGGGACGTACACTCTCGGCGGATGCTGTTGAAAGAAAATCTGGAAAATTACTTGGGATAAACTTGGAAAATATTTTTCCTTGATTCTGTAAACACAATTTTTAATTATATACGTGATACAAATTTGTCAATCACTTTTTGCAACAACAACAAAAATTGACGGTAAAATAATTTTGCAAAAAAAAAAATGAAATATTTTTAGAGGATTCTCCATCAGCTGCGATATAGCGAAAAAATAATAAGAATAATAAATACCGTTATATCGGCAATATTATTGTGTGCTTACAATGAATGAAATGTCTGGGAATATTTTTTATTTTCTATCAAGAGTTATATTGTTCAATAATTGAATAATTCTAAGTGGCCAAAGCTTATATAGAAATTTTGAATCCTTTAGTTATATACAGAAGTTTATAGAAGAGACGTATACTCTCATCGTTCTCAGTCATTTTTCTACATATATATATCATATGCTGCAAAATTGTTATAATGCATCATATCAAGTAGTTCTCGAGAGGATATTGTTTTTGCTATATTATATATTAGAATATATAACCGGCTCGAAACAATATAGTTATATAATCTGAAAAAGAATCAAGTACACTTTTGATTTTAATAATGTCGATAGTAATCCATCTTTGTGTTGTGAATTAACTGCAATATTGTTTGACTACTATAGATGCTGTAAAGGAACAACAAGGGAACTATATGAAATTTGACGTTACACCCTTAATTTTTTTCCGGTCAAATTTTATACTCTCGGAATATTTTTCAATATATATATATATATATATTTTTTTTTTTGGTTATTTAAAGAAATTTTCTTAATGTTTTTTTTAAATACTTGAATATAAGAAAAATGTTGCATACCTATATAAAAGAAGTTCGCAAAATAAAACAGGTTGACAAAATTTTGATTTTGGCCTATTTCAGAACCAAGAACCAGACTATACTTTTTCGAAGCATTTTGACGTGTTGAATTTGAATCTGACCTCAGAATTTGAGGTCATGTGACATAATTTTTTTTTCAAAAAGGTCATTACAACATCTGAATAAGTCTACTATTTTTCTCCTTGAAAATGCATTTTAAAACTTTAAGAAATCTTTATTCGGCTCTGAGAGTTATTATCATCATTTGAATGTCCTGAGTTTGGTCAATGTTCCAATATTCGTAAATAGTATCAGATAATGCTTCGAAAATTCAAATGACAATAACTTGACGCCAAATAAATATTTTTCAAAGTTTAAAAATGCATTTTAAGTAAAAATAGTATGTACTTTCAGATGTTTTAACAACCTCTTTTTGAAAAAAAAATTATCTCTTGATAATCTCAAATATATAATTATAAAAATTTCCCTGATGACTTTGAATGAAATTCTCTACAATTTTCTGACTTTTCCCTAATTGTTAGATACCCTGTTAATATTAATATATTTATTAACACGAAACATGAAAAATTTTTTAAAACAAAAATCCATTGCAAATGCGTGCACCCTAAAGTACGTTATATAATCCATGCTGCGAAATGAAATCGAACATATAAATATATTATATATTATATAAAAGAAACAATATTATTCGATCAACATTTTGGTTCAAGAAAGAAAAGAAAAACGACATTTCACACCACGTGAGATTATAACAGGCGTTACTCTCACAGCTACATATAACAATACAATCGAATTTTGTGACCTCAAATTTCCTTGGAGCGACATTTGAAGCTACCCATCAAAGGCATCAACGTCATGTCCTCGTCAGAATAAGGCACCCTTTTACATTGAATAGGACTATACTGAAAAATCTCACCTTCGATGCTATATATATATATATATATACATGTTGGAGGTGACCACCCTTTGCTTTCACTACCCTCTCCCCCCTCCCCCTTCATCTTCCATTCCAACAAATTTTTTCACCTCCCACCCCTTTGACGTATTGCATTTCGGCTATAACTACCCTCTGTTTAGAGGCCAATTGTACTAACGCGGAGTCTTTTTACTCTTTTCAGTCCTGAGAAACCCCGCTGGCTGTTTTCTAAGCAATAGGGTGAACTATGCACCATACACTTACTGTATATTCTCTTATTGCATACTTGTCCCGCGCGCCTATTTCTCCCTTTCAATTTCCAATGCCTTTTATTCTCTCCACTTCAATAGTCCATTTTTTTTTCTTTTTTTGTTTTCTTATATATATATATATTTTTCAATCACACTTTTCTCCCGACGAGACTTATATGTATTATTATTTTTTTTTTTTTCAAGTAAAGATGATTTCAATTTTTTCTATTTTCATTTCTTAATATTTTTTATATACAAAATTGTATAAATAAATATATTATTATTATATATACAAAATTATAGAAATATAAGTACATTGTTATATTATATCATTTAAAATAAATATTATTACCTATATTATATATAATTTGAAGACAAATTTTTTATTCATAGTTTTAATTGAAATTACGAAGCTGAAGTATACAACGTTTATGATAAACGATTTTTAAAGAGATAATTTTTTAAAATGAAAATTTCTATAATTTTTTGTCTAAAAAATATTTTTTAATAATTTGTTGATAAATTAAAAACTCTACAAGAAATATTTTTTAGGTGTAAAATTATAGAATTTTTCATTTTAAAAAATTATTTATTTAAAAATCGTTTATCATAAATGTTGCGTACTTCAGTTTCGTTAAAAATTGTATTTTTTAATAAGATTTTTATTAAAAATATAAATTTATAATTATTTATAATAAAATAAAAAAATTAAAATAGTATGTATTTCTTATAAAAATTAATAAATAATAGGTACCAATATAAATAAATATATATTTGTAGAATGTTTATCATAGAAAATTTTTGTGTTATAGTTAAAAAAAAAATTTATTTTATTTTTTTATTTAAATATAAGTAAAAATGATTTTATCACTCGGTCGTTTTAAATAATAATTTAAAATTTTAATATTATTAATAATTTATTAATTGAATAATTAATTAATAAAATAAATAATTAAATTATAAATAATAATAAAAATAAATAGTAATTAAAAAATTAATAATAATAATAAATAAAATGATTATTAAATTATTATTAATAATAATATTATATGTTTTAATTAAACTTTAAATAAATTTGTAAGCACAATTTATTAAACAAAGTAAAGTACTTTAAGTTAATGTAGTAAATAAAATAGAAAGTTATAAATATAAATAAATAATAATTGTAAATTTTTTTTTTTAAATTAGCAAAAACAATAAATCATATATAAAATTAATTTAATTTTGTTGCTATATTAATATTAATGTAAAAAAATGAAAGGTTTTTGTAAAGAAATATTCAAATTTTTTTAAATTGTATGAACAGATAATAACAATTTATTATAATAACAAACACAATTTACAGTATTGAATTATTGTTTATGAATTGTTTTTTTTTAAATTGTTATTCTTCTTTTGTTTTTCATTTATTCGTTAACGCAATTGTCACTGATATTAAGCATAATTGATTTTTTCTTAGTTTTTTGTTTATTTTTGTCGTTTATTTATTTTTTTTTTATTTTACACTACTGCGAATACTGACTTTGTGTTCGTATTTGGAATGCCATATAATAATCATTCATTAATTACATAATTATAGAATAGAAACAAGATTTTTTTTTAATTATAACAGAAAATTAAATATTCCTAATTTAATAAAATACAGTCTAGGAATTACTTTTCTTTTTACAAGAGAAATAAATACATTGCTTAAAAGTATATAAATTCGCCATTAATTTTTTTTCACACAGCCATAATGAGGAAAAGAATTAATGTAATAACAAAAATTTATAAATCTTATTGAAAATAAATAAATGTTTATATATATATATATTCATATATATATAGACTTTCAGTTATTATAGACTTTCATAAATTTGTTATGAACATTCATATATTATAAAGTTTTAGAAACTTTAATAAAATTAATTTTCAAAATTTTTTTTTATATTAAACTTTTACAAACAATAAATGTAATAAATGTAAGTTTAGAAACATTATAGTTTTATATAAACTAACAAGAATTGTTTGTATTAAAGTTGTTAAAAAATTTTTCAAAACACTTAATTAATTTTTTTCTAATTGAATTTTTTTTTTTAATTCAATAGAAATATTAAGTATAAATCAACAAAAATTATGTCATGTTACAATTATTAATTGTCAAAAAGAAATTTTTTTTAACTATTATAAAAGTTAACATTATAAACATTAAATAATAAATATACATATTATAATTGAGAAAAATTATTTTAATATTAAGACAAAAATATAGTTTTTTTTTTATAAATATTTAGGTTCACATTTTTAATTATAGTTTACTGCTATTAATTATTTGTAGAAACTATAAATTTTTGTAAACTTAAATGTAATTTTTTATTTAAAAAAAAATAAATATATATTTATAAAATAGAAAAAGCGTCAATAAATATTTATAAATTTAATTAAATTCGATATTCCTCATTAAATGGCAGTGCAGTAAAATCGAATAGAAAAAAGAAATAGATTTACCTAGAATAGTTAAAATGTTTCTCTAAAGTAGGTAACTATTTCTCTAAAGTAGCAAAATTCTTTTTTTTTTTTTTTTTTTGCTCCTTTAGATAAATTTTTACTGCTTTTATATAGAAAATTGAGATGAATCATTTTCTTTTTTTGCATGAATATTTAAATGAAATCTAATAACGTCTATAGTTATACACACATGTAGCACATAAACAATAATATATGCTATATATATACTTTATACAGACATACACGCGTTTTTTCTTGCAATTCATTTCACTATCACTATAAGTCAATTAACTTACGTCGCGTGCTTACATATTAACAAAATCACAGTTAATGGGAAGCCACTTTAAGGGCAAAATACAAACACATTTTTCTTTATAAATCTTGTCTCACGAGAAGAGAAAATCGAAGATAAAACACAAATTGTCTTAATTTTTATAAATTAAATTTAAATTTTAAATAATATATAATAGTTTAAAATGTTTTACAAATTTGAAATAATAAAAAATTACAAGAATTTATTTAGTGCTGACAAAAAAAAAAAATTTTTAATTACAATCGTTGACAGCTGTTAATAAATAAAGGATAAAAAATAAGATTCCTTTTTTCAGCAGTACAAATGATAAAATGCATACCCTGTACATTATTTTTTGTCTGTCTCTCTCTATCTCTCTTACATACACACATACCCTATTAAGTAGTCCCAATGAACTCAAAAACTCGTAATCCTACAACAAGACTAATAAATACAAAACAACAGTCTTTACAATATCGCTCATCATCACTTTGAAGAACAAAGACGAAGAAGAAAAAGTTGAAGAAATATGCAATTTTCTAAAAGATGACAGAGACAGGTCGTCGAAGTTGATCAAGATCCAATGATGGTGTGGGCGTTGATGAGGCATGTGATGAAGAAATTGGCGTTGAACTAGGACTACTTCCAGGACTACTGGAATTACCAAGTCCAGACATACCATTATTGACAGCTGAATTAGAGAACATCAACGATGATGCACTTGTATTATTAACTGAATGATGATGTGCAGCACTTGTGAATAATGGATTAAGATGTGATGCTGGACTATGTCCATATGGTGTTTTACCAGCGGTTGTTGTTGTTGGCGGATAAAATGATGAATAAAAACTACTCACAACAGCAGCGGCCGATGCATTATTATTTGCTGCATCGGCAGCAGCTTGACTCGCTGAATTTGGATGTACACCGCCGGATACAAGTTTACCCAAATGAACAGCATCAAAAGCAGATCCAAAATAACCAGAAAGCGGTGGATATTCAAGTGGATGTGGTGCATGATGTGGATGATGATGATGAGAGACAGCCGATGCTGGACTGGCAAAATATGGTGGCAATGGAAAACTGGGAAAACCACCAGGATTCATTGCACCTGATTTACCGCCGGGTACAACTGACATTGGAACTTTTGGTTTTCGTCTTGGTCGATATTTATAATCAGGATGCTCCTTCATGTGCATTGCACGTAATCTTTTTGCCTCATCAATAAATGGTCGTTTCTCTGATTCAGTGAGAAGTTTCCATTCGGCACCAAGACGTTTTGAAATTTCTGAATTATGCATCTTAGGATTGTCGAGGGCAATTTTTTTCCTTTGAATACGTGACCATACCATAAATGCATTCATGGGACGTTTAATGTGTTGCTCCTGAGATGAAACTGTCGATTGATGATGATGATGGTGATGTTGTTGTTGTTGTTGCTGTTGATGAACTGCCGCTGCAACTGCACCATGAGACATCTCTTGCGATACATGATGCATCGAATTGAGATCCATGCCAGATAGAAATCCATAAGCTGGATGTTGTTGATGTGAACTCAACATTTTGCACTTGATTTATGAAACTTTAAGCACTTGAAAAAAAAAATTTTTTTTCCACTAAACTCAATTTTGGGGTTAGCAACCACAAAAAAAATTTTCAAATTGTTATTATTAGGGGATATTTAATCACTATAAAAACACTTGGAAAGGGTCCTTTGAAAATTAGTATATTATAGGATAAATTTTATTCTAGAACAACACTGTTCTTTTATTTTATTGAATATAAAGAAACATTTAGGCACACGATTCTTTTTTTCGGTAGACCTACTCGAAGAGAGTACCGAAATCGACTGACTGACTGCTGTTTCGAGAGTTGACGAACCGGTTTGAACATCTGAATACCCTTCGTCGGGGGGTATTTCAGGGCGTATCCATGACTCCATCAAGGCCACACCCCAAAACCATCCCTTCTTTTGCGATTGGTTCACATTGGGAAGAACTCGAAGGTAACTAACTAAGATCTCTTGGCGCGCACCTCGGCCCACAATTATTATTATCGATTACCGCACACGATACGAGGGAATACAAATAGTACATAGAGGCATTATCGACTAGCACTCTTCACTTGTCGAAGGCGCTAACGACCAGTTACGCTTAAAAGGTGTCGTAACCCGAGTTGCGGCACTTCTTCGACTTCTTTAGTTGATCAACCCTTATAAATATATAGCTTGTTTATTTGCAGGTGCGGTTTGATGTTGATTCGTTTCCCTAGATTTCAAGGGGCTTAAGTATTTGATTGGAAAATAGACTATAGAGTAAGTAATGGAGTATACACATGATGAAATGAGATTTTCACATATATACAGTATAACCTCTCGTTAAGAGATTGACTATGGGGTTTCCTTGAATTGTGCAACTTTTATTGACTCGGGTCAATATAATTTCAATTTAAACAGTGAGTTCTGGATAAATGTGTTTTTTATTTTTTTATTTCTACAATTAGAATATTTGAATCTTTTTTTTAAAGGGATACAGTATACTCATCGTTAATTGTATCCTCTGTGACGTCACTGTTAAAATATAACAGTTTAGTCAAGAGTTTATGAATTTGCCACCTTGAAAGAAAATAAATATTTTGATATTGATACTTGATTTTATGGACAAATTGACAAGAGAGTACTGTATCCTTTTGGGTAAAACATTCCCTCCCTATTAAGAAAACTGTATTCCTGTTAGGTGAGATTATTTTTAATGATAAAGAACATAACATTAAGTCAGTTAAAATATTTACTTGATCGTCTTTTAATGAGGTTTGATGGTATTTAAAAAAATGAAAGTAGGGTCAGTTGGGGTAAATGCACTGAGAAAAATGTTTAGTATCATCTACCAAAGTTTGGTTCTCTCTACCAAATTTTTTATTTGATATATGTGCAACTAATCCGTTTGGTTCGGGCTACTAAATTTTTTCGTTGAATCATTTTGTTCGATCTACCAAATTTTTTGTTTTGCACAACTAACTTATTGTTTTTAATCAAACAAAAAATTTAGTTAAATGAAATTTTTTTTTTGTTTTCTCAACCAACTTATTTTTTTGTTTCACCCTTTTCTCTTTATATAACCTACCTATGCCTACTTAAATTAATTTCTATCGCGGAAAAAACCTAACACTGCTGGGGCTCGAACCCTCAGACTACGCAACGCTAGTCGAGAACGCTGACCACTACTCTACGAATCCTACTAACAATTTGAGATTAAATCATTTTCACAATGTATAAAAGCTGGAAAAAAACTTTCGTTCTTGTAACAAGTTTTATTTATTTATTTTCACTACACAAACTTTTTTTTTTAAAAAATGTCTGAAAAACATAAAAACTTCACGACGCGAACGACATATGGTTAATGTTGACATCCCGTGAATGGGAAGCGACGCCATATTTACGAGAAGAGCGCGTGCGCAATACAGCATGTCAGCTATTTAGTACTGGGAACCAAACTATTTAGTTCGTAAACATGAAAGCTTCAAATATATTTTTTGGTAGAGCCAACTAAACTTCCCGATTTATTGCCACTTTCTATTCTGTTGTGACAACCATATTTTAGTAACGCCAACTAAAAAAGCTCAACTAAATTATTTTCTTATTATTACGAAATTATTTTTCTCAGTGTGGGGACAAAATCGTTATTTTTCACAAATTACGTAAGTTTCTTCCTTTTAAAGGTAATATTTGCGGGTTTATTTTTTTTAAGTTGTTATTTACGTTTCCAGGATTAATTTTATGCAGCAGAAAAAAATTCAGGGTAAATGGGGACAGCATAGTTTCTAAGAAAGTTTTAAGAAAAAAGTTTCCTTAAGTATATTACTGTATTAAAAACTTGAAAAAAAATTTGTAGTATATAATAGTTGAACCAATTGAAATTTTTTTATTTTTTTTTTTATTTCAGTATTTTGTTTCGCATTTGAAAAAAAACAGACTTAAAAATCACCAAATTTTTTTCTTATTCCTTATAACTCCCATAACAGAAATTCACTTGAATTTTTGAATTTTGTTAATTTGGTTAATAATGACAAGCTGTCCCCATTTACCCTACAAATTTGAAAACTCATGGTAAATGGGGACAGCTTGTCATTATTAACCAAATTGACAAAAATTCAAGTGAATTTCTGTTATAGGAGTCATAAGGAATAAGAAAAAAATTTGGTATGATTTTTAAGGGTATGTATGTGGGCAAAGGACGTTTTTTTGTGGTTTGAAACTTATTCTGAAATAAAAAATGATTTTGGGTTAAAATTTTGGAGAAATGATTTTGTTTGGTACAAGGAATCTCGCTGTTCTACTCATTTACCATAACTTAACGCAAAAATAATAAAAATAAATCAATAAATAGTAAAATAATGTATTTAATCATAGTTCATTCAGCGGCCACTTACTCGAATTGGCGCTGTTTACTGGAGTACTGACACATTCCAACAACGTCTGTGTATGTGCCGCCATATTTGTTTTCATTTTCGTTTAAAAATGACACTTTTTAAACATCATTTTTTAATAATTTTACTCAAAATTATGTATTTTTCTGAGAACAGCGAGATTCTTTGTACCCTAATCTATCATTCAAAAAACTGTTACTAATTCAATTGATAAACGAATCCGCACTCTTTTATTAGTAGAAAATTACTAATTCAGATTTAGAGAGTGGAATTCAAAGGTTGTGAAAAGCTGTACATTCTTCTAGTCATATAGGTTTTAAACCCTCAAACTATTACCCTTTTTCAAAGAGAGGTAATAAAAGTAAATATATCATCACTTTTAGAATATTTATGACGTATTTTAAAACATATTATTTTGCAAATTTCTACTTTCCAAAATGGAAAGTGCACGAACTTTATATATGCTTACTGTAACAATTTAAATAAGTTGTAAATTCAAATGTTCATTACATGAACATTTTGCTTCCTCTTTACGATCAGCAAAAAAAAATTTGCTTCCTCGTGGAGAAAGCAAAATTTTATTGCCAAAAGGTGAATTTTTGATTTTTTAACTTTCATTAATTCTTTAAATTTACCTCAAATGTATACTTTATATATATCGATCGATTCGTCTTAACGTAAGGAATACGATTTTATTATATATAACCTTAAATTTTTCTATTTAAAAATTTTTTCGATTAAAAAAAATTTTTTGGAAAAAAGACGATAAAATTTTTTTTTTGGGTATTTTTCAAAATCCTTTGGTCAGATTTGAGATATTAATATGATAAATGATCCTACCAAATTTTATCTAAATCCATTAAAACCTGTTAAAGTTATCTTCTAAACAAAAAAGGGATCCACACACACACACACACACATACATACATCCGGACAATTGATTAGGATCTCATATAACATGTTTCTATAAAGAAAAAAATTTGTTTCCGCCACTTTGAAAAGTTTTATAAACGAAAGGACTATACAAAGCTTCCTCCACGAGGAAGCAAAATTATTATTTACATAAATTAATTTTTTAAAACTGTTTTAAAAAAAATTACACCCAAAAAAAAATAATCTTAAATTTAGAGGAAAATTCCTCTTCTAAAATTCTCGAATATTTCCTCTTAAAATACGAATATTCCATTTCACTGTAGAATATTTTTATTATTTGTTGTAATGGAATAATGACAAAAGGAGTACTTTTGCATATTCCTCTTCAATTACGATTTTCCTGTTTAAATTTAGTATATTTGAAAAAGGGAAAAGTAAATACATGATATCGATTACATTTTTTTCCTGTTTTGACATTTGCGCTTTTGTTTTTCAAAACTGTCAATTTTTGTCTTTTGTCATAATAGTGTTGTGTTATAAATCGAAAAACCAAAATGGAAAAGAGACTCTAAGATTTACTAAATGATTTAAATCTGGGTAGATATATTGAATGGAGGTATGAGGTACTGTTTGGCCTCTAATGACTCCGGTAACTTTCGAGTATACTCTCTAAATCTGAATTAGTAAAAATGTTTACTAATTTGAATTAGTGACTCACTTTTTGCTTCTGAATTAGTAAAATTTTACTAATTGTTAGTAAAAGTTATTAATAATTAGTAAAATTTTACTAATTCAGAAGCAAAAATTGAGTCACTAATTCAAATTAGTAAACATTTTTACTAATTCAGATTTAGAGAGTACTCTCCAATAAATAATAATAATATTAATAATAAAAATAATAATAATAAAAAAATGAAATGATATATTTAAAAATAAAAATGAGTATAAATAAATAATTATTGAATACAATGAAATAAAAATATATTCATTATACTTTTGATTATTATCTGAATTCTATCGACCGCAGTTGAACAATTCAAGAATAATCAGAGTTGATGAATGCCGCGAGGGAACTATAGGATTTTTACAGAAGCTCCTTCGCAAAACAATACCAGACGAAAGCCATTGACTCTTTCCTTTGGGAAATCTGCTCGACAATGAGTCAAAATCTCGACGTCGGCCACTTGGATTCAAAATGAAAAACAACACAGGAAAAGAACGTTATGCCCCTTTCTCAATCTCAACCAGTGCAGCTCTCCCACAGGACTCGCAAAGCAATATTAAAAGAACAAAGCCACCCTGAATCCGTGACTATATTAATCGCTTGTCCTTTCTACCCTTTTCTATATATAAATATACATACTATATATATTATACATTTCTTATGTACTTCACAATATTTAAGTGCAATTACCTTATTCCATTTACGATTAAATTCATTATGAAATTGAACGATTCTCATTATATATGTATATACAAATATAATTGAAATGTAGTATAAAACCTGTCACCATTTATTCCCTAATTGTTTCAATATAAATTCATGAAAATTATAAAATTATAATCATCAATAGTATAATTTTCTTATTATATAAATGAGATAATAATGAAGATAAATTATGAGATAATTGACTATTTTTATGAGATAAAAAAAAATTGTAGATGAAAAGAGATTAACATTTTTAGTTTCTTAAAAACTAAGAAAACATTTATATGATTTAAAATTTATAATTATATATTTTTATTCTAAAACAATATTAAAGGACTTTATTATATAATTATATAATTAAACCCAACTTTTGTTCTGTGAAGGATTAAAATTAATGGAAATTAGAAAACGTTTAATGTAGCATTATATACAGTCAATTCGAATAATAAAAGAAAGATAATGAAACTTTAATGGGATTTATAATTATTGTGACTGATGTAATTCCAACTATATATAAAGAAAGTTTCTTAAATAATAAATTAAACGAAAAAGTAATATATTATTAAAAGTTTTTAAATCTTTTTCATTCATATTCTAGAATTGCTTTCCCTTGAAAAAAATTATTATTATTCACATATAGGAATATTTTTAATTACAAAATATTTTCACTGAGCAGAAACTTCTTTTTATTGCGTTTTTTTTAAATTTTTAAATACTTTCCAAGTAACGTACATATCAGGCATTCTCTAAAAAAAGCCACTCAAAAAAATCCCTAAAAATAATATAGCTGTACTTCTATGTATAAAACCTCAAATTAAAAGTAGATTTTTTAAATCCTTGTAATGCGTGGTTGCCATATTATTAGGGGTCAAACTAATTTTTGCATTACAATTTTCAATTGGAAATAATTTTTAAACCAATTAAGAGAAGGTGGGGGAATTAGAGCCCTTTAAAGAAAATAATTTTAAAAAACCAACTTATTGTTTAAATAAAATATTGTTTTCGTCATTTTTTACTCTTTTTGTTATTTATCTTTTATTATAATTAATTAGAAATTAAGAAAAAATTCTACTTTTTTTCGTATGTTGAGGAGTAAAAATCTGCTAAAATAAGGGACATTTTGTCTTTTGAAAAAAGAAAAATAATGCATTAAACATTAAACAAAAATTTGTTTTTCAATTTTTTTCAATGAAATAATTTAAAAAAATTTTTATGTCAAATATAGTTTTAAAATTCAAGAAATTCTGAACAAAAAAAATTATGCATAATTTAAAAACCATTCATTTGTTTAAAAGTTATTTCGATTTAAAATTTTTAATACAAAATAGTTTGGCCCCTAACAGTAGTCAACCACGTCTTACCCGGATCTAAAAAACTTACTTTTAATTTTAGGTGACACATATACTTTCGACATAAATATCATTTTTACGGAATTTTATATCTTTTAGGTGGCTCCATTTTTAGATAATGACCCATTATATTTGAAATAAAATTTGATTAACATAATGTTAAGGCCATGTGGGAAAAAGAAATTTTTTATACCTTTTTCTGAAATAATAAAAGATTTGGGGTCAAATTTTTTTTGGAAATGATAGAGAAGGATTTAAGGAATATCGTTCCTTCTACTAATTTTCGATAATTAAACGCAAAAATTGTAAAAATAAAGCTGGAAATAGTAAAGTAATGTATGTTTTATTAGTTTATTCAGTGGCCACTATAGCTAGTATTGGCGCCACCTCCTGGAGCACTGACACACTCACGCGACATCTGTATAGGCGCCGGCCTGTTTCTTGTCATTTTCGTTTAAAAATGTAACTTCAAATTTTTTTTTTTTTAAATAATTTAACGCAAAATTGTGTTTTTTCAGGAGAAAAACAATGTACATTGTACCCTTCTTTATCATCCCTGAAAATTTTAGTCCAAATCTTTTTTTATTTTAGAGAAAGTTTGATTTTCGTAAAACACATTTTCCCTCACGTGAGAGTTTTCGACATGTGGCCTTAATTTTTTGCTTTCGAGTGAAATTTTTGAATCAAAAACAAAGGCAATTTTCTATACATCAATTTAAGGGTATTTAGTCCCGTAACATAACAAACTGAAAAATGATTTTTCACGGAACTGAAAATAAAATAAAAATATATTTAAAATTTATTAGGGGAGACCGGTGCTGTTTTTGCGCAGGGGTTGCTTGGCGAACTTGAGTTTATTCAAAAGTGTTAAGTTACATTAATTTTTCTCTTTATTCTGCTTAAAGTACTTGATGAACTGTAAGTCTGTACAAAATTTCATTAATATTCATTAATTATTGTGGAGTATAAATTAAAAAAACTGATTTTGGCACTCCAAAGTAATTTTTTAACCTCTTCATTTTTTTGTCATAACTCTTTAAAAAATTAATTTTAGAAGAGTTCAAATATTAAGTTTTGAGCTCTATACATTTGTTATTAAGAAACAAAAAAAATTTTTGATTTATATTAACAGTTTTTATAAAAAATTAATAAATATTTCAAAAGTACATTCGGGGTTAGGTGGTGCGGTTATCTGAAAATTTCGTTAAATATTAATAAAATGAAGTTGATTATATGAAATTTACACATTAATAAGCACCAATAACAATCCTATTCAAAAAATATAACCGAATAATGGTTTTTAAATATTCACGCAGCGTTATTGATACATTAACTTTTTTAAAAAAGCAAAAATGAGTGAGTTACACAACAAAGAGTAAAAAGTGCGCCAAGTAACCCCGGTCTCTCCTACATCATATTTTGAAAGATTTAATTGTACAATTTTCAAAAAAAAAGTATATATTTTGAGTCAAAATTATAATTTCCAAATAAGAATTATTTAACATTTTTTTATTTTTTCTTTTATTCTTTCTTCTCTTTGAAAGATTCTCTACAATTCTGAAATATAAAACCTATTGTTTTAAGCTATTGTTTGTAAAAATTGCATAAAAATTACACAGAAAATTTTAAGGTATAAAAATAAGCTGCAACACTTATTATTTTAATGCCTTTTAATTTTCTGTGTATACAATTGTTCACCAACTTTAAACAAATAATATAAAAAGTGAAATACAGTATAGAACTCCGGTTATCCGAGCTAATGTGGACCGTACCTACCTCGGATAAGGCGAAAACACGGATAATCCGAATTGTTATTACAATTTAACATTATTATTGTTTAAACAACTATTATTTATTACAAACAGGAAAATAATATTGTATATATTTCATAATAATTTAAACAATTTGAATTTATTAAAAATAAACTCATATTTATAAAAAACTAAAATTAAAAATAACTCGGATAATAATCGAGACCTCGGATAAAGCGAGCTCGGATAAACGGGGTTTTACTGTAATTAATTAATTAACAACAAATTTTTGAGCAAAATAATTTATTTTGAAAATTGTTACAACTGAATCTTACAAATACTTGAGAAAATTAATTTTATTTATATAATTATAATAAGAATTGTAAAAAGGCGGGAATTTTGAAGCTTTTAAACAAAAAATAAAAATACGACTATAATAGATATATTAAAATATAGTGAAACAATGAATTTATAGTTTATCACAAGAAAAAATTTCAACAAAAATTTTAAACAGGCCCTGGTAGGACACTGACAATTGGATTATTATTATAAAACTAACAAATATGGTTTGTTGAGCAACTTATTTTTCGTTTGAAATTATTATGAAAATTTGTTTTCACGACAAACCAAATTTGTTAGTTTTATTTATTAACAATACTGTTATTAGATTTATAACAAATCCTGTTTCTTCATGTATTTTTACACTCTAAATCTGAATCAGTGAAAATTTCACTGATTACAGGAGATCTTGTACAGGAACCCTGTTTCAATATTCTGCAAAGGATCCTAGTGGGATTCTGCGTATAGGATTCTTAACAGAATCTCTCAGGGAACCTTTAAGGATCCTATGTAGGAACCTCTAGGGATCCTGTACAGGAATTTTTAGCTGTGCGGTCGGGGTTATTCCTATATCATCCAAGTTAGGGACAGATTAGCAAATTTCTGCACGGAAGATGAAACAGATATGAATAATAGAAAAAAATGATCGTAAAAAATGATCAACACGGAATGAAAATTGAGATCCAATGTTTATTCGAAGAGAATCGAAGTAGAGCGAATATAATAATTTGATATATATAGAGAGAGAGAATAGAATGGAAGCAAATTAGTATACTGAAAAAAAATCTCGAAGTCAATTAAAACTCTAGGTGACAAAGGATTCGGCGAGACAAAATACCAATTATTTCGTGTTCTCCTCTCTCATTGCTGGAAGGGACGGGCGGATGCTGGTGGGAGGAGGGGTGGGCGCTTACAAGAACTCAATTCCATTAGGCATTGAAGTGAGTAAAACGAGGTAGCTCGATGTGGATGGGCGCCTATATACGCACTCGAATCTCTCGCTTATCTACCTAATAAAGGTCCCAATTCTCCCCTCGGCTTCTACTTCTGCAATAAAGCATGTGCCAGTATGAGGTGTCTGGGAGACAATCCCTTGAGTTCACAATGCTTATATGCCACGTATAGGTTCCTATATAAGGTAATTTAAGTATGCCTCATACTCTCTCTCTCTCTCTCTCTCTCTCTCTCTCTCTCTCGCTGTGGATGAAAACTCGTTGTTCTTTCCAAAAATAATATCACTATATTCACGTAGCCTCTGATGGGCTCTTTTAATCCGGCGAATATGCCAATTCATTTAAATCCAATAATGCTTCATTATAAGATATTTATAATGTGCGCACCAGTTTATACCTCTATATATTGCTATCATTTTTTTCCATTGTCATATAAAATCGTTCGTGTATTTAGAATAAGCCATATTCTTCAATGGCATTTTTTAACCTCTTGGCAGTCTATATATAGGGCCCATATGTGACGCTCTACGAGAAAAGGGACCTTATGGTAGAGAAATTTCATAGGTTATGTTTAGTGATAGTTTTACTTTGACTGAAAATACACAAAGAGGATCATATAACTATATACTTTATCTATAAACCATTGATGTGTATAAATCTACATTACATCCAAAATATTCAATAAAATCATCTATATTTTTCATTTTTCCTATTAAAAAAAAAAATTTTTATTGAGCTAAATCACTAAAACATAACCTAAACTTTTTAGAAACTAAGGTACCTTTTGTCGCAGAGCGTCACAAATGTTTTATATTAAGAGTTCCCAGATAGCATGTAAGCTTGCAGCACACTTGTGGCAAGCTTAATACTGAGCAATATTACGGCAAATTTGTCGCAAGCTTCGAATGTCCCACTTGACCGAGAGGTTAGGACATTTGAAGCTTGCAGTAAACTTGTGGCAAGTTTGACGTGTAAGGTTGGCAATATTGAGCGGCAAGGTTTCTGCAAGCTTACGTGCTTTTTGGGTTGATTCGTTTTGTGTATTTTCATTTCACAAATCAAAAACATAACCTAAAATCTGTTTACCATTCACCTAATAGTTTTTAGGTATATTATACACTGAGAGAAACGATTGGTTGCAATTACCATTTGGTTTGTAAGAGTATTTTTACTAATTTATATTAGTTACTGTTACCATTTAGTTAGTCAGCCTAATCATTTAGTTAGTAAGATAACTAATTAAATAGTTATTCCAACAAACTAATTAGTTAAACCAACTAATAAAATAGTAACCACAACTCAAGCAGCACGGTATATTCCCTGAATATCCGTTGAATACCATACAGTGGAATATTCTCATGATCTTCTAGGAAAATCAAAATGTCCGCATTATGTGAATATTCCATAGTGACATTCAGGGTATATTCCAGTGACATTGAGGGAATATTCCTCGATGACATTCATGGAATATTGAATATTTGTGGAAATTACAAAAAATTGTATTGTCGACATATTAAATTTTCCTTCAATATATGAAATTGTTTAAAAATAAGTTTTTGACAAATTACATAACCTTAAAACTCTTAAAATGTGTTCGTTTACGAATTATTCGAACACTATAGCTCTCGCGAAGCTATTCACTAATTTAAAATGTAAATATATAAAATAAACAAAAATGAAAAAACATACTACGTTTAACAGATATTTTTCTTTTAAAATTAAAAAATTTACACTGACGTTCATCACGTCTTAACAGGTCAATACACGAATTTCAACTGATTGAATATTATTTTTGGGATTTTTCATCTAAATACCCATTGTTTTGACCTCAGCCTTAAGTTTATATCCCTTGTTCTTCAATATGTAAACAAATAGCTTGAAATGTAGGTTTAAAATAATTCCTAAATCACGTCGATAAATTTATAATTTAAATATTATTTCACTCATATATAAAGTATTTAATAAAAAAAAATCTTCAATTTTAGTTTATCGAAATTTTATGACAATAATATTATCAATCTCCCTAACAAAAATTAAATTTACTGAAAATAATGTCAAATTTTATAATTATTATAAAGATATAATGTAAAAAAAAGTGTGATATAAAAATAAATTGCATTCCCTACAAGAAAAGAAAACGAAAATAATAATAAATGACACAATAATATAGTTACAGTATATAATTTAGGAAATAATTCCAAAATATTTTCGCTGAAGCTTCATTAAATTAAATTTAATTAAATTTATCGTAATTAATTTTCATTTAATTATTATAATTGCCAATTAAAAATGACAAAGAAAATAATTAAATCAACCAATATTTGCAAATATATTCGAGTATGTTTTAAATAAAACAGTTTCTATAAAAATAGATCATTTTTAGCTACATATAACATTAGAAAATTATTTATTGTTTGTCATATTAATATTATTGTCTTTACTTTTTTTTTTTTGAAATTCAAAACAAAAATTTTTTTTTGTTAAATTCTCTGCATAGTTTTGAAAGAGCAACCCGTAAGCGGTATAAATCCTTCTAATCAGCAATTGGTCTAGAGGGGATTAAAGTAATTGAAGCAAGTTCAGCAAGCATGTAATATGACGCGCGCATTTTTTTTTATGCGTGTTAATTCTACAAAAGAATACACAATTTATGTATGAGTGCGTGTATTTATTTATGTACATATAAATATATATGAGAAAGAGCGAGAGATTTTGTGGGTAATTTTAAAGAAGAGAGAAAACAAAACTTACGCGGATGGTGTACCTTTAGCACTGCAACGCAATACGCTCGAACGCTTTGCGTAATTAGCGACTGATTTTACCAACAGAACGAAGCCTGAATTCACCCTGGTCAAAATATGCCCAGGAATATTTATATAATATATCCATTTTTTTTTCTTTACTAATTTAATTTCTAGTTATTTCATTCTTTAAAATTCACTTTATAGAAGATTTATAAGTAACTTAATCCCCATATAATAATCATTTTAAACATGAATTAATTAATGCGCTTTAATTAAATGAAATTGCCTAATCCTCGGAATGCGATTAAAATTATTTAAGTTTTTTAATTTAACGAATTTAATGTCAAAAACTAAATCCTGACAATTTTTTTTTTAAATTTATTTTAAAAAAATAATGAATTACAATTTATAATAATGAACAATGGAATTAAAGGATATTCACTATTATTTCTTAATTTTTTGTATTTATATAAGAATAATAAAAAAAAAGTTTTTATATGTATATATTATAAATCTTCTTTTATTTCATTGTGTATAAAAATTTCCCGTTATAAATGCTTTAAAACCCTAATAAACAATTAATATAATTCGAACATTTGATAACTTATATTCTTGATTATTCATTCATAAATTGATTTCTATAATTTCTTATTTTTCTTTTATTATAAAACTAAAGGACAAGTGTCAATAGGCAAATTTTCATTATTCCGTAGTTCTATAATCATAATATTTTTCATAAACATTCTATTCACAATAGAAGGGAGAAATATTATCTAGTAACAAGTTAGCCCTTGGTTAAAATTAATATCTAAAGTCAAGGGCATAATAATTTGATATTTTTCACAAACACTTAATTATAGAAAAAGAAAGGCAATAAAAAATATTTAAATTTCAATTGCCCGCTACAAAATTTTTACGAGAAACAAATATTTTCCGTCAGTAGTGAAAAATTTGAATTCAAAGACATAATCCTGTAAATTGTCTACCCAATTTTGTTAAATTAAACAAAAAATAATAAATACGAAGAAAAAAAAAATTCTGTTGAAAAATACGACCCTTTTGCACTCATCCTTTAGCTGATGTTTTTTTTTTTATAAATTTCAAATTTAAATCGAAGAATATAAAATGTTATCGGCATATTATTTTGTAGATACTTACATATATAGTACAAATATATATATATATATATATATATATATATATATATATATATTCAAAAGAGGCAGAACTTAAATAAATTTACAATTTTGGTCGATTGGCATCGAGTAAAGTTTTCAATTTCTGAGTCAGCATAATATTGCCTTTGATTTTGAGCTTTCCCTGCATGAATGCAACTTGAGGATTTAATTTTCCAAGAGCCTGTGAAAAAAATAATAATAATAATATCAATAAGAGAGCTAGTGAAAAAAAATTCTCTTGATATAATAAAAAAATATACCATTTGAATCATATCTTTATCATCTATAGTGAGAGTAGTATCCGCTTTTGTTTTGGGTTCACCTCTATATACTTCTCCTTTTTTCAAATCAATAGCTGTGAAAAAAAAATTTTCTCATTTTAATATTTGGTTTTTAAGTAATTTAATTTTTCTAATTGAAAAATTTCACTTTAAAAAAAACTAATTATGGAATTTTATTAAAATATTTAACTATAAAATGATAATATTGAAAAATACAATTATTCTCATATTATTATTTTTTTTCGATATTTTGGGAATACTTACTCCAGTGGGCTGTTGGCTCGCCTTTCGATGTCACCACATAGTAAAATATTCCGTTTATTTTTTTAACTTCTTCAGTGTGTGACTTGACGTAATCATTAATTTGTTCGAAAACTCCATCGCTTTCGAGATTTATTTTTCCCGAGCACAAATTCTTCATGACTGTTGGCTGTTGAACTTGTTTCAAGTCAATATAAGCACCTAACATTATTAAAATAAATTAAAATTCAATTTATTATTTAATCTTTTACGTTCGAGAAATATTATTAATTTTTATAAATAATATATTTTTTTAAATTAAATTTATATAATTTAAGGAGATTCAATAAATTAATTAAAAAAAAATTCAACAAACAAAATTGTAGCTAGAATTTTTCAAAATTGCATTACTGACTCTTTTAAAACATATAGAAATTGCCTAATTATTATTGTTTTTAATGTTTTGCTCAAAAGTGTTTTTAGTTTGAGGTTATGTTTGCAGTATTGAAATTTTCTTAAAAAAATTATAAAATTTTAATATGTTTAATATAATAAAAAATACAAAATTTAAATATAGTACACTATATTTAAATTATTATAATATAATCATTGTTAATTAAATATTAATGTATGTAAATATTTCTGGATTGTTTAATATATTACAAAAAATAATAGTCATCCAATGATTTAAAAATAAGTATTAAATTATCAAAGCGAAATAAAATAGTTGATAAAATAATTAAATATTAAAATAATTAAAATATTCACCCGACCTGTAATGACCGGAGTTTCAGTTTCAACTACTGTTGTTTCAAAATGAATTCTGTTTCCTTCTTGCCACATATCAGTACGTAATGTTTGTCCTGGTAAAACAGGCTTTGAAAATCTTACCTATAACAATTAAAATTAATTAAAACTACTAATAAACCAATAAGAGGCTAAATCAAAGATTATTTAAAGAGAAAAAAAAACGAACTGACTCAACAAAATTCTCTGTCTTTTTGCTATATCATTCATTGATTCTTTACTAACCACTACTATTCTACTTCGTGTCCATTATATATTACGTAATATGTACTATCAATGGCGTAATGCCGACATCGATAATTTTTTGTCATTTATTTACATATAAAAAAATTTCATATTTTAAATATAAGTCAAAGTTCAATATTATAATTCAGGTAAACATGTGATTGTTATAAAAATCCACAATTTATTCCTTCAACTCATATTATTATTTTATTATTATATTGTATGAAAAATATAAATAAATAACATAAATAATAATTTATAAATAAATAAATTAATATCAATTAAAAATAAATTCGGAATTTTGTTAATCAAAATTTAATTCACAAACTTGAATACCGTTTAACTCTTCTTCTGGTTTTGGATCTCAATTAATAATAATTGATTTATTTTAATTAACAATTAAATTTAATAATAATGTTAAATTATTATGATTTGATTTATTTTCTTAATTTTAATTTCTATTTATCAATTTAACTCTTATTATTTATTTTAAGTTCCTTTTTTTATTAATTTACTTCGATATTTATATTGAATAATTGAAAATAGTTGCAAATAGTTATAATGAGATAAGAAAAACATTACCTTGATAGCTTTGAATAAATCTGAATCACCGCCAGCATAAGTATGAAGCACGTGGCGTGTCGAGAATCCAAGTGAGCACAATCCATGCAAAATAGGTTGCGAATAACCGCCCAAACTAGCGATCATAGGATCAATATGAAGTGGATTATAATCGCCACATAATCTGTACAGTGCAGCCTGTAAGATTACAATATTTTTATATCAATTTATTTTAATAATAATGACAACATATTTCTATATTAGTATTGATCTTTAACATTTCATAATTATTTATAACATTCTATACAAGATAAACCTTGATATCAATCAAGTTTAATATAAACATCGAGTGACATTTATTTTTTTCTAAAAAAACTTTACAATAAGCAAAGAAAACTATTAAACTCTTGGTTAGTTTAAAATATTAATTCTAACTCTAATAAGTACAATTTGATTAATAAAAACTTAACAAATAGATTTTTTAAAAAAAAAAGAATAAAATATTTTTACCTGATCAACATTGGTTTTTTGTTGAACTGACATGTCGGGCTTACGTTTTGGATGTTCAAGAGTTGGAATAATATGAGATGAATTTCGTGGTCCATTAAAACCACCAGCTCCGACAATAAATACAGACATTTGAAGTTTCGCTAATTTCTCTCCACTTTCCATGTCATAAGTTTCCTCTGCAAAAAATAATTTTTTTTTTGTCATAGAATCTTATAGAATATATAATTCATTACTTTGACAAAAATCTACTTTTATTTGAAAAAAAAAAATCCATTTATTTACGTTCAATTAAAACCACAGCTCCTTTTCCCTTATCGAGAACATCTTGCAAACGAAAACGTGACTCAATTTTGCCTTCTGTTGGAATACGTTTAAAAACCTCCAAGTATTGTTCTCCATGAAGAATCTATAATGAAGAAAACAAACTATTTACATTTCTATAAAATAATTTAATATTAAACTATATTTTTCATTATTATTTAATTATATTTGAAAATTGTTTAAATTTATTTCTATTTAAGATTAAATTGAATAAATAAAATACATAATAAATTTCAATACAAGAATGATAAACAAACCCTGGATGGATCAAGTTGCACTCCTTCAGGTAGAGCATTTTCAAATATTGGAATTGTTGAACCAGATGTTCCAAAAACAACGAAAAATGTTGGTAAAACAGAGAAATTTTCATGATTTTCATAGAGGTAACACATATCCGAAGATTCTTGTGTAGTTGCACCAACTAAAAACAATTTTCATTATTGACAATCTGTTTCATATACCCATTCAATTAACTTCTTTTAAGTTCTTTTTAATGTTTTCTGTAAAATTTTACCTCCAAGAGCATAAAGAATAATATCCCGTTTATCGTAATGACATCTATGAATTGGACCCTGTAAATTTATTAATTCTTCATTTTAATAAAAAAAAAGATTTCATCTAAAGAAAATTTGCGAAAAAAAGTAAACTTACACCACTTTTTCCTTCCCTCATTTCGTCGAGAGCGTTTATAAGTTCGCCTGTGGCTTCCTAAAAAAAAGAAACGTTTAAATGTCATATAATTCATAATTAAAAAATTATCTGATATTTCTAATGAAATTACTCCAATTGAATTCAAATGTTTCGCTTGAGACATGTCGGTGACAGTTTCCCAATTATCTCGGGCATTCTCAGGTGTAACCATTTCATTTAAATTCTTGCGCAAAATACAACCCGACGAACGAATTACTTGAGCTGTGGTAAAAAAAAACAACAACAATGAATTTATTTTCATTTTGTCGAAGATATAAAAACAAAAATATTAACTAACTTTTTCCTGACCAACCGGCCGCTGCATCAATGATAGATCCATTATCTGAACAATCCTCGTGACATAACCATGCCACTACCGGTGCAATCAACTCTGGTTTCAAAGCCGTAAATAAATCTACGACAATTTATTATACTCAGAAGTTGTAATGTTTTTATTAAATTTATATTAAAATAAATAACTAAATTGCCAAAAGTAAATAATTTCATATTTTTCTAATTATTAATTTTCTATTTTTCCTGCCTATAATTTTTTTCTTTTTTATTTAAAAACTCGCTAATAAAATTTTGATATTTAATTTACAGTTTCTTTTTTTTTTTTAAAAATCCCTCATTTCAGAGACTTTGGTAAAAAAATTTTAACGATACGTAAATAAATTATAAATTTTAATGAATAGTTACCAGGAGGAAGAATGTCTTCGGTGAGACGTGAAGCGGCTGTTGGTACAATGACATTTGTATGAATATTGTATTTTTCTCCCTCAAGTGCTAAAGTATTTGCTAAACCAATTAAACCCATTTTTGCTGAACTATAATTAGCTTGTCCAAAATTTCCATAAATTCCACTGTGACTTGATGTCATTATTACACGACCATAACTTTGCTTTCGAAAATAGGGCCAAGCAGCTTGAGTTATTTTTGCAGCAGCTTTTAAATGAACACTATGCACGAGATCTATAATTATTTTTAATTTAATCCTTCAATTTTTTATCAAGAAAAAAAAATTACAGATTTTTACATTTATTTATGAAAAATTACTATCTAATTGAAAATTCAATTTTATTTCATTAAAGCGATGAATTTAATTTAAAAATTAATTGTAGTTCATCAAAATTTTTATATAATTCAATACAAACCCCAATCAGTATCTGACATTCGCATGAATGATTTATCTCGTAAGATACCAGCATTGTTAATGACAATGTCAACGCGTCCAAATGCGTCAATTGCAGATTTCACGACTTTTTCACCGTCCACCACAGAATCGTAATTGGCAACAGCTTTGCCTCCTGCAGAAGATTTTAAAAATTAATAAAAAAAAACTTAATTAAAAAAAATTTCAATAATTTTAAAATTTATTTATGTTTTTATTTCAGAATTAAAAAAAAAACAAACCATTTCTTCGTATTTCATCAACGACAACATCAGCAGCTTTTGTACTACTTCCATCGCCATGTCGACCTCCACCTAAATCATTAACAACAACGCTAGCACCTCTTGATGCAAATAATAATGCATAAGCTCGTCCAAGTCCTGAAAAAATAAGCAATCATAACAAATTTATAAAAGCGAAAAAATGTCAATTATTTAACTGATTATATATTTATTTATATGTATTTATACTCTCTCGAAGTCAACAGATGATTGTTATCTTATCAATTTTTTGCAATATTTAAAAGTAATGTAGAAATAAATGAACGATTAATAATATAATACCTAGGATACCTGTATAAAAAAAGAAAACTATCTCGAAATTATGCAGAATATATTTACAAATACAATTCAATACTTAAAAAATGATAAAAATATATTTTTATATTCTTTAATAACATAATGCATCTAATAATATAATATTCAGAAAAAATCGTTAATCAATCTAAATTATAAGAATTTTTTATTACTCATATTTAAACATATAAATACATATTTCATTTTTAAAGCAAATTAAGGTTATGTTGAGGAATTCGCAACGATTTCCTATATTCATAAAAAGTTATTATTATCTTTAATTATTTAATGTTATGTAAAATTTATTTAAATTAATAAATAGTAAAGAATAAACTTAAAATCATTAACTATTAACTATACCTGCTCCAGCACCGGTTACAATAACCACACGACCATCAAATCTCACTTTGTTGGACATAATCAAAAGTTCTCTAACTAAGATTTAATGTTTTCAGAAACAAGACTTAATTATCAACTGAAAAAGAATTTATAAATGACTGAGCAAAATGTTAAATTTATCTGAGCAAAGGTCAACAAAACAAAAAATAAAAAGATAAATTATTCACTTCTTATTGACACATTTATACTTTTTTTCGTTTTTATAAAACAACAATGTTAATTAAAGATAACGATCCTTGTTGACTGATTAATATTAATAATTAATATAATCTACACTGCTATAACATAAAACATTTTTTATTTTGACATTTAAAATTTCTTTTTTGAAAGTGACAGCTGATAGGTTAAACTAGGTTAGTGATGACACGTCAGCCATGACAGTTTTTCTCTATTTATATTTATTCCTTACTACTTATGGAATATTATTTGCATTTTTTAAATTGAAATATTATTTAGACAATAAATTAAAAAAATTTATTTACTTCAAATTTTATTAATAATATTAAATAGATAATAATTAATAAGAATATATTTTAAAATGACTTTAACAAGTAGCGCCACCTGCTCGCAAATATGATTCAATTCATTAAAGTTATAGCACCAAAAATTAAAATTTTATAAAATTCTATTTGTACTTTAAAATAAATATTGTATTTTTTTATTAAATAGAAAATAATAATTATAAAAAATTGACTACTAATATTTACAAAAATTTCGCTACATAAGAAATAAATAATAGATATAAAATTAATTTTTATATAACTATATATAAACTAAAAGAAAAGAAAAACTAAATCTCTGAAAATGTCACTACATTATCACTTTTTATTAAAGAGCCATAAGTTTCACAAATTTCTTATAAAATTACATCTAAAGACAATTTTTTAATTTATAATTCACAATTCCGCATTAAGTATATTAATTATTTCAAGAGAAGCAATAATATCATTTTGACGAAAATTGCAAAAGTATTTAAAAATCTTCTTGGTTAAGATTTATAATAATAGTAATAATAATAATAATAATAATAATAATAATAATAATAAATGTCAAAATATATTTTGATTGAAACTTATTGTGATTTTATTTTTAATGTTTACGAAACTTTGCTGTAAAAACACTAGTTATAAAATTATAACATATTTAACAAATTGTAAATATAAAAATCATATTATAATATATATCCGCATATTATAATTTAGAAAAATTATAATTGATTATGATTTCATACATTAAGTTAAAAATTTTACAATTTTATTATATATATGTATATGTATAAATTACTATACATGAACAGAAATAAATATAAACAGTGATTCACAATACATAGAATCAATCGCATGATATTTTAATTATTACATTTACAATATATATATGGAAAAATCTTAATTGCAAAAATGGTTTTTATTGTAAAAATAGCATTCTATTTTTATTTGAGAAAAAATTTTACAATATAGAATACTGAATGTATTAAAAATTGTTATGTACTATTATTATTTAGGTACTGTATTTTATTATTAATATTTACTATATTATTATTATCATTATGCATTTTATAATTATTCACGTTTTTCGTATTTTTTTCTTTCTTGTCATTTTCTCTTCAATTTTAACAATGATGATCTGATATGTTATTTATTTCATATTTACTTTGTAAAAAGTACTTTCACTTTTTCATTATTTGAATCCAGTTTTGCTATTAAGATCATTTTCCAAACAAATCAGTTTATTGTAAAGAAATTTGTAAATAAAAAGTTATTCTTTTTTTAATTAAAAAAATTTGTTCATTAAAATGAAAAAAGCCATTTGCCTTTTACTGTTAACAAAATACGTATACAAATTCGTTACGTACATAATATATAGATATACGTTTATTTTAAAACAATTATAACTGAAAATATTCTCACAAAATTCAAAGCTCAAGCATATTTAAAAAAAACCTCAGAGGATTATGGATATAATAAATGATTTTAGAAATAATAATAATAATAATAATAATAATAATAATAATAATAATAATAATAATAATAATAATAATAATAATAATAATAATAATAATAATAATAATAATAATTGTAATTACAAAGCAAGTAAATCACATTTTATGGAGTAAGAAACAATATTTTCAATTGAAATCATTTTCTTTTTGTGATAAAAACACATGACAACAATTTGGTTAAATGATGATCACTATTATATATATATATAATGTGTAAAATGTATTAATAATATTATTTTTGATGATACGCACAGACTGCTGCAATTAGAAAATCTCGAATCAGAATATAAAGCAAAGAGTGAAAAACATTTTTTTTTTTTAACTATATCACAGCCTGTAATTAATTCTGTTAAATTAATATAAAATTGATGGACATTATAGCATTTCTATATTATAACAAATCATCATCACTGGAAACATTATTAATTATTTATATTATATATATATATATCAGAATTATTAAATTCGTTTCATTTAAGAATAATTTGTTTTACCAGGGTGTCTAACAAGGATTGAGAAAAAAATTCCCTGACTTTTCCATGACTCCTCCCATTTATTAAAAATAAATTAATTTCTAATAGTAGTAACAAATGGTAATAAAAACCATTCAAGTTTTTTTAGATTAAAAAATTTTTAAATTCACAAAAAATTTTAATTTTTGTAGAAATTTACAGAAATTTCCCTGACATTTCCCTGACCAACAAAATTCCCTAACGTTTCCCTGACTTTCCTTGACCGTTAGACACCATGTTTACAAATAATTTTTTTTTAAAAATAATTTCATAAGGAATCATTTTTTTTCTCAAAAAAAAAAAAAAAAAAAAAAAAAAAATTAATTATATATAATATCATTTAGTAGGAAAAAGTTTTCTATAAAATAAAGTTTCGTGAGAAAACTTTGAGAAGATGTACAAAATCGATATTCACTGACAATACAATATTATACTTTCTATTTTTTTTTTGTATTAAAAAGATTGATCCTATCTAATGCCTTCTAGTCATATTTATTTATATATAAATAATTATTGTTTTGGCGCTATTTTAGAAGACTGCAAAAATTTGTCCAAATTATGTTTCACATATTTATACGCAAGAAGATCTAAGTACTCTTCATTTTTTGATTTTGGTCAATCTCTTTTAATGCAACAGTTTGTTGTTAACATATGTATGCTCATTTTACAAAATAGTGTTAACAAATTGATTATAGGAAAATTACAAACGAATCACGACAAAATATTTCACAATATTTTTTATTATTAATTTGCTTGCAATTAAAATAATAATAATAATAATAATAATAACACCCGCTTTCTCGTGCACGACATAAATATCTTTGGAGATTTTTATCCCATTATTGTAAATTGTTCAATAATATGATTTTGAAAATAAACGGAAAAAAGTGTTTTTTTGTGTTTTTTAACAAGGGTTTTAAAATTTCAATACTACGTGTCTGTGACTTATTTCTCATCAATATTATAAATTTACATTTTGTAGATTTACAAAAAATGTAATATAGCAGTTGAATCACTGGAGATGCATTATTAACATTTCTTAAAAATAAAAATTAAATTTTGCAAAAATATTATCGTACAAAATTTAGAATTATAATGAATTAAATTAAGTTATTTTGTACAAAAGAATGTGAATCTTGAAAATTCTTCTATTTGATATTATTATTATTATTGTGAAGTCAATAAATTTCTAATTATCACATTCGATGTGATAGAAAATATATTAAATAAATACATTTGAGAAAGCTAATTATTCGACTTGAAATATAATTGAATTTCTAAATTAAGGAAAAATATAGATTATTATAAATTTATCTAATCTTAGCGATTAATCACTCGAAGTTACTATAATATAATTATATTTCTAATTTAAATCAGAGTTTTTTAAGTCATGATTCTCGATTCTTATTCACTACTAAAACAAAACAAAAAAATAATAATAATAATATAAGAATTACAAATAAAAAATTAAGAAATTCGTATTTTATAATAAAAATAACGAAATATCTATTTCTTTTGAATATTTTCAACATACAATTGCATTTTTTGTAATTCCTATAACAAAGTACACGTAATATTATTGTGTAAATGACAATAAAACAATATATTATACGCAATTTTAAAACCTTACTTTTTAAAGTAAACCTGGCAGTAATAACGAGTAGTATTCAAATTTTTTTTAATATATATATATATATAATTATAATAATAATCATAAAAATAATAAGAGCAAAATAACCGTTATGAAGCTTTACATTTGAAAAGGAAAATTCAATTCTCTAATTTGGTCTATTTTCACTTTTAATATTATTTCGAATTAATCTGTGATTATTTCTGTTAAAATATCGTAGAAATCGAAAAGATTTTAAAGAATAGAATTCTAATTTCATGCGCGATTAAAAATTTTCTTTTTCAATTTTCGTTTATTTTTAATTTTTTGCCTCTTATATTTAAAATAATTTTTATTGTACTCTGAAATGTTATTTTTTCTCAAAAAGTTGCAAAAAACGAGAAGTTATTTTTCACAAAAAGTTGTACATCAAATTTATTGACATACAATATTTTAGTTTTGAAATTGTAAACACATTTTCCAAATAAAATTTTTTTTTTTTCTAAACAAGAAACTTCATAATTTTCAAAAAATTATTACTATAAAAGTTTGAAACTATTCTCATTAAAAAAAAACTCTCAAAATTGATCAGTATTTTTATATGTTTTTAAAGAAAAATTTTCTGAACAATGATATCACAATATATTTTTTATAACATTGTATTCTTTGTTTGATATCATTGCAAAAAAAAATGTATTTTAAGAATTTAAATAAAATTATTTTAATTTACTGAGTTTAATTATAATGTTAATTAAATGTATTTTTAAACAATAAATTCTCAGCGCAGTGTTTGAGAAATATTTCTCTTATTTATTAAAATATCATTTTAATAAATATTTTCTGAATGTGTGTGAATAGTTTCAAAAACAAAATTTATCAGTGTTGAACTTTTACAAACTTTCATTTTACTTTACTGTAAAATTCCTCAAAATACTAATATAATATATGAAAAAAAAGGTTCTTTAAAATCTTTTCAATTTTCGCAAGCGAATTTAATTTGCTTTTTAACGCATTTTTGCAAGCAATAAGAAAATCAAACATGCAAACGTGAAATCAATCGATATTTGCATAATTCAGTATATTATATTCAGTTAACGATATTAAAAATAAAAAAAGCATTTCAATGCAAAATCTAACATTATTTCAATAATACTCAAATGTAGTCAAATTTCAATGTTCTACCACTAGAAAGAATAACTAAAAAAAAAAATTTTTAATTTTTCCCATTTTTTGTTCTTGTTTTTACAAGTTTTTTTTACAATTTTTTTACTTTATTAAAAAATGAATGAAACCGTTGTTTTCCTGACTAAAAAACCAATATAAAAAGACTGTATAAAATTTGTTTTACGTAAAATATAAACCTTTTTACACAAGTTTCAAGTTGGGGGTATATAGTATATACAGCAGTTACCCCTTAGAGGATGAGTAAATTCAGTTACTCCTTCTAGGGCTAATAGAGAAAAATAAAGATGAAGATTGCTAATGAAATTATTAATGTGTAATCTGAGATTTTGTATTGAACATATAATAAAAGAATTTTATTTTTAACTTAAATTAAAAAACCTATTTTTTTTTAAATTTACTTATTATGATGCAAATTGAATTATTTTTTCTAATTTAAAATTAATATTTGAATTTACAAAAAATTAAAAATAAATTTTAATTCTGAAATTAATTTACAAGATTTATAAATTATACTTGGAAAAACGTGATAAACTAATAAAAATTTATTTTCTCTACTTTGAAATATTAATAATATAATTATGTTCAATTTATAATTCAACTCATGTTGAAAATAAACAATTTTTTTATTTGCTTAAAATGAAATAGAGAAAACATTATGTCGACTAAAAATTCAATTACTCTAAATAAAAATTAATTTGCAATTCAATTATTTTTTACATTTATCTTTTTTTAAAATACAATATTTAATTTTTTCTTACTTAAAATGATTAATTATATACAAAAAAAAATTGAATTAAAAATAAAATTTTTAATTTTTTAAAATCATTGAATTTTTGTTGACAATATGTTAATATTAATTAAAAAAAAAAAATTTAAGAAACTTATTTAATTAGTAAAAAAAATTATTTTAATCTTTTTAACAATGTAGTTTTTAATTTAAAAGATTAACATAAATATAAAGTCTATATTCAATGTATTAATTGTTTTAATTTTTGCTGAAAATAAATTTTTTTTACTATTTTGTTCAAAACAAAATTTTAAGAATGTTTCATCTCCAAGTTTTACTATTAAATAGATTATGCAATGAGATAAAAAAAATAATAATTATAATAATAATAAATAAACCAAATATAATTTGAGATTCTTCCTTTTCGCAAGGAATGCCACATAATCAAACGCGCGCGTGTTCACTTTGACGCAATACAATCTTTAACATTATTATTAAACAATGTTAGTGATCAAATATATTATATAGCTTTTTATACAGTACATCATAATACACACATCCATTCAACGTGAAATGGGTGGTCACGACGCGAAAAATTGTTGCAAACGTTGCACTGTCCTTCGATCCAATGCGCAAAGATCAAAGTCAAATGTTTTCTTTGTAACTTCATACTGGCCTGTTTCTGCAATAACCTCGACAAGTCTCTGCAATTCCTGATTGTCCTCGATCGTCATAATTTTATGTTGTAGATCTTTTAATTGTGATACATATTCCTGTGAAAATGAGGAAGTATCAGCTGTTTCTGGTTCAACTAGTGTGCTATTTGTTGAATCGGGCGCAACTTGTTCTGCTTCGCCTTCACTTCCTTTGCCTGTTGTTGCTGTCGTTTGTTTTCTTGAGGCACCTTCTTCTTTAATTTTTTGATGATGAACATTTTCCATATCAACAGCAATTGGTGATTGACTCGATGACACTGGCTCGACGAGTGGTGAAGCAGATTGATCTCTCTCTTTTTTAATTGCTCGTTCATCATCACCTTTACTGTCGCTTCTTCGTTTTCGTTTTTTTGTCTCCTTTTCTTCGCGATTGCCCTTTGAGGATTTTTCACGTTTTGTTCGATCGCTACGATTTTTCTTATCACTAACAGGTGGTGGGGACATTATTGGTTTTGATTCATTAGAAACGGTTGCTGCTGCCGTTGCTATTAATGCGGGTGGTTCTTTTTTGATTGTTGTAATGGGTTTTGGTTCTGTTATTATGGGTTCATCGTCTAGAGAAGGAGCAGAATCACTGCTATCTCTATCGGGCATTTCTGCCAAGAGAGTTGAAAGTGGATTCGTTGTCACTGGTGTTACTCGTGGAATGGAAACATTATTATTGGGTTTTTCACTTGAACTTCTATTTTTGTCGCGTTTCTCTTTTTTATCTCTTTCTTTGCTACCATCACGTTTATCTTTTTTCTCACGTTTTTTGTGCTTACTTTTGTGTTTCTCTTTAGAGTCCTTGGAATCTTTTGATTTTTCAATTTTTTCTGTTTTTTCCATTTTTTCCAATTTTGGTGGTTTTTCTTCTTTAGATAATTTTTCCATTTCTTTTATAGGTTTCGGTGATTTTCTTCCATCTTTCGATTGTTTGAATTCTTGTGTTATTTTTTCCTTTTCAATTTTTTCGGGTTTCTCTGATTTATCAATGACTTTTTTCTCAATATTTTTCGTATCTTTTGAATCTTTACTCTTGTCGCGTTCTCTGTCCTTGTGCTTATCTTTCTTCTCCTTCTCTTTTTCCTCTTTGTGTTTCTTTTTATCTTTCTTTTTCTCGGTTCGAGAATCATCTGATGTATTTTTAGAACTTTCTTTAACTTTTTCTTTTTCCTTCTCTTTGTCCTTTTCTTGAGTGATTTTCTTCGATTCCTTGTCACGTGGTTTTGGAGAAGGTGGCCGTTTCGATGGCTGTGATGGTGGAGGAGTCGATGGCTTTTTTATCGGCGAGGGTGAAGCCGGTCTCTTAGTTCCTGGACTACTTGTGTGACTACTTTTATTTGTTGGACTTTGAGATTTCTTTAATTTTTCTTTATTCTTCTCTTTCTCCTTCGATGAATCTTTATCCTTCTTTTCTTTTCTCTCCTCGGAATTTTTCTCCTTCTTTCCATCCTTGTGCGGACTATGCTTTGCCTTTGAACTTTTGTCACTTTTCTCGATTTTTTCCGAGGACGAGAGTTTTATACTGCTAGTTTTATCCGATGATGATGATGAAGATGATGATGATGTTGACGACGAAGGCTTTTTCGTGTCAGGGGAAACTTTGGTCCCCGCAGTCTTTATTGGAGGTCCAAATAAATCAGCAAAAGCATTTGATCCCTTTGGCTCTGACATTCTATACTTCTTCCCCTCGGTCCCACTTAATTTAGGTTTACCTACCATTAGAGGAGTAACTTTACTTTTTTCGGGTGTTCCTTCTGAATTAGTTACCATGACCTTAAAATAAATAATAATTGTTGAATAAGAAAATATAAATTTAATATTAATCTTTAATTTATGTTATATAATTTGATAAAAAAAAGAACAGGAAACTTACGGCTCCACCTTTAAGAAGTTTTTTTCTAAACTCATCATTAGGATTAGGAAAATTTTCGCTATGTAACACGACTTTATTTATCGCTGGACCACTGGGTTGAAGATTCAAGTCGTAAGAAAAATGGAATCTCTTTGGTTCATCCTTGTTTTTCAGATAAACAACAATTGGAATTTCGAATCCGGCATAACCCGATTCTTTCACTACATATGGAGGCTCCTTTACGACCCTTTTTGGTTTAGGAAATGTCTCGTGAAGGTGAAAAACAACTGAAAAGAAAATTGTAAAATTAATAAAAATATATATCACAATCAAGAATGTACCTTAAAAAAAAGCACACTCCTGCTGACGATGAGTTTATATATTTATAAAATAACAGAATATTTTTTTTACACAAAGAAAATTTGTAAACGAATACAAAATTGTACAATTAATTTTGTCGCTTTATTGTAAATCACTTAAAAGAAAATTTATTAGAAGAAAAGTAGCGTTTATTTTACATTCTTAAAATATTTATTCACTTGATAACAATTCGATTCTATTATTGACACACACACACATACACACACAATCAGTTGATTAGAAGAAAATAAAATAAGTAAAACATTATTTTAAATATAATGTTTCTTTTGTAACAATAAAATTAATTTTTTTCTGTTTTTAAGTTTCTTATCTAAAAAAAATACAAATTAATTTAAAAAAAGAAACGTAAAATGTGCAAAAATTCAAATTATATTAATTTAAATTTTATTTTGTGTCACATCATAAAGTGAAATACAATTTTGTGCTAATCACACTTATTGCAAAAATTGATTAAAAAAAAAAACTAATAAATGCGTGAAAAGTGAATGTGAAAAACGTATGACTTAAATCTGATAATATAAATTACAAAATAAAAAAAAAATTTAAATAAAAATTCAATCTGATAGATGATAAAATATAAAAATTAACGTATCTAAAAAAATTTAGTTTTTTATAGCCTCTGAAACTTTAGGCAAGTTAAATGATAGAAAAAAAAGAAGGAAGAGTAGAGTGAAACTATATTTATCTCTCGATCCAGGGGGTGGCAATTATTTCCATTTTGACCCACATTTGCATTTGAATTTTTTAATCGAAAAAGGAAAATTATTTTCTAAAAAAAAAAAAGAATTGAATTTCATAAAATTTTGTTGATAACAAAATGTTACTAAACCATAAAATTTAAAAATCAATATATAAATTTGCAAAAAAAGAAAGTAATAATCGTAATAAATAATACATACAGTATTATCAGATTTAAGTTACATTTGCACGCGTATTTTCTCCAAAATATTGTTGTTTAATCTTTTAATTACAAACATAAATACCTTTTAATTATTATTTATGAAGTGTTGAACGAAGTTATTAGTAGTTTTTCAATGTTACTTTTTGTGTTGTTTCAACTACTGCAAACGGGTTCTAGGAGTTACTTAAAATTAATTTTGTACTTTAAAATGTTGACACAAAAGTTACTAAAAAATTGACTAAACTTTATTTACGTTTGAATTCGGAAACAAATAAATAATTATGAAATCATAAAAAGTAATGTGTCGTCACTACATAAGTCTTTGAAAATAAATTTTATTTTTTAATTTTTAAAATCGATTTTTCTGAAATAAACAACACAATGTTAGGCATAAAACTTGATAAATGCATACAAAAATTTTAAAAGCAGTTTAAACAAATATTCTAAATTGATTTAATGAAATCAAACTATATCATATTTTTCAATAGTATAATATGACTAACATTTTTTGCTATAAATAAATAAATAAACAAAAACATAAAATTCTATAAACATAAATTTGTTTTTAAATCAATAAAATAAATATTTCATATATACATTTAAATTGTAATTCAAAAAACTGTAAAAAAAAAATAAAAAATAAAGCAAATCTTTACTCTCTTATTATCATAAATTAAAAAGTTTAAGAAACTAACGTTAATAAAATGATAAAATATTTACTTAATTCACATAAATTAAATATTAACCCATATGTTTCCGAAATCAATGATTAAAATAGAAAAAAAGAACAAATTAATGTAAAGATAGAATTTCACAATTATTTCCTATTTGATTGTTACAGTGTATTGAAATAAAACGTGGCACTAAAATATAAACGAATATTAGATAATTAATGTTTTAATTGCTCAATGAAAATTTCAATTATTTGGTAAAAATATATTAACCTAAATATTTTCTTTATTTAATGGAAAATATTTAAATTGACAGATAAATAAATTAATAATAAAATACATTGTTACCATATAAAAATAGAAAGATAAATAAACAAACAATAATTAAAACTGTACCTCTTTCAATGTATTGATGAATTTCAGCATTGTCAACCCCTCGTATAAAAACTTGCCAATCGTGCGTATAACCTTCTGGAGTCCTTTGGGCACGTAATTCTGATGTATGGCCACACTCGAGAGTTATACGAATTGCCATTCTCCCTCAAAATAGTGAATTAATTATATACTTAAAAATCAAATCAACAATCGTGAACTCGTTTTTGAAAAGTTTCTTTCCATATCACAAATAAAGCACAAAATATTCATCTACATAAATCACTCAACTGTCAAATTCAACAATTAAAACATGAATTTTTTATACAAACAATATTTATATCCATTAATCTTGTTAATGAGAAAAATAAAAACAACACTGCACTTCATTTAAAGTACAAACAAGCTGACATAATGCGCTCTTTTGATTCTATTAAGTGTCGTTGAGTTGTGAGTACATTTTCTTTTTGACACGAATCCTGTATGAAAATTGTGTTTAGCAAATTAATTGATAATGTATTTTCACGAAACGCGTTCATTAGAAGATTTCAAAAGAGCGAGACTAGCACGAGTTGCGTAATATTTTGTTTCAAATCGACCAAGAATGTCAACAAGTAAACTTTTATCAGCAAGAATCAGCCGCCATCGCACTGCTTCTTAAATTATGACTGATTGATAATGAACGATCGCAGCGCCACTGTAAACCTGATAGTAGTGGCGAATGTCAAAAGAAACGCATTTTATAACTGCGCAATCGCGAATCAAAATATCCATTTTTTTTATTGTTAATTTAAAGATAAAGAAAGTTAAAAATATTAATAAACAATTATTCGACAATTACTTTAAAGTATCTTAAAATATTAATATTGTGTCAAAAATAGAATATTTTGTTTACTTAATTTTTTAATATTTAAATAATTGTTTATCGTGATTTTATATAAAGTGCGCCATTTTCAACTAATTAGAATTATTCGTCATTTATGTCACGCTTGCGCAATTAAAAATTAATTAATTATAGACATAATTATTTATTTTTTGGCGCAATTGGTCGAGTTATTAATTTTCATTAGTTCAAAAAGAAAGAAAAAAAAATTAAAAGAAAACAGTGAAAGAATATTAAGAAGTTTAAAAATATTTTCAATTTGTAGAAATTTAAAACTGTGGAATAAAGAAATGTTTCTAGTAATTTAATTCAAATTAAAAAGTAATTCTATAAATTATTAAAACAATTATATAGCAATTAAATAATTTCATATGAACAATAATTATCTTGTCCTTAAAATAAGTATATGTAATAAATTATGAAAATTAAGTTGTTAAACGGTAGGAAAAAAAAGATTTAACTTTTGTCATTATTATCGAAATACGATTACATAAATGAGATGTTTATTTTTTTTAACTTACAGAAAATAAAAACAGATGAAATCAGAAAATTGTGTTACTGTAAAAAAAGCATTAGTTTTTTTTTTTTTTTTTTATACAATCATTTCAAGTTCCCTGGCATAATCTATTGCAAGTGTTGCCAAATCTGAACTTGGTATTGGTTCCTCAGATTTCTTTTCACTTGGAGTACTAAAATGAAAGTGTCCGTCTTTCGATAATTTCCAATTTTTCTTAGTCGCAAATGCCATTGTATCTTTTTCTGCATTTAAATTTAACATTCTCGATGCATCTTTCACGGATATTTTATCATATGCACTTTCCATACAGGCTCCAATTTCATCACGTACAGTATTGAGAAGAATATCCATGAAAAAATTATATGAAGTCGCCGGTACATTTCCTTTTGCTAAGAAAATTTTATTATACGAACCTTCCATTAAACATTGCTCTAAACTCAATGGATGTCTAATATAGACATTCGATTGAATTTGGTCAGAGGGCAAAAGTTCTAATTCTGTGTGAAATTCAGCTACTCGATTTTGCGACAATAAAAATAAGAGATTTAAACCAAGCAATTGATATTTATAAGCAGATTCGGATAATCTTGATTTGTAATCGAAATAATAACATTTTAATTGAGCCATGTAACGCTCGAACGATGGAATATCTTCCATTGCTATACTCCATTGTACTCCAATTTCAAGAATGTCACCTGTAAAAAAAACTCCTTCAATTAATTATTATATTTAAAACTTCATTTTTTATTTATTTTTTTTTTTTTTGAATTTAATTGTAATTTTAAAAATGATTTCTTAAACAAATTTGAAGATAATAAGTTGTTTATGTTTTCATGATTAATGTTTTGTATACAAAATTAAATGTAACAAAAAAATAAAACTTAATCCTAGAAATATAAATTTAAAAAAAATACTAACGTGCAATAAGTAATTCTTTTTGTGACGCATTATTATTTGAAGTAGGTAGAAATGTTAAATGAGTTAATCCGACCTGAAACAAAAATATCTTATAAAATACCTAAACCTCGTAAGACAATGACGATCATTTTTTAAAATGAAATTTACATTAAAAAATATTTTCAATTTGTTTTATATCAAAATTTAAACAATAAATTCACAATTTTTTAAATTCTAAATATAAAAATTATTGTCTACTGAAAGAAAATGCCTTTAATGGAACATGACAATTCATTTTGACAGTCTAAAAAGTAAGGTTAGTTTGACATAAAATAATATTTGTAGTGAAAAATAACATTATATATAGAATGACATACCTTTAATTGATTAAGTAATTCTCCGCATTTTTTTAAATTACACGGAGTTTTCGTCCATTCTTGTTTTAAATTTTGATATAAAGAACTTACATCTTTTAATGCCGCCATGTTTAATATTTCTGTCTCTTTTTTTGGTATACTTCCCATTCTTCTACTAGATCCAATGCTACCAATACAGGATAATTTTCTTAATTTCTTCATTTTCTTGAAAAAGAAAAAACCCTTATCGTTAACTGTATTTTTAAATTATTCATAAATATATAACAAACTGATTAAAAATTTTGTTTATAATTTTTTTCTTTAATCTGAAATTATTCACTATTGAATTTCATTTGTTTTTTTTCAATAATTTGGCAGCTTTGAAATCTTTTCCACCAATCAGATATTTTGAAGCTTTAGAAGAAGTAGACAGCGCCATCTGCTGTATATTATTTTATTCATTTTTTTTTTATTATTAATTAATTATTTTAAATAATATATTTAGTTTGATTATTTTGTTATACACGATCACAAATAATGTAAATTATAAATATTTTTCTAGTTTTGCAATTTTTTTATGAAGAATTACAGTAGCAAAATTTTTAAAAAATCTCTCCTTAACTTAACTTTTTCGTTCAATATTCAGATGTCACTCTAAGCAGTCGTAAAGGAAAAGAAAGTTTTGAGTAGATAAAGCAGATTGAGTAAAGAATAAACCATAGAACAAAGTAGATCTCATAGTCTCATACCGGCCTTCAATTTCCTCTTCCTGTAAACTGCTGTGTAAACGTTGCAATGGCGTCTGGTGTAAGTGTAGTCCACGCGACTTTTTCATCCATTAACATCGCCATCAAAATGCATCATTATCGATGTAGGACTGATGAGTGATTCTAATTGAACCATAGCACATTCAAAATGACTTCTATTTCTTTCAGACTCTATACACATACCCGGATAATTTCCGTGCCTACAAGGCCCTGATTGCTGCCCAATACTCTGGGGCCCAGGTCAAGATCGCTGATAATTTTGAATTTGGTGTGACTAACAAATCCAAGGATTTTTTGAAAAAATTCCCCCTTGGCAAGGTGATTTTTTTAAATTATTATTTATTCTATTCTTTTTTCTAATATATTATTTTTAACTTTATTTTTTCTTTATAAAGTTTTTCATAAAGTTGTAATTTTTCAAATAATTGACACATTACATATGTTACTGTTTAAAAGTTTCTAAATATTTATTGTTTTAATTTCACATTATTTAGTTGATATTATTTCATTGAATAGAATTTTATTCATAAAGATTGTTTAGTTTCGCGATAAAATTGCACTCAATTTCATGGCATACTTACGTCAGATTCGTGCTATATATGCAAAGTAAGATTTTTTTTTTAAATTACTCAAAAATATGACGGTTAATGTACATATTATTTAAAACGATCCTTTGAATTTTGACCGTTATAGGATATAATAATTGAAATTTTTAATAATTATATATCTATCGATTATATGTGTCTGCATGTATTTATTTATAGATTTCGAGGCTATTATGTTCTTTAACATTTTATATTTACTGTCTGGGGGAGTTTAAAATTTAAATGGATGATTATTAAAGTTATTAGTAAATATTTTCAATTTTACATTTTGTTACGTATCGAGTAATAAAAATACATAAATAAAATATCAATAAACAAACTTATAAAAAGTTTAATAAATTATTTAGTAAAGATAATATCTATCGAGTGATTTTGTCAAATTAAGATAAAATTGAATTTGTTTAGGTGCCAGCTTTCGAGACCAATGATGGAAAGTGTCTTACTGAAAGTAATGCTATTGCATTCTACGGTAAGTTATTATACTTTTTAAAAATTTATTTTCTTATTAAAATTTTGACATAAATTTTTTTTTTTTTATGTAACAGTTGCAAACGAGCAACTTAGAGGTAAGACGGATCTTGAACGAGCCGAGGTTATACAATGGTTTGGATTCGCTGATTCTGAAATTTTGCCAGCCAGTTGCGCGTGGGTATTTCCTTTGTTAGGAATTATGCAGTACAACAAGCAGGTATATTTAATTTTTTGTTAATTAAGCATTTACTTGGAATTTTTAACAGAAAATTTCATAATTTTTTTTTATGTACATGTATTACTAAATCTCCTCCAAAGGCGAACTATGGAAAATTACGTTTCATCGTTCGTAACGAACGGAGAAAAAATAATTGAGGCACGCATTCTTAATAAATATCTTAATTTTTTCTTATGGATATTATTTAATGCTTGCGTATAAATAATTATTGTTTAATTTAATTTTGTTTTGAAATTTATTGGAATTTTTGTTAATTTTATGTTTATGCAAATTATTCTTCTTTTTTTAGGCAGTGGATAATGCAAAAGAAGATGTGAAAAAAGCATTGACGGCTTTGAATACACATTTGCTTACGCGCACATATTTGGTTGGAGAACGTTTGACATTGGCTGACATTAGTGTAGCAATGACTCTCTTGAATCTTTATCAATACGTTTTAGAGCCAAGTCAACGCAAGCCTTATCAGAATGTTAATCGTTGGTTCCAAACTGTTATTTATCAACCAGAATCCATTGCCGTAATTGGTGCCTTTAAATTGGCTGATAAAGCTTTGGAATATGACCCCAAGAAATTCGCCGAAAGTCAAGGAAAGGTTAGTATAGATTTTTTTGAAAATATGTTGAATTATTTGTAAATCTATTTTAAAGACAATATTGTTAATTTGTAAAAATATGATTCTTAGACTGGCAAAAAAGAAAAGAAAGAGAAGGAGCCCAAGGAACCAAAACCCAAGAAGGAGAGTGAACCAGCTGAAGAACTTGACGCTGCTGATGCTGTATTGGCAGCTGAACCCAAGAGTTCTAATCCATTTGACGCCATGCCGAAAGGTACTTTTGACATGGAAGATTTTAAACGTTTCTATTCCAATGAGGATGAAGCAAAATCTATTCCTTATTTCTGGGAGAAATTCGATCCCGCAAATTATAGTATCTGGTTCGGTGAATACAAATACAACGATGAATTGACGAAGGTATATATTTTTTTGGTTTTTGAAAAATCTGTTTTAGTATTAAAATTTTAGATATTTTGTTTTTAATTTCTATTTACTATTTTCTGTAACACAATAATAATAATAATTGTCAATTTTCAGGTGTTTATGTCCTGTAACCTTATTAGTGGAATGTATCAACGTTTGGATAAAATGAGAAAGGCTGCTTTTGCTAGCGCATGCCTGTTTGGTACTGACAATGACAGTACTATCAGTGGAATTTGGGTTTGGCGTGGTCAGGATCTTGCTTTTTCGGTAAATTTCTATTTTATAAATTTCAAATTTCGTTGAAATAAAAAAAAAAAATATTCGTTCAGTTTTTTAATAATTAAATTTCTATTTTACAGCTGTGTCCAGACTGGCAAATTGATTATGAATCATACAGCTGGAGAAAATTGGATCCTTCCGCGAAAGAAACGAAGGATTTGGTAAAACAATATTTGAGCTGGTCAGGCACTGACAAACAAGGACGTAAATTTAATCAAGGAAAGGTTTTCAAATAAAAAAACAAAAAAAAGAAAAAAAAAACAGCTGTCTAATTTTAGACTTTTCATAAAAATAAGATCCGTATTTTGTTGAAAAAGAATATAGAAAGAAAAATTCAACTCTTAATACTGTAAAAACACAAATTTCGAAAACATAATGTCCATCTTACGGATCTTCCAACATACAGACAGACAGACACACACACACAAACATTTTATTCCTCATTAAATGTCCAACTCTATACATGTTGAATTCTCTATTTTGCTACGAGTTTGTCGAAGTCATGCGTAAAACTTAAGCTCGAAGTACTAATGTCCTCGTATCATTTATAACTATAATATAGAACGTCTTCTTTAATTATGATTATCTTTTTTTTCTCTTTTTTTTTTTTTTGTTCCTTTTCATATATCACAGTTCGTTCATTTTGTTAGACTGATCAAGTCAAAAAAACAGATCATTTCTTAGAAACAGACAATTATTACTGTGCAATGTGTTATTTATTGTTGAAAACTACAATTTTTGTTCTATTGAGATTTGGACGTTTTGTCGAGTGAGACACAATATTACGTTGATTTTATCGATCTGCGATTTTTGTATGTCAGTAGTGAGAAAAAAAAAAAAATTAAATATCGAAAAGTCTGAATGGCATTTACTCTATATTGCATTATTGCATTTTTTTATATCCATATATTAATTTTTATAATAAAATCTCAATTTTTGTTGCGTATAATATTTATATATATATATTTTTTTTTATTAAGTCAAATGAATAGTTAAAAAAAAATTCATATATAATTTAAAAATAAATGTTAAAACAAAAATCTATAAATTAGGTAATAAATTTTTAAAAGTAAATAAAGTACATCAAAATAAATATTGATTAGTTAAATTTAAGTAAGGTCAGTAATAATAATAATAATAGACAAATTTATCAATATAAAGATATAATTGGAAAGTAATTACAAATATTTCAATATACAAAAATTTAATATTGTGGAAAAATTAAAATCCCTTTTCTTCCAACCATCTGTTTACTTGTGAAACGTAATCACCTCGAAAGATAATAACACCAGCTAGTTCATTGATTCGCGATGAAACAACATTTACTAAGGATACTTTTCGTTTCTGAAGGTATTCTTTTAATTCTGATTCAAGCTGCCAAATATCTCCTTGAATTTTACGTACATACGTCAGTTTTTTCATTCCTCTTTTTGACATTACCATGTAAACTGGATGCATATAGTTCTTTGTGCGAGGTACAAAATAGGGCAAATTCGTGTCTGGTGCTAAAAAATCGTTAAAGAATAAATTAATTCTTTTGTTTAAATTCAGTTTCTTGAAATCAAATACATTTGTTTACTAAATGCATTAAAGTAAAATGTTTATTTGCTATCTAACTAATGATTATCGAATGTTTTGAAAAAAAAATATTTCTTAACAAATATTGAAATTTATTCATTTACTTTCAAATTAATTGTAAATTAATTGAATTATTTTTTTTATTTTATTATTCTGTATTTTCAAAGGTAAAAAAGAATGTACCATTTTGTGGTTTCCAACCACTTGCTGTAACGTCAATATTATTTGGAGGTACTGGAACAACTTTATAAGGAAGTAATCGTTCAACATATTTCCATTCATTTGGATCAGATGTAATTTCAAATTTCGTGTATTTTGAAGGGTCCTTGTATCTTTCTTCTGTTAAATAATAGCTCCATCTTTTTTGAGTCTGAAAAATTATACAAAAATAGAAATTTATTTGAAATTTTTTTTTTTTTTTTTTACATAAAATAAATATTTACAACAGAAATAACTTAATAATATCTAATTATTTTAGAACTTAATGAAAAAAATGATATAATTATTATTCAAAATAAATTACATTGTCAGAAAAAATTTAATTATTAAAAGATAAAAAAAATCAAAACAACAATTATCAAGCACACATTGATCAGATGTATAGGTTATGTTTGCCTGAAAGCTTGCAATTTTTTTTTTTTCAAAAAGCATTAAAAAAATATATACTACAATGGATAATTTTTTTTTCAAAACTAATTTCACAAATACTATGTCTACATAATTGTTATTCTACCTCGTGGACGTATTTTCTCAAGTGTCAATCAAGTGCTTTAGGGTTATATTGTCATTTTCAAGGGGATTTTTTTAAGTGCGCAAAAATAATAGAAATATCCTTAACATTCTACCACTTTGTTCACATGAATAATGTAAAATTGTGACATTTTGTGAAATCATTGGTAATAAAGTAATAAGGGTCAGTTCGTCAGGCCCTTCACTTTCGAAACTGAGAAAAAAAAAATAATAGAACAAATTTTCTAATGAAATTATAGAGAGTGAAATGTTAAGAAAAAGTAAAGACTACCTCGAGGATGACTGGTGAAACTATCCTTTGTGATTCAGTTTTACAACAGGCATAAAGAATTGAGGAAAGCTTCGAGCGTGTTAAAATTCGAAGGGAGGCCATTTTGACTTCGGTAAATAAGGGTCGGTGTCAGCCATTGGTGCGCACGGGCGCGTCTTCTTTCTCGCTCTGGGAGAGTTTTCCTCGTGTGTAACAACAATTTTCCCGCGACCTTGTGTTCCCTTCAGTTATTCAGGAACGTGTACAATAAACTTTTTCAGAAAATCGCCAAGCATTACGACAATATATTGGGAAATTTTTTTGTATAGAATAAGTCTGAGACAGTTAGCATGAATAGCGTGTAGGTTTGGGAATGTGCCGCGTTGTTGCCACCTTGCTCAGATTAAAATCAGTGTAAAGAAAAATTGTCCATGTTAAATTGTGTTCGTCCAAGTGCTTGGACAACGTGAGAAATTAAATTGTGCCTAAATTTCGATTGACATCGTACTACGGGGGATGAACTTTTGTATATTTTTCTAGTGAAAATTATCATAAATAGGCTATGGGACTTTAAAAGGTCGTGTGATCTGTCACCAGGTGGCAGAGTTGTGCACCATGGTCAAAACAGTAGGACAGCGATAGCGTACAGACACCCTGCCTGCAACGGGACACCGTCTTTTTCTCGAGGATATTTTTACCGTTTTCCCCGAAAAACGACGGACTTTCAGCAGGATTTTTAGCCTCATAGGTAAGTTTATTCTGCATTGTTTCTATTAAGCCTATGTTTTATCATGCCTATAAGTGTTGAGTGGCATATCTAACACGAGAAATCCCAAGTCAGACTCGACCTTTTGTTTATTCGTGGCGATTTTTCGCAAAGCTTTCTCGGGAAATTTTCGATATATTAAATATACTAGAAAACGTGTTTTCAACGCGAGAAGTTACTATGTGCATTGAAATTAATATTGGGACAAAAATTTGTCAAATTACTAAATTCATTGTGGAGATATTACCGGAAATACTTGGAGGCATTTTCCTAGTCGGAAAGAGGCGCACAGTACATCCGTGTAAATGCAAAGTTTGTCACGTAATTTTTCTTGGCTAACAGGGCCGCATTCATCAACCCCACTAAGCTACGTATTTACTTTTATGCGGATATTCTCGACGTGCAGATTTTACATTTCGAAGCATTCTCATACTTTCGTGGGGTTCAGATTCTTTATACGCTATTTTCCATCCATGTTAGATATAGGAAAAGGTTAGTAGCAGCGTTCGAAATCAGCCATTCTCGACTACTTGTGATTGCTTTACTACTACTTATAATATGTCGGACTTCTTTCGTGAGATTTTTTTAATTAGATGATATACTTTATCGAGAAAACACATTTAATGATTCATCTTAGTTATTTGTATATTTCTTTCACATAATCTAGGTAAAATACCCAGTTTTTACTGTAGTTTTTAGAAAATACTTGTACGCGTCACTCCTCGAAATATTTATTATCTCACATAAAGAACAATATTTTTAACAAATTTATTTTTGAAATAGTTTTTTTTTTTTTTACTAATTAAACTATATACGTTCATAATTGTTTCAAACTATGTGAACTTGAGTTTGGATTTATCAATCCATTGATATTTTTGAAATAATATTGATAAGCATTTTTTAATGGCAAAATTACAGGATTGTAAACTTGAAAATACTTGTTGATTGTTATTGGAGTTGTCAATATTTTCAAAAAAGAAAAAAAAAAACTCATGGCATTTATAATAATGTTTTGTTTTATTTTATTTGTTAATTCATTTGTTTGGAAATAATTTTAAAGGTTATGTTTGAAATATCGTGTTATGGAGAATTGTTTATTTTTTTATAATTAAACAATAAAAATTTTTTAAAAAATAATTTACAAATTATGACAAAATATTGAATATAAACTAACAATCAATTAATTTAGTAATTATATTAGTTACTCTTAATTTTAAATATCTAGTTTTGTAATAATTATTGTTTTTGTCAAAGAAAAGGACTTTAGATAATGAAAAATATTTAATGATATAAATTTTATTGGAAATTTATTAAAAAAATTTATTTACAACAAATAAACTATTTTGGTTTTATTTTTATAATTGAACTTTCAGTCTTATTGTTTAAAAGTTGATGTAATTTTTTACAAGAAAAATAAATTTTAACTTTTATTTGTTCAGTTTAATTTCTAAATTTGAAAATAAAAAAAATATTTACTTAATAGATAATTAATTAATTTATTCAAAACACGTATACAAGTTAATTTATAAATCTTATAGAAATTTATATTTACATTTTAAATAAGTAATAATTAAAAAATTGATTTATGAAATATGTAAAACATTTTATATGTAAATTTTTATAAAAATATAATGAATAATTTAAAAAAAAAATTCTGTTATAAAAAATTCGACTAGTATTCCATTAAAAAAAAAAAAAAAAAAATTTGCTGTAAGAGAAAATTTGAAAATGTTTCACGTAATTCTTTCTTTGAAAAGTCGTGTATCTCATCTTATCAATTCAACGTTGATATGATGTATCTAATAACGATTCTGTTACATTTTGGAGTAAAATCTGCATCTAGAAATTGTACATTGTAAAAACATTTTCTATTATTTTCTTTTTTTATTAATTCTAAAAAATTAGTAATATTTAAAAAAATCAATCAACAAGTAATAATATTATTTAATTAGCAGCATTATAAAATAATTGATTAGAAAAATATGAGTACCATTTTAAAAACTATGAGCAGAGCTTCATTTATGTTTAAATTTGTAAGAATCTGATGAACACGAAAAGTAAAGTGAACTTTCTTACACCCCCCTTTTTTCTACTTTATTCCTTTAAGAAATTATATTTCTTTTGAAATTCGTTACTAGAGGAAAAGTGATTTTTAATTACCATTTAAAATTTCCCATATAGAAAAGTTTAATAATCATGTCTGTAATTTGTGAAATACCCATTAATTATGGCACCTGAAAATTCCTTTGAAATTGAAAATTGTTTTTCACGTGAAATTCATACAGTGCATTTACATATATATATATACCTTTAAGGCAAATTTTCATTAGCAAATTTTCGTTTCCGTCACATTGACTATATGGGTTTGTTGGAGTGGTGTTAAGTTTGAGTCGCAGGTATAAAGTATAAGGGGCGGGTATCGTATATTCGCATCAATGGATGTTCGAAGGATCCACAAGTTTAATGAGAGTTGTACACCTTACAAACCCTAGGACATTTGACTTGAACGGATGTAAATGTAATGCAAATTGTTTTGTAACTGTTTGTGATAAATTTTTCAATTTTTTTTTCTTGTTTATCGTGAAAATAGTGATATTAATATTTTGTAGAAAAAAAAATAAATGAATGAACATTGACGTGATTCTTTGAGAAGTGTATAAACTATTTCACGCCACTACCGGCTTGTGTTGCATTTCCGCCATAAGTTTTTCCGCGTGTACAAACACACAAATATTTGATGGTTATTTGTTTGACGTGTGAAAAAGTGCTTACGTACTTTTATTTTTAACAACAGTGAATAAATTTTGGCAATATTTCCACAAAATGCTTTCTATTAGGAAAACTAGACGGAAATTTCAGGTACTTAAAGAAAAATTGAAATTTTGTTTTGTGTATTTATATAAAATGTGTTGTAAAATTTCATCTCTTATCATTTTTTATATTATTTTATCACGTTACTTAAAATTTTATTTTTATCATTTATTGTATTTGATTATTTTTATCATTTATAATTTATTTTATCAATTTTATTATTTATGTATAGTATTTTAGTTGTATTTTAAGCATTTTAGTATTTTTACAATTTATATATATATATATATTGTTTTAATCCCTTTATTTTCTATTGATTTTAACATGATTTTTGCCATGCATATTGTTTTTATTAATTTTAATATGATGATCTTGAATAATATTAAATAATTCTCATGTAAAATGGAAACTTATATGTCTATTACATGAAAAATCTATAATGTCTAAGTAGGTCAGTAGTGGAAATTCTTTAACAACTTAAAATAGTACATTTTTCTCTTAATGTTAAATTCGTCAGATTCAATGTGGAAATCAAATGGCATTTATCTTATTTACACATATGTAGTTAATGACTGCTTTAATATTAGTTTCAATACTAATTAACTTATGTTAAACGAATCAATTTTTATTATTAATTTAAAAATTTAAACAAACGTTGTTCCCTGTTTTGTTTGTATTCATGTTTATTATAGAAAGCAGAAAAGTAGTTTACATGTTTTATTGAAGGAAAGAGAGTGTTGTAGAGCACTAGTGTAAACTGTAGCTTCCAGTGAGAGGTTAGAATACATTACTCAGGGATGGATTACTACATATATACTTGTATATAATTCTCTTTTTTCTCACAAATCTAAGCTCTAAACGTTGAAAATTAATTATGCAATTTAGATTTTTGAATAAAAATTGAAAATTAATTGATTTAATGATAAAACAATTAATTTTTTAATTAAAAATTAATATTTTTCTTAATTATTTTTGAGAGGAAAAAAATATTGTCACTGTATTTCAAAATGGTTCCCTTAAATAGGTAAATACATTTTTGAATTTATGAGAGTTAAAATGGATATCATGGAAGTTTGATATTCTATTAAGTATAGATTTGTTATTGGTTGTATTAGAAATTAGAAAAAGCTTGCTATATATGTATAAAAATAGAAAGTTTTTTTTTTATTTTCTTTGAGATCAATACTTTAATTACAATTCTAATAAAACGATAATATAAAGAGCTTTACTGTTAAATGTTAAATTTTCATTGGTATTTATTTTTTAATTTAATTTTAATTCAAAAATTTCATCGCAAAAATCACTTTATTTGATTTTTAAAACTTATGTTCATTACATTGTGTTAATAAATAATTTATTTTTATCACAATATTAATTGTATGGTTTGTTGATTTAGCAAATTTTATTGAAACAAAAAATTGAAAATAAAAAATAATTTATTTAAATTTATTTATATTTTGTTCAATAAAAATTTTTCTTAATTATAAAATCATGTTTTCGGAAAAAAATAACACGATTCAAAGTTACCATAAAAATGAGTAAAAGAGCAGGTAACTTGATTCGAAGTTAAAAGAAATTTTTTTTCCGATACTGAAGTCCTCGTTTATGATCAACGATTAGAAAACAGATTATTTTTTAAAATGGAAAATTATAAAAAAAATGTTTTTTATAATTTTTTTTTTATCAATAAACAGTGCAAGAAATATCTTTGAGCCAAAAAATTTATAGAATTTTTCATTTCAAAAAATATTTCATTAAAAATTGTTGATCATAAACGTTGTGAATTTTGAGCATCGAATTCTTTTTTTTTAATATAGATTAAGTAGCTGGGTTCAAAGTTACCAAAAAATTTTAACCGGGCAGGTAACGTGATCCAAAGTTAATAAAAATAATTTTGATAAGAATTTAAAGTTTCCAAAAATTTGTAACAAAATTAATACTTAGGGAAGAGTGAGGGATGATATTTAATAAACTATATTATATACTTACAATATTATTATAATTTTGATTTTTCTTATTATCTAAAAAATAAATGAAAACAAATTTTTTTTTTTAGTTTTATTTTTCAAGATCGAATATTAATTTTTCAAAAATTAAAAATATATTAACGTTAAAAAGTTTTTCAAACTAATATTTTATAGAAAAATTTTCTTTTGATTTATAACAACTTTTTACTAATTAAAAAATATTTATATCGACAATTAGTAGCCTAGAAATAAATTCTACAATGTTTTACAAAATTATTTTTTTTTTATTTTTTAGGACTACAGTTTTTTAAAATATGCTATGTAAAAAAAAGATTCAAAATGTTTACCTTCAAATCCAAGTTTTACATCTTTGTAACTAAATCTTGAAGTTATATCTACTATATGTGTTTGTTAAAAATTGTTTGACCATGGAAAAAAATTTTAATGATTCAATAGAAAAAATCGCTATAAAACGAGGCACTAGATAGATAATTTAATTCTACACATGATTCCCATTTATGACAGATTAGTAAATTTTTTTTTTTAAAAAAAAAGTAATAAATAAAAAAGGCATGAAAAACCGAGTATTTTGTGTGATTTTCAATAAAAGCAACTTTCAGTCTTTAAAAATGAGCCAAAAGTTTTGAACGTTCAAATGAACAAAATATTTTTTTTCAATCTATAAATTATTAAAAATTTTAATGTCAATGTAAAATAAAACATTAAATTAAACAAATATTAAATTAATAACTTCTTTTTAGATATTTCAAACAATAATTTTGGAATAAAATTCGTACTTAAAGAAGTTACAAAAAAAAAAAATTTTGTTCATTTGAACGTTCAAAACTTTTGGCTCGTCTTTAAAATTTCATAGGAAAAAAATACACAAATGGAACTTGATTATTAGAAAATAAAAATTATATATTAAAATTTTTAGAAAAAGTGTGCCGCAATCACAAAAGACAAGCTTGTGAAATAAATTTTTTTTTTCAGATTTAGAATTTAAAGATTGAAAGTTCTCTCAAGTAGAAATTCCACAAAATATTTTTATATAGAATTATTACAATTTTTCTCCAAGGTAAAATATTTTTAAAATTGCAATATTTTTATTTTATCAGGATTATATATGTATATATTTTTTTTTTTTGAAAATTTGATCAAATTTTCATTTTAAATCTCGACCCTAATATGTATTTGAATGACTATTTTTTAAATTAAATTTTTTAAGCAGTGAAAAAATAATTATTTTAATATAAAAAATTATTCGCGTGTCATTACAGGAGCCCAATGTGGGTGAAAGTGAGATGGCATCCAGGGAGAAAAGACCCTTAGCGCCTTCTAAATCAAAGCAGAAGGCGAGTGAATCTAGTATATCATCATCATCATCATCATCTCCCGATAGTAAAACGAAAAAAGGAGGAAAAACACTGCCAAACTTGAGACAACAAATTGCACGCGATATTCTAGAAGCAGTGGCAACAGGTAGCCAACTCCCACCAAAGTTAGAAGCTAGTTTGCCTCGTAAAAAAGCGCTCGAGAAGCTCAAGCGTAATCAGAAACTTCGATCGAAAGTAACTCTGATTAAAGCGAAGCAAAAAGTTGTGCCCATTAAAACTGCGAGAAGAATTAACAACACCGAGACGAAGAAAACAGTGAAACCAAGAAAGGTGAAACAATCATCGACAAGTGCTGAAGCTAAAGTTAATGAAACTGGAGTGAAAGGTGGTACAGAAAATTTAAATGTAAAAACAACTGACAACGAGGGAAAAGGAACTGAGACGGCGAATGTTAAAAGTGCCAAGATTATTACTAAAACTGTAAAGAAGAGTAAATCAACTAAAATTCCAGGTGACAGCGAGACTGGTGAATCGCAAGATAAAGAAACAAGTAAAGTGAATCAAAAAATCAGTAAGCGACAGTCAGACTCACCGAAAAATAGTGGCAAAGCAGTGAGAAAAATTGGCAAGAAATGTTTTGCCAATAAAGAATTTGGTGATTCATCACTTTTGAAAAATACCGATAAAAAAACCTTTTCTGAGGACAAAAGTTCTATTGATTTAACTATTGATGAGGTAATTGCTTCAATGTTGAGTGATCCTGAATTTGAAGAATCCGAAGAAAAAGAAGAAATCAAAGCAACAACCACTAAAAATAAGAATATGCTAGTGGGTGAAAGATCATCATCATCATTTTGTGACATTGAAATTAAAAAGGAAATAGACTGTGAAGATGATACGGAAGGAAGGAGCGAAGAATCGTCAGGAATCGAACAAATTATTCAAATGCAAAATCCAATTCAGACGAGGAGAAAAATTACAACACCAAGTCAAAGAAGTTTACGAAATGGAAAGCTTCGACAATTATCAGACTCTGGAATATCGATGGACATTGAGATGAAGCTGAGGGGAAGACTCAATTCTACTAATGATCATTCTTTGGAACAAGATAATACTTCCGATGGGATGATCGACACTGAATCCTGTTTTTCCGAATCGAGTGTTAATGAATCTCGAATTAATGTTCTTTCGAGTAAAGACAATAATTTATCCGTGACTAAAGAAGAGAAAATTAGTCATCTTGATGAAGTTATTCAATTTGTTTCAGAAATTGAAAATAATAATAATGGCGATCAGGTGGAGAGTATTGTTGAAGTTGGTCCAACGTTGAGATCAAAAGTGAAAACTCGAAATAGTGACGAAATGCAAATTGACGATGTGAAAAATGAAGATTCAAAGGCAGATGTAAAAATGATGGAATCTGTTGTTGAAGATTCAAAGAAATCCTTGAATCTTGATATTTTAAAGAAAGAAAGAATTTTTACGAAAATTGCCGATACACCGAGAAGTCGAAGAAACAGTTTAAATACCGATGTAAAGAAAATAAATCCATTCGCCTTTAGCTCTGAGAAAAATGATGGTTCATCAAAATCGCAAATTGATCAAATGATCGAGAGTATTAAATTAACAATTGCTAAATCAATTGAGAGTAAAATTTACGGTCAAGAAAAGGGAAAAGCTTTCGAAGGTTTAAGCAAAAGTTTCGATGTGCCAAAAATTGAAGAAGTTGTCGCTCCATTGAACACGGAAGTTCAAAAAATTGGATTAGAAGAACGAAACGAAGAGGAAATGCCCAATATATCCGAGCAGAAGATAAAATCAGACAATTCGGAAAATTCAGTGCCGAAAGTAGCCGATACAGCCAAAGAAATTGAGAAACTAGTCATGGGTGAAAATCAATTGATCGATTCTCAATCGCAAAAGAAGAATATCGACATGAATACTATCCAAGATTTAGTTCATCAAACGACGAGTAAAGCATCGCAAGAAAATTTAACAATTACGCAATCCAACAATGATGGGGCAATTTCGAAAAATTCACGTGAAATAATTGAAATAGAGGAAAATCTTAATTCTGACAATTTAAAGAAACCGGGGAGAAGTAAAGCTACTGAAGAATTATCTTCTGAGAAAATAGACTGTATAGTTGAGGGAATGTTAAAAAATGAATCTTTACAAATTGAGGATAATTTAATGGACACTTCAAGTTTGACAGCCGATTCGGAAACAAGTATTGTTTTAAATATTTCTTCATTAACCGATGAAGAGGAAAATTTAGAAAGCATTTCTATAAAAGTTGAATCTGACAATGTTGTCAGTATGACAAAAGTTCCTTCAACAGAAATTCAAATTTCTGAACAGAAAAATGAAGCGAATTCCAAGGCCGTTTCTTGTCCTAAAACTCAGAGCGATTCTATTTCATTAAACAATGAGCAAGAACCAAGTGAAAAAGAACATGTACATAATAAAAATAATCATTTATTGACTGATGGCTGTGATAATGTTACTGCAACTAGTGCACAAACAAAATTGACACACTCATCTTCTGAGACTGAGAAATTAGTGGCACCGAACAACGATAGTTCCTTGAATGTTAGTAATAAAGAATCATCATCATTATCATCATCTGAGAGTCTACAAAAAGAAGATCCAAACAATTCAAAAGAGGAGGATCTAAAGATCGTCGAGGACAAAAAAAGGGTTTTACGAGGACGAGAAAAGCAAAAGAAAGTAGATTCCAAATTTTCAAATCAATCCAACGATAATGTGGATACAAAAATAAAAGATGAAGAAAAAAGTGAGATGGAAACAACTCAAAGTAATGGAAATATATTATCGGAAGTTCAAACTACTCAATCTTTGAATAAAGCTCAAAATATCACTAAAGACGAAGTAATTTGTTCAGAAGTTCCAGTTCGAACAAGACGTACACGAGAGAGTAAAAAAACAGTTACAAATAATACAAATCTCAAGCCCAAACGAAATAATAAAAAAGAAGTGAAAAAATTCGATCAACAAAATAAAGAAGAAACATTACTTGACAATGAGGTTGCTAAAATTAATGAAAATAAACTTCAAAATAAATATCGAAAATCAATGGAAGAATCTAAAACACCACGTGGATGTTCAGTACCTTCGACAAATAAAAATCAAACAATTAAAATTCAAGACAATACATCAAATAATCGAAGTAAATCGGAAAATGATTTAGAAAATATGCAAAATTCACAGAGAAGTAGTACAACAAGTAATGGAGAAAGTTTTATACCAAAGGATTCCAATAATGAAAATTCTACATTGGACGATGAGAAAAGTACGAAAACACTTGACAATATGCAAAAAGATTCTGATGAGGCATCAACATCGGGCGAATCATCGAGTAGTATAATACAAGAAACTCCAGAAGAAAAAGCGAGAAAAGAAACTGTTTTTCGTTTATTGGGACTTGAATCGTGGGAAAAAGCTGCTGAACGTTTAAATCATCAGAAAGCTAAGAGGGAGCAAATATCAGGAAGTTTGAAAATGAGAATTCCAAAAGGACGTGATAAGGATAAAATGAGATCTCGATCACCGTTGAAGATGGTCTTGAAGCAGGGACGCGCTGACGGTGAAGGGGATTCACCCGAGTTTTACACCATTCAAAAGGAGGTATGTATTTTCTTATTTTTACACTTTAAAAAGAAAAATCATCTCTTAAAAATATTTTCCCTTTATTTTTTCTTTTTTTTATATATATATATATATATATCAAATATTTGTATAAAATTTTATTTTAAAATGATTCACTTGCTACATTTATTATTTCTGTTTTAAAAAAAAAATAATAATAAAACTAATTATCGTACGCTAATAGATTGTTCATCATTTGTTTTCAGTGTGGAACCAGTGTGGGAGAAAGCAGTTCTGGTGCGAACCGAAAGTTGACTACTAACCACAGACACTCTTGCGGTAATCCTGGTTGTGGGAATAACTTTGTTAATCGAACCTTTTCCTCAAACGCTTATCAAAAATCTCACAATTATGCTTTCTTGCAAAATGAAAATAATGCACGAAAATTCATTGAATTTTTAAATACTTTTTTTTTATTACCTTTATCACACTTAATAACAATAATAAATCTTTGGTTTTGGCTCTGAAAAAAAAAATTGATAAAGAATCTAATGAAATTTCGAAAAAAAAATTGCATGTCTTATGCTTTGCTTGAAAAAAATAAATATCTCAAAATTCGAGGGAACTTTATATCCTGATGGTGATTTATTCATATATTATATAGATGAAGACAATGATGAATCACAATCAAAGGATCGTCAATCTTTGGTAATACCAGAGAAATCCTCATCATTTTCTATTCATCCTGGTCGCTGTTGTGGCGATGTTTGTTGCTATTGCTTTGGGAAATTTGGCTCGTTAGATACACCAATGCATTTGGCGCAAATGAAATCAGATGAAAGACGGCAAAAGATATTGAATCTTGAAAGACATCTGACGAAAGATTCTTGTCTGTGCGATGCTTGTTATCGTCATATTGACAGAAAGGTAAGAAACTTCAACAATTGAAAATAATTTAATTGAAAATAAACGTAAATTTTAAAATAATTTTTGAATGATAATTTCAATTATTTCATGAAATTTTTGAGTATGATTTCAATTATTTGAATTAGAATAATTTTCATAAATCAGACTCAAAAAACTTTTAAGAATATAATTTTTAAAAATTAAATTATTTAAAACTAAATTTTATTTTCAATACTTAATAAATAATATTAATGATAATTAATTGTTGATAATAATGAAGTAATTTTTGATTTTTTAAAAGGCGAATCAGAGTCCAACAAATATACAAACGAAACCACAAAAACAACATAGACAATATTTGGTACCAAAATGCTGTGCACGTGGCTGTGTAGAACCCGCGAGGCATCATGTCAGACGTCGTTGGCTTCAAAAAGTTAAAGTTGGTCTTCGAAGTGAGGTAAGTTTACTGGTATACATAATATATAATTTTTATTAGTATTTATTTAATAATTAAATAATAGTAATTGTTAAATTATACATTTGCAATTTTTATCCATTAAAAAATGTTTAATTTTACTTTTAGGTGGACATTAATTGGGAATCGAATCAACTCACTTCAATGTCATTTTGCGTAAATCATTATCCCAAAGTCGCAAAGTTCCTAAATTGTGGCCTGTGTAAGCGACGCCTTCAAAAAAATCAATCTTTCCCTCTCAATTCTCAGGAAACGATTGAATTGAATCGACGATTTATACCTCAAGGAATGGATATTCCCACAACTGCCGGTACTTTTGTTTGCAAACTCTGCCGATGCTTTACTTCCCTTCAGCTTAAATACAAAGATATCGACAATATGCATAAAACCAATAGAGAATTCTGCAAAAAATACAAAGCAAAGTAAGTTAATTATTTCATTTTATTTTCTCTCTTTTTTTAAAAAAAAATTTCTCTTTACTTTCATTTAATTAATAAAGTGTTTGTTTTACTAAACTTTGTAAATTTAATTATTGAATATTATTTGCAGAATTTTAAGTAGTCGTCTCTCAGGAGGAATGGATAACGAGATGGATGATATGCCAACTAATCAAGAATCAAAAGACAAAGACAAGGAGAAACAAAAGAAAGTCAAGAGTCCAACACAAACGAAAAACAGTGCATTGAATTCAAAATCATCGAATAATGCCAGTAATTTGACAAATCCTAGTTTGGAAAAATTAGTTGCCAAAACAAATAAACAAGATGAGGAGGAAGAAAGTCCATCGCCAATAACTGTGATTGAAAGAAGTGAACAATCAGCTAAAAGTGACATTAAAAATGCGAGTACAAGTAATTCCAATGAGTCGACATCATCAATACGAAATGATGTACAATTTGTTGCGATTGAAAAGACTATTGAGAAATTGAAGAAACGTAAAGCATTGGAGGCACTTAGTTTTACAAGTACAAATACTAGTGAGTCTAGTGAGGGTGCAAATGTTGTTGAAATTCTCGCTATGGATAAGGAAGTTACATTAACGAGACTGCCAAAGAAGATGAGAACGAGCAATGATATTACACCAGTTGTACAAAGACTTGGCGCAAATCCATCAATAAGTGTACGAACACTTTTCCCAGGCGAAGAGGAAATGAATCTTCATGCCAACATTGAATTTGGAAATGTTAGGGAAGTTACGCCTCAAGGTTGGGAAAAGTGTGCAACTATGATACAATATGATCGTGATACAAAATTACTTTGGCAGGAATTACAAAGGCCTTATGGTAATCAAAGTTCCTTCCTGAGACATTTGATTCTGTTGGAGAAATACTATAGATCTGGAGATTTAGTTCTCGCTCCAAATGCTTCGCGAAATGCAATTAACTATTCGACTTCGGTGCACAATCGTTTGATCTCGTATGAGGGCCCGGAGAAAGTGGATGAACCGATTATGGAACCGGTGACAATTGACTATACGAATGCAAGGAGATTAAGTGGAGGATTCGTAGTTGAAAGGGATCGTGTACCACCTACGAATACAACAACGTCTTTCCTCACTACCAGTACACCAAATCTTCCCAGCACTTCGCAAACTTTCAAGGTTCGTTTCTTAAAATATTGTGATTACAAATTTTCATTTATTCGCCTTTTTTCACCTATTATTTTAAAAACAATTTTTCGTTTGTTTCTTTATTTTTTTTTTTTTGAAATTCCGATTTTTGAAAAATTTGTTTTCTCCTAGCACAATCATTTGTGTTTTTTGTTGTAAAATTGCTTGAATTTGTTTTCACTATCTCTCAAAAGAAAATAATTTTGTTTGCTAATGGTTATAATGGAAAAAATTAATTTTTAGAAAAAAAATAACTAAAGAAAATTTTTATATCGTTGAAAGAATAACCTATATTTTTTTAAAATCATATTATTAACAATTCTTACGTGAATATTGAATTTTTTTCAAGACACATTGGACAAAAAATAGAAAAGTCAATTATTCTTTTCTGTTTTAAAATTTAAAATTTCATCTCCCAAACAAAATTATCATACATTATTTCAAAACTTAAATGTATTAAATTAACTGTTTTCCGAGCAATTAAAAAAATTTAACTATTTAAAGAGCCAAGACAAAATGTTTTTTCAAATAATGTTAAAGAAATTCTAAACTCAAAATGAATTTCAAATTTTTTAAAATAGATTATTATTTGTTTAAATCACTTTTATTCTATAAAAAGAGGCAGTTTATAAAAAGCTCTTAAAATTGAACTTAATTATTTTAATCTAGCTGTATTTTAAATTCTAGATTTTTTAAAAAAACAGAATCAAATTTTTTTAAAGTATGCATTTTTTTTTTATTGAAAATAAATTTATATTTCTTCTTATAAGTATTTAATTTTCTTCAAAAAAATTTAGATTTTTTAAAATACACTAAGTTTTTATCGAAAGTTTCAAAAATTTTATTTTAAAAAATTAATTTGAAGAGTAAGTAACTTTTTCAATATTTGAAATTTAGTTTACAATATTTGAAATTCCTAGAAAACTTGAAATTTTTAGGAGAATAAAAAAATGTTTTAAAATTGAAAAAAAAAAAAAATAAAAAACCACGAAGCTGAAGTACGCAACGTTTATATGAACGATTTTTAAAGAAATAATTTTTTAAAATGAAAAATTCTATAATTTTTTGCCTAAAAAATATTTTTTTATAATTTGTTAATTAATGAAAACTACAAGAAATATTTTTTAGGCAAGAAATTATAGAATTTTTCATTTTAAAAAATTATTTCTTTAAAAATCGTTTATACACGGAAAGAAGGTTTCATTTATAAAGTGAGTGCCTTGTTTGACAGATAAAAACAGTGGGCCAAGCACAATTCATACTTAAAGAAGTTACAAAAAAAATTTTGTTCATTTGAACGTTCAAAAACTTTCGGCTCATAAATTTTTAGAAATTTTTAAAATTTGTTTGCCTATTTTTCAAGGAAGAAAAAAAAGGATAAAAGTTTTAAGAAATTAAAAATTTTTCTCTAATATGTTTAGGTTTTCGAAGGTATTTTTTTATTTCCCTGAGAATTTCAGGTGTTGTATATTTTAAATTTTAGATCATTATTATGAAGAAAAGAAGTTAAATGCTTTGTAAATCTTTAATTCTGTTCCCAAAATATTAAGTACTTTTAAAATAAATTCTTACAGTTCGTTTATATTTCAGAAAAGTTTTAATTTTAGTTATTCAAAATTGTTTTTAAATTTGCAACAGCTAATGGATTTAAAAAAGGGAACATTTTTTCAAAATTTAAAAGAAAATTTAAAAAAATTCAATGTTTTTAACAATATTTGAACAGAACGTCTTTAAAAGAAATATTATTCCTTGTCTCGAAAAGAGTTTTAAAAATTTTTTATATAATTTTTTATTGTTGAAATATTTTTCACAGCACAATTGAGCGAAAATCTATTGTAGTGTTAAATAAATTTTTAATTTCATATATTTCTTTATCTTATATAAAGGAATTTTTTTTTATTCTTTTCTTTGTCTTCTATTTTAAAGAAAATTTTTCACAATTTTTAACAATGGTAACTATAATCACTGAAAATATAAAAAATTCGTTAAAAAAACATTTAATAATAAAATTTGTTCCATTGCGTAACTTTAAAATTAAAAAATTGTTTTAAAATACTTTTTCAAGAAATTAAAATAATTTTTTTTAAAAAAATTACATTATTGTTTTTCATTTTTGTCTAACTATGTTTGATCTGTTTTTTCAAGACGAATTCACCACGAACAATGAAAATAAATCCTGGGGTGTCAATAATGAAAAAACCACCGACTCTTCAACGACTGAGTTTTCCGTCAACCAGCGGAAGTGGAAGTTCTATCACTCCAACGAAACGAAAAGATCCTCAGAAATCACCAATGCAATATCGTCGAGGTAAGGTTTTTGAAATGAGTGAAACTGAATATAAACGATTATTAAATTATAAACAACAAAAGCAACAAACATTGTCCGAAAAGAATTCGCGTCAATTGAATAATGGTCCAGTAGGTGGTGGTAATACTGCAAATAGTCCACTACCGGGTCTAAAGCCAGTGTCACAAAATCAAAAAGCCCATTTTGTCCCACAAACACAATTTCAAAAGCATTTAAGAATGCAACAAGAAATGTTAAATCGACAGAGTCGTAGTGATTTTGAACCACTTGTTTGTGACATGAGACAACTCTCAAATGAAAATACACCGACGCAAAATTTCCTCGGCAATTTAAATCTACCAAAATCAATTCAAGTAACAACAAAACCATCAATTCCGATTCCAATATTGCCGAAAATTCCAAAGTCCTTAACCGTGATACCACAAACAGTCCCGAGATCTGCCGAAAAGTGAGAATTTTATCGAGAAAGAGAGAGAGAAAAAAAAATACATTTTTTTTTCTTTTTTTTCCAAATAAAAAATGATAAATAATAAAATAAAGTCGGACGTAATTTTTCGGCTAAGCCTTTTTCTGTCACTGCGTGCTACAAGCTGCCTCTTGTATAATAAGTAATCTACTTCTGCCGTTTGCTCCAAAACTCAAAAAAAAGAAAAAAAAAAAAAACTTAAAATTTCTCATGATTTAACAACTATAATGCATACTATATAGTTATATAGATGAGCATATAGTAATCATGAGGGATAATAAAAACAGGAGTGGAACTATTATACCGATATAAGTTTGTAACCAAAGCTCTGACGTGAATGACAAACATATAATTTATCTATTTTCGAAGAAAAGTGCCTAAAAGAAAAATAAGTGACACGTGAGTAGTCGTTAATTTCTATAATATTCTTATTCGCTTAATTAATCGATAATAGGCTTGTATACATAAATTTATATATATATAAATAGAAATAATAGAAGAAAACACGACTCGTCGAAATAGTTTAGTTTAAAATTCATATCATATGAAAAAAAAAATATATATTACTATTATTATTATATATATAGCAGTTTCTTTTTTTTATTTTTTAATTTTTTTTTTTGACGATTTTCAAAAATAACCGTTAAAGACGAAATTGTTCATTGGTGAACATTGAGAAAGCATTCTTTTCAAGAAGATTTAATTTTCTTATTTTGCATCTTTGAATGCAGCGAACAAAACAAAGAGACTGCAGTCTTTTAGAGACTATCGGCAGTAAACAGTTCTCTGCTGAAAGTATATATATATATATATATAAATATACACTTATATATATATTGCTCGATAACACGAGTATAATATTATCATAATTATTATTTTTTATTATTAAATAATTAATATTATTATTATTATTATTAATATTACTACTACACTATTATTATCATCATAATGATTAATATTACTATATAATTATTATTCGTAATAATAATAACAATAATAATTATCATTTGTAATTATACTTAATATTATCATTTGTAATTATTTGCCCGAAAAAAATTAGGTACATCGTTTATTGTACTATGCGTTAGGTATCGCGTTGAGCTTATTTATTATACGTTATTAAATATTGCAATGTACATAAATAATGAATTATCGATTAATAGTATATAATTTCAAAAAAAAAAAAAAAAAAAAAAAAAAAAAAAAAATAGGCAATAATATTATTGTCGATTGGTAATTTTTTTGGTCTGAAGAAAGAATTCCTTAAAAAATAAAAAAAAAAAAAAACTCGATGCGATCGTCGATTATAATGGGAGCCACTGAACTATTTAAATTTTTCGCTATTTTTTGGAATAATTATTTAAAAATGAAAACTTTTTTTCTTATTTTCTAAAAAAACAAAATGTGAAATAAACTGTTTTAGGAGTTATAGTAAATTGAAAAAGTGGCACTATTTTTGTATGTTAAATAAGGATGTAAAAAAAAAATCGAAGCATCTTGAATTTTTTTTTTTTGGTTATAGGCTATAGACGGCTGTTTTGCGGGTGATAGATTTTTTTTTTTTTTTTTGTAAATAGCTTATTATAATGTTTAAATATAATAATTTCGTTGGGCCCGAGTGCGCGAAAAATAAGAAAAATATATAAAAAAAATAAAATAATGATTCTACTGTTGAGGAATATTATATAGGAATAGGAATCATTTCAAAGTGATAGATATTTGTTTTTCTCAATCAATATTATTATGCTCATTGAGCTCGATAGTCCGATAGTCGATAAATGTTTTTCATTTAAATTTCGTTGCTGTTTTACTATTTTCTAATAATTACAGAAAAATTTTATCAAAAAAAAAAAAAAAAAATAAGAAATTTGTCATAAAATACAAATTTTTTTAAAATTATAACTTTTTTACTTGCTTTTGAATATATAATCTATTTTCTCAAAAAAAAAATATATATATATATTTCTTCTATATTTATACATTTTTTGTCAATATTGAAGTAAACGTTTTTTCGATTGATTGCAAGAAAAAAAAACGTTTTGATTGGTATTTGATTTGGACCATGACATTTTTGTTTTGTCCATTTTTATTTTTCATTTTTTTTTTTTTTTTTTAATTGTTCTTTTTTTCCCCCTAGGAATACTGTTAATCAAATAAATTTGCTACTTTTCGTGATTGCTAATATACCTAGTATAGGTAGAAATTTCATTCTTGTAAATAACGGTAAATTTTATAATGAATTTGCGAACATTATCTTGATTAAGACTTTGCACTTAAGAACGTTACGGAGTTTATAAAGAAAGAAAGAAAGAAAGAAAGAGAGAGAGAGAAAAAAAAAGAAGAAAAAGATGAAGAAAATATAATAAAGGGCACTCATGATAAATTTTGCTGATACCTAAAAGGGAAATGTTCACATGACTCATACGTTGAACTATAATAGTATATTATACATATATATATAAATATTTAAAAATAGCGAATGAATTATCATGCATAAGGTACTCGTTGATACCTTAATATAAATGCTCTATTTTATTAAGGATATTTTTTATATATCTATATATATATATATTAAAAAAAAAAAAATGTATATTGAATTAAAGTGAAATTATGCAGTCGCTTGATAATCAGAAAAAAAAATTGTTGAAAAAAGAGTATTAATTTGTGACTAAAAGCTTTGAAGATTTCAAATGATTTAGAATAACGATTCGTTACTCGATTCACGAATATTGATGATATAAATTGATAATATCACTTTTTTTGGCATTTTTTTTTTTATGTAATACACAAAATTATTTTTCAAATTTGCTTTACAATTTTGAAATTGCTGGTTTTTTTTATAGTAACAGCTTCATTATCTTCTTATTCATTTAGACTTTAAATAGAAATTTTTTTTATATATCAAAAATAAATTTTCAATAAAGTTTTGAGAATTTTGAAATAATATCCTAGTGGAAATATATATAATAATTGTTGATAGTGAATCATCAAAGAATGAAGTTGATATTATCAATTTATATTATATTATATCTTTAGTTGTAATGACGATGATGACATTGTTCGTCACTGTACTCGCATTTTTTATTTTATTTTTTTTTTTTTGTATAATGCATCGTCATGACGCGTGGATTGTAGAGGACGCGTAAGTAGTTACAGCGTGGCAGTAGTTTTGACCTGGGTATAATATCTGTCTGATCAGTCTGTGTTTGACGGTCTCTTACTACTGCGAAGCGAGGCTCATTGTAACAAAGCGTTAATCGAAGCGAGACGCCGACGCCCGACCTTCTCAAGCTACTAAAAGTATATACCTGTTTTTACCTGAATGCTTTCTAGAATCCAGATTAATGCGCCTTGCCGCTCCTTGGAATCCTGGCGAAATAATCTAACTTAACAAGGGGTAGCGCGCAAACATTTTAAATATTATACGTTTAAAATCGTTAAATCAGCTCAAAAAATTTGAGTTTTTTTTTTCCTTTTTGATTTCAATTAATTAATTTTTTTTTTTTTTTTTTCATGAAAATAGTTCTTTTTTTTCAATTTTTAAATTCTGATTATAATATAATTATTAATAGGTTTAGTCTAGAAAAAATTGTCTAGTTCGATTATTTTTAATTTTAAGACAAAAATTTTTTTCAGTTGTCAAGAAAAAAAAAAGTCAAAAATGATTAAAAATCTTTATCCATTTTTTAATAGAACAAAATTATAAATTAAATTTGAATTTAACTTTCATAAGTTAAATTTTATAAAAATAATCCAAATCTAAATGATTTTTTCTATAATAAACCATAACTTTTATAATTGGATTAAAAATAGAACGACGTACGAGATTTTGTTTAAGAAAAAAAAAAAATATTTTTGAATTTTTAAATTTAGTTATTGAATTTTGGAATATTTAAATTAGTTAAATTTAAATTAAAGTATATTTACGAGAAATATTTTTTGATTTAAATATTTGAAAAAGTTACCTTTAGAAAATATGTACATTAAATTTGAATTTATGTGATAAAATTTTTGAATTGGAAGGAATATATTTACTCGATAAATGATAAATGGTCAAATGAGAATGATTTTCGTTAAAGCCAATAATTTTAAATATAAAAAGAAAAACAAAAAAAAAAAAAAAAACATTTATTTTTTAAATGGAATGAAGAAATTTGTAAATATAAAAATTTAAATAATTAGCATTTCGACTTAGTATATACCTGAATTATTTTTAAATACAATTATCAAAAAAAGAATGGGAAAAAAATTTAAAAAATATTTGCAAATTTTTAAAAATAGGAAACTTGACATATACTATTACATCTTTTAATTTTTAAAATGTTGATTCATAAATTATCTTATTTTATTCTATGTAGATTTTCATGTTAAAATTAATGAAGACATAATTTAAAAAAAATTAAGTTTTTCAAATTTTTTGAACTGACGAAATATTTTTTCCCCTATTTTTTCTTTTTTATTTTTGAAGATATTAAAATGTTTTCAATTAAGTTCAAATGTATAAAAATTTATTGGAAAATCATTGAGATTTTCATTATTAAAAAAGAAATGATTATCTTGTTTTTTATTGTTAATTAACTTTAAATTATCATCAATTTGTTTTATTGGTGAAATTGTATTTTTTTATATCGATTATTTGAGGGAAAAATAATCCTGAGAAGGACTTTTGTCGACGTTTAGCTACGATGTAAAATTTTCAAATTGAATACTGTAAAAAAAAAAGAAAAGAAGCGTTAATAAATTTGAGAAATTTGTGCTCAATTAAGCAATAAGGACAGAATATGAATTAAAAAAAAAAATATTGTTGTCGTCAGATTTGTTAAATCTACGCGATGATAGTTATTCTCGAAAGCAGTTGCGATGGCTATTTTTGATTTGGTGTCGGTGATTTCAGTGTAAAAATAACATTATATCGCGTGTTAAATTGTCGTTAAGCGTTTGAAAAATTTGGCCAGTAAAAACGTTTCAACCCTATTTTATTTTGTATATGATAAAATTCATATCTGAAATGCTTTAATTTTTCCCACGGAAACAAAGAATAAAAAAAGTTGAACGTAAAATAACTTTTTTTTCGGTTTTTCGTTATTAAACTAAAGTAGTTTACTTTTATTTTTAAGATAATTTTATCAATGTAGAAAATCAAATTGAATATATGGTATACTTTTGAATTTTTTAATTCTAAAGAGCCATGAAAATCGATTAATTTTTTTTTTTTTATTGACAACTTGTTATTTTGGTCTCTTCTTTTTTTTTTTGTAAAATAGTTTTTTTTTCCTTTTTTTGAGAAATACTTTATTTGTGACTATAAATGACAGTTTTTTTTCATACTTGTCCCCCGTATGAAATATATAAATATGTGTATATTTTTTAATAATAATTTTGTAAATATATTATTTGTAAAAAGTAAATTCATCTCATCATTATATGTTGATGATTGAAAATTGTAGCTCTTGTTTTTTCAATCGAGAGTAACTTTCAGCGTGTTCAGATGACCGTGTTTTATTCGATTGAAATTAAGGGCTGTGTATTGATTTTTATTAATCAATAATAATCAAATCATCTAATTTTATAATTTATTTTTAATGAAAGATTAATGAAAATATCGTTTCCGATTAAAAAATTTTAGATATCATCAGATCTTTTTTTCAAATTAGGTTTCTTGATATGATAATTATGATTATTTAATATTCAAGATTTAAATAATCATATTATTATTATTATAATTATTATTTTTTGAAATTATTTAATCAACATTTATGTATTTAAGATAATTTTATTATTATATATAAATTATTCAACGAAAATTATCATTTTAATTAGAAATGAATGAAAATGAAATTAAAATGAAAAAAAAACGAATTAAAAATGAAAAAACTAAAAACAATTCTTTTATCATAAGAAATGAATTTTTTTTTATCTTATGTAAAAAAAAGATCTGGTGAATTTAAGTTGATTATCTTCAGAGATCTAATCGTGTTCAAATTTCGACTGGGAAAGAAGAAGAAAGAGATTATAAAAAAAAAACGATGTGCAGGAAAAATAAGCGGGAACTGAGTTTAAGTTTAAAGAATTCTATTTTCTGATAACAAAAGATATAATACGTGTTCAGACGAGGCGATAAGCTTATTAAATATTAACATTTAAAAGTCTTTTTTCCAAAGTTTAATTTCTTTAGTAAAAATGAGAAAAGAAATATTTCTGAATTAATTTCCCAATTTTCTATTTTAGCGTCAATTATAATAACAATTATCTAGTTCAATATAATAGGGGACCATTTACAAATTTATTTAAAGTCAATAAATTTTGGAATCAAGACTTGAGAAAAATGTGAGGAAAAATAATTCAGAAATAAAGAATGTTCAATTAAATGTATAATCGAAGTAATTAAGAAATTAGAATTTACTAAAAAAAAAAATTAAATTCAACTATAAATGTTAACAAGTTATTGGATTTTGCATTTAGAATATATAAAAATGTATCTCTTATATATTTTTTTACAAAATGAAAAATCACGTATCAAACAACGTAAAATATTTATCGATTGTATATATAAGCCTTTGGTTATTTTTTCTGGCCTCTGGCATATATTATAATATTCGTCGAATGAATTTGATTGAGAAAATTTTATTTTCATAGAAATTTGGATAGAACTATTTCGATTATTTATAAATATATACATATATAATTTTATATTAAACTCAAGAACTCTTTTTATTTTCTTCAGCAACAATTTTTGTAAACCATAAACTTTTAATATATTTGGTATCAATTCTAGATGAAATGTTGAGTTAACTCGAAAAGGATTGATATATACAAGCGAAAAGAAAAGAGACACAATCGTCGATATTTTTACGAATAATAAATGTGACGGTTTTTCGATAAAAAGCTTGTGTCGTATACGAAATGGAGAAGAAAAAAAGAATGACAATTTTGAACATTTTTTTTTGTTTTACCAGATATGAGATCCATTTTGTAAAGGGATTTAATAATTCTTAATTGAATGTTACGAGAATTAAGGAAAAATAAATTAAATAAATATTTCTTTTCTCATTTACGAAATGGAACTCAAATTATTGTGCTCAGTTCTTTTTTTCGTCTCAGAGTATCCTTTTTATATCAATAAGAAAAGAAAAAGAACTATTTTTTTTTTTTTTTTTATTGTCTATTATGCGAATAGGTGCTCTCTGAACGAATCTCGTATTTCACAATTAAAGAATCGATTATTAATACCAATTGAAAAAATTGCGGATAAATAATAAAAAGAAATAAATACATACATTCGTTTATAGAGCGTTGTCAATAATTATTATTTGCTCTCGAAGAATCCTATACGCGTTGTGTTAATAAGTGCCTATAAAATTTTTGATAAACTAAAAGAAAAAAAATCGTTCATCGATAATACGATTTGCGAATGTTTATCATGATAAGAAATGCAACCATTTTGTGAAATAATGTTTTTTTTTGAGGGGGATGGAGAATAAGTATTCTGATGGATTCTCTCAGAGCATGGAAAATGATATATATATATATATTTGTGTGTGTCATGTGATCAGGCACGTATGTTTTTTTTTCTTTTTTTTTTTTTTTTTTTAATAAATTATCTTTCATCATATTGAGGTTGAATTATGATCAGCGCATCGCGGGTCTTATAGTTATCAATATTACGTTATTTAAATTAATTATAATATTAACTCACGTTACTACAATTATAACAACCTTTGTTTATTTAGTTATAATATGTATTAGTTATTTAGTTCTCTATCCTTTGTATATACTCGCAGGACTTAATAAAAATACCAAAAAAAAAAAATTTGATTTTCTTGTTCTATTTCCTTATTTCTATTTCCTCAAATTCTTCTTTTTGGAAATTTCTAAAATTTATTTTTTAAAAACTGACCAAAATTACATATCTCCTTCAAATTATCTTTTTATTTTGAAAATTTCTAAAATTCTCGTGTTTTTTTTATTTATTTTTCTTTTTTTTTTTTTTTTGAATTATCTAATATTTTCTAAAATTCGACTTTTTTACTTTTTCGATTTTTTTGTCAATAATGATAAAACTTTCAATATTAATCAATTTTTGTTATAGCAGAATATTTATTATACGAAAAAAATGAAATATAATTAGAAAATTTTCTAATTTCCAACACAAAAAATTCTTAGGAATAGGAATGTGATCAATGGATTATTATAAAAATGCATCGTGATAAATAAATATCTTGTTTATTTTCATTTTGTCCGGATTTAAAAAATTCAACACATCTTAGGACATTGTATCTTAACTTCATTCATTCACTCACACAAGATATACTAACATATCAACTTAACATTATAATATCCTCCTGCGACTTAAAAAAAAAAAAACATTGTCTCTTTTTATTTCATGAATATTAAAAAAAACTTCGATAATCTCAATAGTTTGTTTAATAACTATCGGATTTTTTTTTTCATTTCTATTTTCAAAACAAATTATTATTTAGTTCTTCAGGAGGAAAACGAGTCTTTGAGATTTCTCGAAAAATAATATTTTCATAAGAAAATTTTTTAAAGTTCATATTTGGAATATGCACAAAATGTTTGTGTGTGATTTTATCAAAAATACAAAATTCACTTTTTTTCGGTACTAATTATTGTATGTATATATATAAAAAAAACTAGATTGAAATCTTGTAAAGTCGTTATAATATAGCGATTTACAATTTTTTTTTTTTTTTTTGAGGCAAATTTTATTTTTCCTTATTTTTCGGAAATATTGTCCTTAACATCAAATATTTTTCGAAAATAAAATCAAAAAAAGTTTTTAAATTTAATTTCTTTTTCATATTACTTCGGTGATGGAAAAATTTCCACTTTAATAACGGAAACTAAATTAAAAGAAAAAAAAAACATGAATGTAATTAAAAATTAGTTTCTGTAACTAGGAATTTTTTTTCTGATGAGTTTTACTTTTTTATTGCTAAATTTATTTTCGTTTCGAATGATAAAATTAGAAAAAAAAAAAATGGAATCTATTTCAAAGTTTCCATGTGCCTCTCTGGAGGAAAATAAAAACAAATTTATTATTCGAGTTTAATATTTAGTAAGGACATCACTGACGCTGAGGCTGTGTGCTTGAAAATGTGAAAGAGAAAAAAAGGCTTTTGCACGATCGATCGATCGTAGTCTATTGCCTCCAAACTCATTTCTTCACGGAGAAACCATCGCCGGTTGGATCCAGCAGCCAGGGATAGTTATTGGGACACTCCATACAGGTGAAAAGACGAAGGGTCTCACCAGGTAATTCTCTAGTTGTTAAGGGGCATGCATTTGGCAGGGAACAGTACGGTTGTCCCTTTTCATCACAAGTTTCTTTCCATTCTTGGAAATCACGAATTGCCGATAATTCCGTCGGCGTCTGCATCCATTTTATCACCTGCAAAAATATTTCCTTTTTTTAGCCGAATTTATTTCCTTTTTTTTTATTATTATTTACTATAATTATTAGAATAATAATTATTATTATATAATTATTATTCTACTTTTTTTATTTAGAATGAAAAATATGTGAAAGAAAAATTTTTAATTTCATTTTCTTCAAATTTAGATTTTGAAATAAAAATACTCTAAAAAGCCATTAAATGGACGCAATTAAATTCTGTAAATTTCATGTTAATGAGTCGACAAATTTACATACTTGTCTTTCAAAAATGTAAATTCGTAAAATAATTGGAATTTTAGAGAATATATACCACTGCTATCTCTGAGGTATTTTTTTGAAAATTAACTTTTCTATTTTATTGAGATTAAAAAAAAAAACTTAAAATTCTATAGAAAATTAATTTCTCAATCTAAAAGATTCTCATTACAAAAAAATTAATTAATTCTAGAAAATTTATTTCTAAAAAAATTTTCATTCCGAAATAATTAATTCCTAAAACAAGAGAAATATTAAAATTTACCTTCACTAGAAAAAAATCTATTTTTAATAATATTGTTTTAATTTTGTATTTTGAGATTATTTTAGCAGATTTTGAAAATTTATAAATATATATTACCTGGACCATGGTGACGAAATAGACATCATTTCTGCCCAACATTTCTTCGATGAATTTAATGAGTTCCTCCTTGAATTCCTTTTTGCTCTTGAGCCAGGAAGCATGGAAATGGAATCCCAATGGTGCTCTATTTGAATTAATATGACGGAAGGCATTATGTCTAAGCAGTCTTGCAAATTGTTCTCCAGTTTGAATGTTGGAACAAGAATCCACCATATGACAACCAGGGAGGGATTCATCGAATGTTGGATCGTCACGTCGATCCAATTCATTCATAACCATTTCCCACACCGGATGTGATCTCGAGGGACAGTTTCCGCTGTTTCCGTTACATTTATGAGGCATACGGAAGTAAAGTGTATACGGCCAAATGGGCACACGACCAAGTGAAGCTGTTATGGAAGCGTCATAGACGAAAAGTTGATCAGCCATCATTTCAAATTGCTTGTTACCTCCCACCCTCAGGTAAGGTGCTCTCAATCCTATAAAGAAAAAAAAATTAAATCTTTATTTTCACTTGCATGTACACTATATTTTATTTTATTTTTGCACTCAAATCAAGGCTTTGCCGTGTCGCTCCATCTAGCGCAATTTTATAAAAGTTTTACTATATTTTATTTAGTTTTAAAGACAGTTTGCAAATAGTTGACAAAATTGTCTTGCTCTATTTTGTGTTTGAATATCATTTAAAATTTTAAAGTTTCTGAATTATTATACAGGATTAATGAAATGAATCAAACAAGTGATAATGATTGTCATATAAGTGTTACAACAATTTCTAAATTCGCAATCGGACAACATAACCTCAACATGCCTGTCGTTGAAAGCTCAATATTTAGCATTAAAGGTAAAGATTATTTTATTTTAATTTTTATTTTACCCTATAACTAAAGATAATTAAAATTATAGTATTTTTCTAAATACATAAATTATCGTGTGCATCTCGTATATATGAATAAAAGATTTTTTTTTTCAATAAGTTTGATTGATTTTCATGTTCGCGCAGCAAATTTCAAACTCATAGTAGGAAAAGTATTCCTTTCTGTACTTGTTCGACAATAATTTGCAAACTTTATTTTCGCAACAAAATTTGATAAATTCGCAATATTATTTTTTATTTGAATTTAAAAAAAAAAAAATTAAATAAAAAATGGTTCATACTAACCAACAATGGATCCATCGGTAATATTGGCGAAACGTTCAACAATTAATCTGGCTCCAGCCATTTCTGCGAGCCAATCGTCATAACTTCCATGACTCCAATATTGTGGATCATCTTTGTGTGTTAATGAAAAAACAGAAATTTCATGTCCTTTACGATGAAGATCTTGTACGGCTGAATAATTTGTATATTTGTGAGAAACAAAGAAAGTGCCACGAATTTGACAACCATTTGGATTTGCTCGTTGTCCATTGAATATCTCCTCATACAAGTCAATGTTATCCACATTTACTGCTCCGTTAAATGTAATTGTTATCATTTGTGGCACTTGAGATGGTTCAATATTCCCAGGAATTCGTGTTCCGTCTGCTGAACAATAACAATCCGGCAAAATACATTGTGTTGGATCACAATCGGGGGCTCTGTTTGGATCAGTTTCCACAGCTGAAAGGAATTTTTTTTTTTTAGTATTGTGGAAAAAAACCAGTTTTAGAATTTATGTTTTTAATTTTTCTTTTGTATATAATATTTTCCAAATTTTTTTAAAACTAATTTTATTTTCTTGTAGTATTTTTGCAATTATTTTGAACAACTTTTTGAAGCTTTGTTATTTTAAATCAATATTTCAACTTTCTATTGTCTATTGAAATTATTTTATGTTTTTTAAAAAGCATTGTTATTTTTATATCTATATTTTTTTTTGCATTTTATTTCAACTTTTACAGTCTATTGTTGTTATTGTCTTTCTTTATTTCGCTTTTTATTTTATGTAAAAAATTTCTATTCAAAATTTAAACTTTTATTAATTAGAATCGAATTAAATAGGGATTTTTTTTTTTTTCTTCTATAGAAATGAAAAATACGCACTGCAGGCATTTTCGTCTGATTCATCTTTGCAATCGGGTTTTCCATTACAGAATAATTCTTTATCGACACATTCACCATTGCCGCAGGATAATTTTCCATCAGGACAAACAGGCTCGTCTGTTTTGAATTTTGGTAGAACTTTTCTAGGCTCTGAAAAAATTGATTATTAATTTTTACACATTTTCTTACTAATAATTTTTATTATATATATATTCAACACTCTCATATCATTTATCTTATATCCACTTTTTAAAAAAAATTGTTCGAATATACAAAAAAAGCAAAAAATTTTCTAATTTAAAACTTTTATATTACCGAGAATTTTGTAATTATAAAAAGTTTTGTTTATTAAACATTTTTTTTTTTTTTTTTTTTTTTTGAAAAATTCATTTTAAATTTATTTTTATAAATCGTAAATTCAAATTCATATTTTAGTTTACATATTTTTTTAATTAACTTCTACTTTTTTGGAGAATGATTTTAAAATTGAAAATGAAATTCCCAAAAAGCGATCAACATTAAAAATTGATATTAAATCATTAAAAGATGGAGATTAGATAAGTAGGAGTCACTTATAATGGAAATGTATCATTTCTTTTGGAAAATAATATTTCAAGTACATTTTTGAAAATACATTACAACTAGAAATGAATATTAATTAGAATTAATATTAAATAATTAAAATAAATTGTGAATATTATTTTAAAGTAAATAATAAATATTACATTAGAATTAATATTAAATTAAATATTGAATATGAAAAAATATATTATATATTTTTTATAAAAAACATAAAATTCATTTCTCAATTATAATTGAATCGATTGCAATTTTCGACGACATAAAAGAAAAGATACATTCTCAAATTTGTGAATTACATAATATATTGGCTATAGGTAAGAAATTTACAAGCTTTTTACAGGAACATCTTGAGACGTTCATTGCGTATATATATATATATCCAAGGCCCGAATCCATGTAACTTTTGCCCATGCTAAAAAATTTTTGATCAATCTACTGTCTGTCAAAATTCTATACCAAAAGTCTGAAATCGTGTCGTCTTTAATTTTGATTTTGAGTATGTTTTATTATTATTATTATTATTATTATTTTTTTTTGTGACGCCTATCTGGGTACTTTATTGTCTCACGGCGTTGCACGCGTTTAGTGAACACAAATCATTCAGAATTTCACTTTATAAAGTATAACATTTAAAGCACTTGAAAAAAAAAAATGCAAAAACCAATAAAACAAAGCCCGTTTGATTTTTTGTTTGATAATGAAAAATTAATTAATTAAAATCTTGTCAAAATATGTTTTGCTCAATTTTATTAATAAAACAATAATTTTTTTTATTAATTTTTGAGTCAATTAAAAAGGAAATAAATTTGTGGTACGCATGAATATTCCCTTCATTAGACTTTATGGAATTTTTGTGGTGTCAAATTAAAAATTATCGAATTTACATTAAGTAGAATTTTAAAAAAGAGATTTTATAATGAGTCCAATTTTAATAATGAAAAATTTCTATTTAACAAAATTCTGATTTTGTATAGAATTTCTATTTAAATGAACTTATATAGATAAAGCAGATTTTCAAATAACACAATTTCTATTAAACAAAATTGATATGTAGAAAAATTTTCATAAAAAAGAATTTTTATTTATTAGAATTGATCATTTTTGTCGAATTTCTATTTATCTGAATATTAACTTAAAAGTATTTTAATTAACAGAATTCCCAATTAAAAGAATTTCTATATAACAAAATTTATATATTTAACAAAACTTTTATTAAATAAAATTTCTTTTTTATTTAATTTTTATTTAATAGAATTGTCATTTAACAGAAATTTAGCTAAGAAGAATTTCTGTTAAATGACAATTGTATAAATAAAAATTAGATTTTATAGGAATTTTTTGAATAAAACTTTTGTTAAATAAGAATTTTGTTATATAGAAATTATTTTAATTGAAAATTCTGTTAATTAGAATACTTTCTAAGTGAATATTCGGATAAATAGAAATTCGCCAAAAATGATCAATTCTGATAAATAAAAATTCTTTTTTAAGAAAATTTTTCTAGATATCAATTTTGTTAAATGGAAAATGTTATTTGAAAATTCGATATATTAGAAAATCTGCTTTATCTAAGTTCAGTTAAATAAAAATTCTACAAAATCAGAATTTTGTTAAATAAAAATTTTTAATTATTAAAATTAGGCTCATTATAAAATCTTTTTTTTTTAAATTTTACTAAATGTAAATTCGATAATTTTTAATTTGAGACTACAACAATTCAGTCAAGTCTAATGAAGGGAATATTCTTGCGTTCCAAATTTGTGAATATAGAAAAATTTAGTATGAAAGTATATATGTGTAAAGGAAATAAAAGGTATATATTGGATTGAGCTTGCATAAGTCAGACAGTAGTTGTATTGGTTTTTTTTACAATTTTTCTTAGCGCCTATGGTCAGAAAAAGAAGAAATGAAACGAGGCAAATGTAAGTAAATATAAGAGCGGATACGAGAGGCATATATAAATTTTTTAGATTTGCCAGAGAAGTAAGACTGGTTTATATAGTTTCGTTGCATTATTGCAATCCGAGGAGGTAGAAAATAGTAGACACACACATATAATATATATATATGTATTGAATAAAGATATTGCGATACATGAGAAAGCATATATATGTGACTGAATCAGAAACCTTGCCTTTTTTTTGCTGCTTTGATTCAATCAATAAAAAAGCATGTGACATATATGTATAATAAAATAACCCTTTTTATTTGTATATAAGTATATTTTTCACTATAAAAAAATTTGACAAATTAAATCAAATTTTTTCTATCGATTTTTATTAATTAAATAAATTTTTTATGAAATTATAATGTAATTGAAAATTCTGACTAAATATTGTTAAACGATAATTATTATTATTATTATATATTTAACAAAATTTCCATAATGAATAGAATTTCTATATTTAATGAAATGTTTATTTAACCCAATTTCTACTTATTCAAATCACTTAAAAGAATAAAATCCACAACATTTATCATCAATGATTAGAAAACAAATTATTTTTTTAAAATGGAAAATTATAAAATGTGTAATCTAAAAAATAGTTTTTTATCATTTTTTTTTTATCAATAAACATTGCAAGAATTTTAAACATCGAATTTTCATTTATTATATAGAACTTTTATTTGTCCGAAAACACACTGAAAAAAAAATTTATTTCTAAATAATCGGTTACTTGATTATTATCAAATAATTATTATTTGAATCAATTAATTGATTCAAATACAATTTATTTAACACAAATAAAAATTATTTTGTTCATGTAAATATTTATTTGCTAATAGTTAAGTAAACAATTATTTGAATCAAATGAATTTTTTTTTTCAGTGTGAACGCAGTAAAATAAAATTTGATGAAATATAAATTGTGTCATTTAAAAATTCAACAAAATCCTTTTATTAAATAAAAAGTGCTGGTAAATGAATGGTTCGTTAAATTAAAATTTTATATGAAATAAAAATTTTAACCATACAAAAATTCGCAGTTAAAAATTCTGTTTTAAATAAAATTTCATTTAAATAAAAATTCAATAATTATATGTGAAAATTTGATTGAATAAAAATAATTTTACATTTAAATAGATATTTGGCAAATTATATTTTAAGAAAAATTTTTTTGAAAATTATAACATTGAATTGTGGAATTTTTTAAATGGTGAAAAGGCTTTATGTAAGTTACAGAGAAAGCGCAAAAGTGAAATGAAATGTGGAATTTGGATTATATCTGATTTCATAATGATGTGGAATATTGAATTTTATTTTTCTTTTTTTTTTTTATTTTTTTTTTGTAAAATGCACTTGTGTGAGTGATGTCATTGCCTCCGGGATCTTCTCGTTATCATCTTTGCGCGAAAGGCATATACAAGGATGAAGAGCAAGCGAAAGTAGTTTTACTTTTAAATATATACATTACAAACATCAGAAAGTATTTCTCCTGTTACAAGACCGGACTGAATGACCGTATAAACGAGGAAAATAATTTTTATGATGGAATGAGTGTATATATGAGCGAGTCAGTGAGCAACCAGGACGAATCGTCCAAGCGAAACTGCAGATGCGAGAAACGAGTTATCCACTCTTGAAAAAGGTCTACACTCTGTTGAATTCGAAATCAAGTACAAAAAGGTATAAAACTAGAGTGCCTTTTTCACAAGGCCTCTCTTACTTTACAATTCAATCTCACTGAAGAAGAATCCTACTCAAGGAAAAAGTGCAAAAAAAAAGGAGGCAAGAAAAAAAAAACCACTTTTTTATAATATGATGAAAAGAGTGATACAAAGAGATTTTTGGTTGATACGTTATATAGAGTGAGATTTTTTTTTTTTTTTTGAAAATTAAGGAGAAGAAAATTTATTCTGTTTTTTTGGCAATTTTATAAAATACTGCGAGTTTAAAAATTACATAATTATTGGTGGAATAATTGTGTGATGATAGAAAATTTAGAAGATTCTAAAAAGTATTACTGTATGTACATATATAAAAATTTATAGCCGGATTATAGGCAACCAGACTCACTTTCACGCAAGTTTACAATAAAGATATATATATAACGATAATGTAAAAGTATATACAGAGTAAACAAGTGAAAATGAATAGAAGTTAATTAACAATGTGTAATTTTTGCCAAGTCCAGAAAAAAGTCAAATATAATATTGTAAAATAGTGATAAAACTATATATAGTAATTTTTTCCCATCACCCAGTGATATTCATTTAAAAATCATAAAGTTTCTATAAAAGAAAAAAATATGAAAAATTATGAAAATTATTAGTTTTATTGCAACATTTTTAACATTTTTTTTTTTTTTTTTTTTAATTATAGCTATAATATAAATTTCAATTATATAAATAAAAAATATATAATTTTCATTGAAAAAAGAAATAAAAAATAGTTATTTATACATTATTATTTATTAATAATAAAAATTGATATTTATTTTTAATAATTAAATAATTTTTAAAAATAAGATTTAAAAATAAAAATAAATTTATTTCTTTTATGCCAGAAACATTATTTTAAAAATAGTAAATTTTAACTTATCAAATTAGTTTGTATATAGAAAATTTTGTGAATTAGTTTAGAAAATCGAGTATATATATATATATATATATATATATATATATATACAGTTAGTCTAAAAAACATTCTCGTATAAGAAATTTAAAAAAAAGCCAACCCGAGGAGAAGCATAAAGTGCATTATTAATTAGTTAGTTGTGTGAGTTTTTGTTTTCCTCAAAGCCAAAATAGAACTTATAGTACCTTGGTGGAAAGCCATTTAGAAATTTTACAAAAGGATCGCGAAGTGTCGAGGATTAAATTTGCATTTTTAATTTCCTCGTCGCCAACGCGTATCCTTTTTAGGATGTCTGTGAAGTTAGTCGGGTATCGTTTATGTGCGTGCTACGGCGCGAGTCTATAAAATTTTCGGACCGAATTTTCCGATCCTCTCTCTTTCTTTCTTTTCTTTCAGTTTCTATTATTTAAATGACATTTCCAATTCACGAATTCGTCTTTTTTTTTCAATTAATTTTTCTTTCTATCCCCTTTAAATATATTATTATTATTATTAAAATAATCAATACTCCATCGGAGACTTCATTTTTTTTTTTTAATAAAGCACAAATTGATTACATTTCCAAGAATAGCACAAAAATAAAGTACTTTTCTCTGGACAATAATGAGGTTTATGATTCGAATTTTTTTTTTTTATTATTTTTTTAATTTCATTAAATAGTGTCTTTTACTTCAATTTAATACTCAAATTTTTTATAAAATATAATAAAATTTTATTTATTATCACTATTAATATTATTATTATTATATTATTAATAATAGTAAATTATTGTAAAGAAAAAGTGAGAAATTATTTTTCATAAAATAATGAAAACTTTGTTATGTTGATGTTTGTAAAAAAAAAAAAGGACGAAGGGTAAAATTCGGAAGTGATTGGGAAGTCATTTTTAAAAATAGAGTCTATAAAAGACGAATAAAAGAGGACCTGAAGAACGAGGGCCGGTTTTTTTTTTTGTTCCCCCGCGTGCGTCACTTACTCTCGAGCTTGTCACAGTTGGTGACCTTGCCCTTCCAGTCGCAGGTTTGTTTGTCCAAATCAAAGGCCAATCCACTGGGACACGTGATTGGCTTCAGGCCGGATTTTGTACACCTGAAGGGGGAAAAGGCAGGAGCTTAATTAACAAAATAATGATAATTCTTCTTACTTTCAAGTTGATCGCAGTTCTTGACGTTGGTCTTCCAGTCACAAGTCTGCCTGTCAATATCAAAAGCAAGACCAGTTGGACACTTCACTGTGGCCAGCCTCGTTATTCCAATCTCAGATGCTTTGTCGCACCTAAAGTCCATAACTCTTACCTTTACTATTTCGTTTATTATATGGTAAATTTCACCTTTCATTCATATAATAATTAATATATTATCATATTTTTTTTCAGTTTGGAAATAGAAAATTATAAATTTAGTTCATGGAAATTTAATCATTTTTTTTTCTATTATTTGAAAAATTATTTTATTATAAATAAAGAAAATAACGAAAAAATCAGAGTTCTTGAAGTAATAAATAATATATAAATTTTAAAAAGTAAAAAAAAAATTTTGAATACGATAAAACCTCGATTAAATCTAAATCTTGCTATAATTATAATGAAATTTCTATTTGTTTCAATTTTCATTTGACTAAATTTTTATTTAGCTAAATTTCCATTTAATCGGATTCATTATTATTTTTTGAATAAAAATTTTATATAAAAATTTTATTATTTGGGCAAATGAAATATTAATTGGCGTTAAATAAAATTTATTTGAAATAAAATAAATATATTTCTTCTCTGATAGTTATAACAAATTATATATAATTTGTGGAATAATTTTAAAATTATTTTCTGAATTAAATCAATCCTCTTTACATTTTGAACACCCTGTTTATATATAAACATATAGAAAGAGGAATGAAAATGATCAAAGCATCCCTAAGATATTGGAAGCACATTTAGGAAATTGGAAACGTATTGGTTTTAGATTTTGAACCGAGTCGATATATTTTCTTCTTGACTGATGACTTCATCTCACAGAAAATTACATTTTTATTGAAATCAAGGGCTCTAGACGAGTTTCAAAAGTTATTTTTATTGTATCAAGTTACCTTCGAATTAGTTAAAACAAGGAAATTTTGTTTGTTTTTTTAATGTCGATAAAAAATTAAAATTTTTTTACAAAGTATCCCACAGTCAGAAATATACATTCAATTTTTTAATGGATTTTTTAAAAATGATTTTTACGATTTAGGAAAATTAAAAACAGATAGTAAAAAGAAATAAAAATTGAAATAATACAAAGATAAAATGGAAATAAAATTGAAGGTGAAGATAAAATAGAAAAATGAAAAAAGATAATGAAAAATATTTTGAAAATTTTGAAATAAATTCTTTGAAATTTAAAAGAATGAAGAAAATAATATTTGATTTTGTTATTTAAATAAATATCAGTAATATATATATATATATATATATATATATATATATATATATATATATATATATATATATATATATATATGCAAAGCGTATCATATCCGTTTCTTGACGCTATATCCGGTATATAGAAATGGAAGCGTTATTTTCAGAGAACAAAATTGAAAATCTATACAAAAGAGAAGATAAACTTTTTACTGCTTTTTTCTAATTAAGATTCTGAACCTCAATTTATTTTTCCTCTCATAAAATAAGATAATATTTCTAAATTTTTATTCTATTTTTATTTAAAGATAATTCTAAATTGCTATTCTTTCTAAATACTATTTAAAAAAATGTTTCAAAAGAGAAGTTATTTTTTACATTTATTTAATAATAATTTATAATACTAAATTTCATATGTTAATTTTTTTTAAAGTGTTTTTATCTCGTTATTAACATTTTTGTATACTTTCTCGTGTTCTCTTAAATTTTCATTTTAATTTCATTGAAGGTTTTTTTTTTTTTTTTTTATTACATTGTTATTTTATTTTAAAAGTCTATTGAGAGACCTTGTACCTGAGTCATTGGGGAGACTCATCTAACATCGATCTCGACTTTGTTCTAAAAGTCGATCGCCTTGAACCTAAATATCCTTATATTCTAAAAGAATTGCATCCTGATTACTTTTCCTCATGTGTTTTTTTTTCTTTTTTCTTTCTTTAATGATTACATCTTTTTACCGTTATTATCATATTTTTCATGTCAACTGCCGTTAGATTCACTTAATCATATATATGTCTTAAAATAAATATATATTTCAAATAAAATTTATTTAGTTCCAATAAAAATTTTATTTGTACAAAACAAAATATAAATAGTAAATATACACTGAAAGAAATTTCATAGGAAAAAATAACAAAATGCGTATTACATTTTAATATATTCTTTTAGAATTTAGGGAAAAGTGTACTTTTTATTAAAATTCAATATACTTTATATTAAAGTTCCAGCTTAAAATCTTTTTTCAAATATTAATAATTATTGTAGAAAAAACGTAAAAAGATTACCAATATTTGAAAATATTATATTAAATTCTCATAGAGTTGTTGCATTATATGGAATGTAGCGTTCTAATATTTGTAAAACTTTATACGAAAAATTCAGAATGTCGGAAGAAAAGGGAAAAAAAGTGGAAACTCGGACGTTTCCGTTAATTCTCGGGAGGAAGAGGAGTGAGACTAGGAACAACACATTCACACTTACGATACAGGTTAACACACATACTAATGAACACGCACGTTCATTTCGCTTATACATAGACATTACACGATCGCAACGAAACCTACACTTACAATTCTATACGCATAACGATAAATTTCGCTGGGGGTCGGCATATATCGTTTTCTTATATACTAACTACTGAATATTTTTACCACTTGCGAGAAAGAAGTTTACTTATAATAACTTAATAATAAAAAATAGTTTACTAGTGCCAATGGTGTAATTTTATAGAGGTTACGCTGGGTTCATTTTTATTATTAATTGTTTATATAGATTTTTCTTTTTTTTCAGATTAAAAATTATGATTGTTATAAAAATTTTTATTGCAAATAAAAATCAAATAATTGTAAAGATGACATCAAAAAATAATAATTAATAAAAATAATAATAAATTTAATAATTATAAATGTTTTCTGTGGCACTATAAACATTTGAAACACGTGTGTTGACAGTTGATAGGTACGTTCTGCTGGTTAACAACACTTTCGAAAATCGGATCAAATCGGATCAAGTCGTAGAAGTTCGAGTAGGACACGAAGCCGCAAACAGACAGAACTTCGGTTAAATTCGTAGTCTCTCGGGAAAATCCGTGACTTTTAATATAAAGTTTTACAAAATGTGAAATAAGTATACGGATATATGTTATTTTTCTTACTATTTTGTGAAATTATTTATTATAATATTTCGTATTCTGTGAATTCATAAAGAAAATACTAATTTTTAAAATAAATATACTAATTTTTATTTCTTAAAATAATAGTTACTCTTAAATTCATTATATATTTTCATAAAAACTGTAATAGTAATCAGTATAGGTGCACTTTTTCCCTAAATTGTAACATTTATATTAAACTCTAATATGAGTTTAATACTTAGTAGTATGAATTTTCTTTCAGTGTATAAATATATAAAATACACTGTAAATAGTTATTTAGCTTCGAGATAAATATTATGTTTATTTAACTCAAATAAATTATATTTAGTTTTATAAATAAATTTTAAAGAAATTAATCTCATTTTTCGTTTTTTTTTTTCGTTTTTTTTTTTTTTTTGAAGTCAAATTAATATTAAAATAAGGCAAAAAAATAATAAAAGACGTATGAATTTTGATAAAGAAAAATTAAAAGGAAAGACTGAGACTGGTTTTCTAAAAATACGTGTCACTATTTTGTCATTGATATTATAATAAAATTTGAATTACATATATTAAAAACCTGAAATAATTATAAATTTTAATTAATTGGGCGAATATTTTCTTTAAAGGAATTGTTTTAAAACCAAAATTTGAAAGGAAATCTTGAAAACAGAAAACTATATGAAAAATGTATGCGCGTAAAACCAGTTAAGAGAGTTTTAGTAATTTTATAATAGAGTTCGATTATATCAACTGAATTTCGCCTATAGTTATTACTTTATGTAAGGATTACCGCTTTCAAACTATATAAACTATACGGTGAAATTATAATTTCACGTGACTTCGGTTAAATGGAAAATGCTTACATCCAAGTGTTACGAGATTTTTTTAAATTTAAGAACTCTGATTGCAATTCCATGAATCAAATTTAATTTTTTTTTCCCTTCTTTTCTAAATGAGAATAAAATTTTATCAATTTTCAAAAAAAAAAAAAATCTAAAGACTGAAAAATTTCTTAATTTAGAATACATTGGCTTCTATTTAATAAAAAAATTAAATAATTAAATTTATTGTTATTTATTAAAATTATTCTTATAGTTTAAAATATAACATTCTTTAAATAACAATAAATTTCTTAAATTATAAGAATATATTTTTTTATGCCCTTAAAAATATTCACATGTCCTTAAGAAGGAGCCAAAATATTCTTTTTAAATTAAAATTCGTTTATTAAATAAATATATATATATATAATATGTTAAAAAATATCGCAAAAGACTGGAATAAAATAAAGAAAAAGGATATATTTAAATAGAAATTAATTTTATGACTGAAATTTAATTATAATAAAATTTAAATAAAAAAAATACAACAAAGAATTTTAAGAAAATAAAAAGGATAAGAAGAGGAAGATAAAAAAGAATGAAAGAAGGAAACTTAAATATGAAACACTAAAAAAGATAAGAAAGTAATAAAAAAAAAAAAAAAAACGATCTAAGTTTGAGATTTCAAAATCTCTAATGAAAGTTAAACAGTTTAGATTAGCTAATATAGTTCTAATATACATATATTTTCTTTCACTTTGTAGGAGAAATTGAAGTCTACTTTTAAGGCAATTTGGGACACAATATATGCAAGTCAGGCTTGAGTGATATTTCAGTTTATATATAGTACACTATAAAATTTATTCAAACTTACCTCACAACATCTCGACAATCTCCATCTGTGCTTAGCCGAAAGTATTCATCCCCTGGCCTGTCATGACAAAGTTCTTCTGCTGATGCTTCTCCACCTTCGCCCCCATCATCATCCTGAGCCCTTACTGTCACTAAAAATTTAATAAAAATTTCATTAGAATCTACAATAATAATCAATATTTAATTATTTACCTAAATAGGATAATTAATTATATATATTAAATTATTCCGAAATTTTTTTTAAAATAAAAACAAAGGGATTCTTCATGCCCTACGTAAAATTTAAAAATTGTTTTATGTATAAAACCGACTCAATTGAAAAAAAGTTAATTAATAAATTATTATTTAATAATTATGGAATAATTTAATAATTTATATTATTTATTGTTTTGGTTTTTTTATCAATGATTAATTTTTAAAATGAAGAAATAGAAGAAAAATTGAAATATTGCAGTAAAATAGAAACAATAAAAGTAAGAAAATGAAAAATCAAAAAATTATATAGAAACAAATTGAAAATGGAGAACATAACAAAAAGAAGTGTCGAAACTATTTTTGAATGGTTTCACTTAATTTAAATGTTTCTTGTGTGGGTGATGTCAATTTTATTGAAAGATTTTCAAAAATTCAAAATGGTGGACATTGGTTATCAGAAATTTTAGTTATTTTGTCATAACCTAAAAGTGAATTTAACTAATAGATAATTTTTAACTAATTGATTAGTAGAAATATTGTTATTTGAATCAGTAACTGACTTTCTACTATTAAATTAATTATTTTTAACTAATTAAAATTTTAGAGAGTACGGGGAAAGTTTTTTAAATCAATTATAAATCCCTCAAGTCCGCCATATTGGATCCTCCATTTTGAATTTTAGAAATACTACTTCAGAAATTAAATTAGCGACTATTTTAATGGATTTTGTTATATATTTTGGGACGTGATTGAAAATTTTTTATTATAGAAACTTTTTTTTTCGTTCGCATGAACATTAAAAATTTTTTGATCATATTTTTTTTAACAATATAGATAGTGATACTTGAAACTCGTATACAAATAATAATCATAAAGTATAAAGTTGAGAAAGTGCAAGAGGTTTTGATGACCTATATATATACATATAGTGAATTCAAGGATTTTTTTCACAAGGAAAAGAATAATATGATTTGACAAATGTTTATAAGCGAGAGGATAGCATTGAAAAATAAGAAATATGCATAGATTTGCAAATAAGACGTAAGAGAGGAACGCGGAGGTCACCGAACTCCCATAGAAGTAGAAAGTCTTGGAAATGTCAGGGCAACAGGGGGGAAAGCAACAGTGGTTCTCTAAAGTAGGTTCTCTCTCGGTCTTTCCATCTTGCTATCCTCGAAAAAGGTAATTCCTATTTTAGTAAATATATAATATAAATAAATTGATATTTATTTTTAATCATTCTTTGTCTCGCGAGATTTTTTCCATTCACGCGGAAATCGGTGAATGATGAATTCCGCGATTATAACGCGCGCGCGCCGCTCGTAGTTATCTTATATTTTTGCTAAGGAGTCAGGATTGCAATCTGATAACAGTCATATTGTAGTTTCAATACCCTAGAACGAAAGTGATACTTCTAGATGAAGAATTTTTTCAAAGAAGAAGAAGAAGAAAAACAAGAACAAGAAGGATAAAAAGAAAAAATAGAATATTAATTGTATGAAGAAAATTTCCAATCCACAAGAAAAGTAGTTTTAAATAAAATATAATTTAATTTTGCAAAACAATGTTCTTAATCAACCTTGAAATGATTCAATGAAATATTGAAAATTTTGATTAGCTTATAACACGAAAGGATCAATTAAGAAATTCAACAAAGGCAAAGAAAAATAATAAAAAGAGGAAGAAGAAAAAAATTAGAACATGATAAAGAAAACACTCCAAAAAACATTAGAAAAACTTCATTAAAAAAAAAAAAAAATGAATAATTTTAGAAATTTTATACAGGAGAAAAAAATATGGAAAAGAAAAAGATAAAAAAATCAGTTAATTTCAAAGAATTATTAAGTCAAGAAGAAGAAGAAGAATTTAGAATTTTAACTTCAAGAGATCAATGAAGATGAAAAAAAATAAACAGTTGAAAACTCAATCAATTTAAGACATATTAGTCAATATTATCATTAAACGATTTATAAGTAATAATAAAAATAACTATAAACGGATATTTTAATTATCAATAAATAATTAATTAATCCGAAAAATAAATGAATTGTAATTATTTATTAATTCTGTAATAATTAATTAATGACAAATATTAAATAATCCTAATGATTTATTAAGGACAAACATTAATTAATCTTAATAATAATTTAATCCCAATTATTAATTAAATCCAATAATAAATAAATAAATAATAAACGCAAACATTAAGTAATCTTAATAATGATTGAATCCTAATTGATTTCAATATTGAATTAATCGTAATAATTAAATATTTCTAATAATTAATTAATCATAATTATAAAGTAATTCTAATTATTAATTAATTGCAATAATTAATTTATTCTAATAATAAATTGATCATTATAATAAACAATTAGTCCTAATTAGTAATAAATCTTAATAATCAATCCTAATAATTAATTAAATCGAATAAATAATTATTAAAATTGAAAAGAACAATTAACAAAATTTCAAATGAACCAACAATGGAAACTGCAAATATAGTTTGACTTTATAACAAATAACAATGATTATTCATTGATGATGAATTTCTATCATCGTTTATTTTGAAGATGAAAAACAATATCCGAATAATTGAACCTGAATTGGAAAAGATTTATTATACTTTTTGTTGAATATACTTATAAAATAGTGTTCTCAAACCTTGACCTATAATTAAAATTTTATCCTTATTTTTTATTTTTTTAAACACGGAATTAATTTCTCGAGCAACAGTCTAAATTTTTTAAAGAGAAAAATGAATAATGAACATGTTGGTATATAGAATTATAATTTCATTTAAGATAAAATTCACAAATTTTGAAGAATTTTTATGATTTTAAGAGAATTTCTTCTTTTATTTTAATAAGGAAGGATGATAAACTAAAAAAGTAGTCAAATATATGTAAAAGAAAATCCATCTTCTTCATATAATTATATAAACAAAATTTATATCACAAAGAAGTGATCTTGACTATTGTCGATTAAATTTAACAATTGTGAAGAAAATATTGAGTATATCGAGACTGTTTATGAAAAGATATATAATTTTTCAATATCATTTATGATAAATGTTTATTCTTTTTTTATATGACAAGTTATTACTGTTTTTAATACTTTACAACGTAATTCATATTATACTTCAGATTAATGTTAAATTTAATATTATCTAAATTATTATATACTGTTTTATATATATACAAATTGTAACTTTAACGTTATATTCAAAAAAAAATTTCATTCAAATTATCGATTACTTGACTATTATCAAATATTTACTTGAACCAAATAATGTTTATTTAAATTAAATAAACTGTATTTGAACCAATAATTTCTGCATTTGAAACAAATATTATTTAAATGATTCAAATAATAATTATTCATAAATAAATATTTATTTGATATAATAGTCAAGTAATCGAATTATTTAAATAAAATAAATTTTGTTTTCTTTATATTAAGAAGCAAAAAAATCAAAATGAAGAGATCTCATTATAAAAAATTCCAATTGAGGATCACATCGAATCATCAAAAAATCGAAAATCAATAAATTATCAAAAGATAAAAAATTATTGCAAAACAAATGAAATTTTCAAAAAAAAAAAAAAAAACCAAATAAATACAGGTTTTGATTTTAAATCAATATTAAGAATCAGAAGATTATTATTGAAAAACAAAATTAATTTAACAAATGAAAAATAAGAAAAAATATTTTTTTTTAATTCAATAAAAAAAATAGTTTGAAGATTATAAAAAAAAAGTAATATTTGAAAATCCGCATAAAAAGATCACTATTCAATATCAAAGGATCATGATTGTAAACAGTGGATGGTTCGCGGGGGGTTCGTAAAGGTGGTGGTAGCGCAATCAAAGTGTGGAGAGGGGTCAAAGGTCAAAAGGAGAGCGATGTGAGTGGATTCAACTTTCGAACGATTCACGCGGTAAGTCAAGATATTTTTGTACTTACCGGCAAGTAGACAGATGAATCCAAAGAGAAATATCAACTTCGGCGACATGATCGTCGTCGGCGGGACAGATTGCGTCTGGACAAGCCGCGCCCTCTCGCCCCTCTATATGTGCACCACCACTCCTTCGACCGATTCCTTGTGGAAGACTTTCACCTTCCGGATGGTGCTGACACCTATCTCGAGTAATATATTATAAATAATACATATCTAAAGAATAAAGATCTTCATTAAAAAAAAAAAAAAAAAAAAAGAAGAAAAAAAAAACTGAAAATCATATGGGAAAGTTATAACCATATACCAAAAAGTCCCGCAATAGGAAATTAGAAAGCTTCATCACACTCTTCTTTTCACTATATACATATAATTTGAGATCCAAATTTTTGTTTCGTGTCATTTTCATTTTCAATGAGTCTTTGTTCTTTGATTGAATATATCTTCCGTTTCAATTGGAACTCAACACATGAAGATTGATGGTTATTTTTTTTTTAAAAAGAAGTTTTGTATGATGAAAAATTGATGGATTTGAAAATATAGAATGTTGGAAATGGTCCAAGAATATAATTTTAATGGAGTTCTCTTGAGGAAATTGAGATTTTGATGATGAGGATCAACTTGAGAGGATTTGTGTGTCTAAGGATATTTATAATATAGTTATTTATTTCAAGGATGTAGCATTTTCTTTCTTTTAGAAAAGAAACAATAAGGCTTTAAGCTTTATATGAGTTTTCTATTTATTATATATTTATAAAACGTTTGATAACGTTTTAGAGAAATTGAAGAAATATTTTGTACAAGTCATCTTTTTGTTTTCGATAAAAATTTGGTTTCTTCACTTTTCTTCTTTTTCTTTGAATCAATTTTATTTGGTGGATTTTAAATGTTATTAGATTCGAAATGATTTTTTTGTTATTAAAAAATATTTTTGTTGACAAAACTAAATTTTTCATATTAAGCAAAAGACATCGGTGAAGTTCACAACGTTTGTGGCTATAAAGATTGAAACAAAAAAAAAAAAAAAAAAAAAAATTGTCAAGCAGAAAATGATATACCTGCACAATTTTTACTTTTAATATACTTAATTGTTATAATCAAGAAGCATTGGAAAAATCGTTTTTCAATGAAAAACTAATAATAATTTGCATGAAAAAATGTCTTTTCTTTGAAATTGTTGATTACAATGTTGTGAACTTTACCGAAATCGATTCTAAGAAAAAGTTGAGGTAGAAGAAAATGTAGATTTTGAATTTAAAATAGAAGTAGTAGAAGAAGAAGAAGAAGCGTGGAAACAAAAGTAGGAGTAGAAAAAAGTACAGGAAGTTAGAAAAGATACAAAAAATAAGATCCGTTAAGCGAAGAATAAAAATAAAAAATTGAATTTGATTTTATTAAAATGCAAACTAAAACATAATAACATAAAAATTGTTATGGTCTTGCGTTTCAAATAAAATTTAATTTATCTCACATTGTCATTGGAAGGAACATTATAGTTCCTGATATGTGAAATTAAATTGAATTTCATTTTGCAGCACTTCGCAAAAGCTTCGTGTTATAAATATTATTTTACTTGACAGAAATATTATAAGAAAATTCTCATCTCTGCAAAATTTAACGTCCTGCAAGCTATAAAATATAATATATATTAAAAGCTCCAGAAATTATTTATCTATTATTGTACATAACATATTATATAGTTATAAATTTGAAAATATAAATGAAAATATTAAATATAAATATTATACATAAATATAATTACTTTTTTCAAAATAATATTCTTAATACAATTTTTATAAATTAAAAAAATTTAATAACAATTAAATCGAAATTGTTTTTTTTTTTAATAATAATGATAGTTTATAATTTGAATATAAAATGTATATATATATATATATAAATATATTCAAGTTTTCGTAAACAACCGAAAGCGTATCGCATGAAGATAATTCGGTTGGACCGCAAGATGCGAAAAAAAAAGGAAGTAACATAACTTATACTCTGTCACGAAAGCGAGAGTGTCCAAAGAATGAAAAAAAAATGTTGACTAAAGGGGTATAAAAATAAGTGAAACTGACGCCTTTATGGTTACAAAATATAAACAAGCATATAAACATTATATATGCAATTTTCTTCATTAGGAAATAATGCGAATATTATATATAGAAAAATAAAGTAAGAACAATGTGTATATATTAAAAGAATTACTGAAAAAATGGTACTTTGCCCCTTTTTCTTTGGTTTGAAAAAATGTATACAAAACAGATATGTATACCTAATAATGAATGTGCAGATTTAGAAAAAAGATGCATATTATACTATTTGGAGTTGCAATGTAATATATAATGATTAAAAGATCATTGGTCAAAGATCGATGTAATTCCTCATTGATTTTATGGCCAAGTTGGGTGAAGAGGACATAAATATTGGTTATCTTTAAGTTTTGTGAAGATCTAATGGCATTTTGAACGTGAGTCCTTGGACGCGCGCAAGATGCACGAGGAATGCCAATGGGGGCACACAACATTCACACGAGAATAAACCGTGCCCAGAAACCAGTTTTTGTATTTTCAAAACTATATGTGCGACAACCCTAAGCGACGACCAATTGTACATTGATAAATATATATATATATATATATATATACATATATGTATATTCGAAATAATAATGAAATACAACAAAAATATTCGATTTCGTTAGAATAAGATTTGATTCTTATCAAAAATGTCATATGTCTAGAATGATCTTTCCCCTTTCCGCGTATACAAGTTGGCTGCGTGTCTGACATTATGAATAAACGATTTGATTACGTTTTTCCCTATACGTTTACATTTCGATTAATTATATTCATTATAAATACACTTTTCCTTTGTCTTAACAGTAAATTAATTTTTTGTAATGAAACTGTATTTTCTGATTTTCGTTTGTTTATTTATTTATTGTATACTTAAAATTTTCATTGTATATTATGCGACCATACATGTGGGTAACGAAAAAAAATTTTATAACTATAAGTATAATATTAAAAAGAACAAAGGTCGACAAAATTTTGGTCTACTTCAGAACCAAGAACCAGATTTTGTATACTTTTCCGATGCTGTATTTTAATAGTATTTTAATTTTTCTTTTTGCAGATTCAAAGATAAGGGCAAAAGTAAAAAAGGATTTTAGAATTCGATTTATTTTTACGGTTATTTTTCACATTTTCTGAATGGAAATTTAACTTGAAAGTAGGGATCTCCGAGGACTATTTAGTTTGAAAGAATCTTCTTGAAGCTGAAAATTCGCTATTAAGGTAAATATTTTAATTTATTGGAAAAATTTTATTATAAAAAATTTTAGTTGTATTTTTTGACGTGACAACGTCTTACTAGGTCTAGGAAGTCAGTTAGAAAAATTGGCATTCATATCGACGGTCAGAACTCGAAAACTAAGTTATATTTTCAAGATTTTTGTGTTATTCGATTACTTTAGGTTTAATTTCGATGCCACACTTATTTTTGTCAAATTTGGAAATGAAATTTTTTATAGCTTTCTATATTACCGACCGGTTAAAAATTTAACATATTAGTACAGCGATGATTGCTGACAGTTACAGAATTTTCATTTAGACGAAAATTAATTAGCCAGAAATTCAATTTGATAGAATCTCAATTAGAAAGAATATTAATTTAATAGACTATATTCATCTGTTCGAATATTAATTTTATACATAAGATGTCGAAAATCAATTTGACCAAACTATTTTGGCGCGATTTTTAAATTTGCTCGCAGAAATTATCACAAAAATTGTGATTAATCAATTTTAAACTTAATCTCAAAATATAATTCTTTCAAATTGATTTTCGATCATTCGCATTTTCTGTAAAATTAATATATTCGAACAGATGAATATTTTTTTAAATTAATATATTCTTTCTAATCTTCTTTCTGTATAATTAAAATTCTTTTGAATTACTATTTCTGCAAAACTAATATTCCACGAAAAAACGTTTCGCATGAATTTAAATTCGATCAAATTGAATTTCTGACTAATTAATTGTCGTCTAAATACCAATTTTGCAGTATATTTGATAATCGGTTAAATAGAAATTTTAAAGAATGAAAATTCGAACAAATGAATTTGCCTGTTCGTGTTAAAAAAATTCGTGTTATCGAGATTAGCATTATTATTAACTTAACATATAGGGCTTTGCCAGGACTGAAATTTTTGTTCGTATTAACCGGGTGTTCGTTTAATCTGAGTTCGTGTTAACGAGGATTTACTGTATTCTGTAAAATTAAAATTTTTACAATGTTTTTTCTACAAAATTAAGATTCTTTTAAATTACTATTCTGCAAAAATAATATTCTACAGAATAAAATTCTATTAAATCATATAATTCTAAAAAATTAACTTTAGTGGGTTCTTGGTTTTGAAGTAGGACAAAATTTTGTCAGCCTGAAATGATGTTTTTTTTTTTAATTATATATTGGAGGTGCTATCTGAATTGTCATTTAGCAGTTCCATCTAAAAATTGATTTTTTGAAAAAATAAAGGATCAAAAAAATTAATTCTCGCGGCTAAAATTTGCCCCATATTATCTTGAAATTATGACATAATTTCTTTTTTGAAATTCATTTGTGGAGGTATTGACTGAACGTATCATAAATTTCTACTAATATTTAGTCATTTTTCACTTTTAAACTTTAGTAAAAAAAAAAAAAAATAATGTTTACTAAATCATATAGTAGTATTTTACTAAAAATTAGTGACAATTTCTACTAGGAATTAATGAATGAATTCTTACTAATTAAAATTTAGAGAGTATAAAAATGTCAATAAATGCATCGATTGCAGTGTTGATTGATTTTCGATTTACGTTAATGACCTCATTCACAAGACACATGATGTTGGCAATTTGAATCAAGGTTGTATGGTGATTATTAGGAGGATATTTACACGATGTTACAGCAGCTGTTGCGATTCACCCGGTACTTATATATACATATATATAAACTGTTGGTAATACAAAGTATGTACATACATTGTATATATATATATAAAAAAAAATATGTATGGGAGTAATGACACCTTTGCATTTTTTAGCCCACGCCTCAGATGTGTCTCTCGCTATATAATGTATAAATATATATATATATATATATAAATAACGTGTATATAACATTCATTAAAACCGCACTTTCATTTACACTTTCATTATTCGCATTTTAAAACATAATTATTTAATCAATATTAAGTCATTGCCTCGCTATAAGAATAATCAAGAGATTCCACATTTTTACTAAAAAATTATCACATTCGCTCATATATCAGCTCATTCTTGGAATGAAAATGTTAATGCTTTGCAAAAGCATTTGCATTTCTCAAAAGGGGGCAAGTCATTTTGCAAATGAGAATACTAATGGGCTGCTTTTTTTCCACTGTACATATATACGCATATACAAAGAATTTTGTTTAACACAAAAAAATGAAAACTGCAAATAATATTTGATAATTTATAGTTTATATAGTCGATGCCAAGAAATGGATGGTAATATATTTATTAATTGGGTTATTGTAAATTTTAAAGTGAAAAGTTTCTCAAGATTCTTTTTTTTTTTTTTTTTTTAAATTTTTGTTTTATATTTTGGAGTATTTTTTAATTATTATTATTGCTTTTTTCATTTTGATGATTATATAAATTTTGAAGCATTTTGGTAGATGTGTTTTTGTGAATATAAGTGTGTATATATATATTATTTTATATAGGTGTATATAAAGTTTGGCCGAGCCTTGAAATAGGAAACAGTTGATAAATCATTGCGAAATACATTTGCGGTATATAATGTGTTGAAAGGAGGGAACAGGTTGGCAGCTCTGGTGTCTGGATTATCTTTAAAAGATCGCTGGGTGTCTTCGTATCGTGCAATAAATGTTAGTTGCCAACCAAGCAGCTTTTAAAATACTTCGCCTTTCAGGCGCCATTCTCCGCTAGCACACTGACCTACACTTTCGTCTTTTCTTCTTTCTACCCTTTTTTTTCGTTTTTATTTTCTTTCCTTTCTCTCTCGTTTTTCAGTTTCCAAAGACTCTATATATATACATCTGCGTAAGTCAAAGTTTATTGTTAAGTAGATTAAAAATTTACTTCTTTGATGGAAAAAAAAAAATTTTTTTTAATGTCTTTTGTAAGTAAAAAAAAAAGTTTAAAAGGAAAAATATAATTTTAAATATTTAAAATATTTTGTCAAGGTAATATTTAGTTTTTAACTATTAAATTTATACAATTTTTATGTTTATTTTATTTTTAAGCAGATAAAGGATATATGTCTTTTCAAGGCAACATCTTTTTTTTAAGTAGAATAAGTACGTATTTGTCAGACAACATTTTTTTTTAAAGATAAATTTTCATTCTTAAGACAACATTCACTTTTTAAAGTGAAAATTTATTCATTTTTTCGTATTCTATTTTTAAGTACCTATATAGATAATGTTGTCTTGCAATGAGAAAATATTCATTTTTCTTTAAACAATGTTGTATTGTCATGAAAAAATTCACATTTTGTTGAAAAATATAAACATGTAAATTTTAGTCAAGATGTTAGTTGTTTTTGGTAAAAATCCACATTTTATTTTTAAAATTCTTATTAAATGAGCTTTCGCCCGTCAACGTACGCGTCGAGCCTCATCAGATTTAAATACAATATGGATTTGCACTCTCATTTAATAATTTTAAATAAAAAAATAATTAAAAATTGTAATAGAAAAATAATTTTCCCAAAAAGGGGGAACGGAAGTTAAAGTCAGAGATTCGATTCTTCACGAGAAAATTAAATTTTTGTCAATTCTTTTACATTAATTTTTATCATGTCATAAGTTTTTATTTTAAAATTTTTTGAAATTATTAAATAGTCTTTTAGAATTTTATCAAAATAATATTTTTCTACTTTTTTGAAAAACTTTAAAGAAACATGATTCTTTTAACAAGTACAAAATATAGTTAAATAGATAATTATTTATATCGTGAAGTGCAAGAACACAGTTTTCTTGTGTGTATCAAATTGATACAAGAATTAAGATCAACTCATGCAACGTTTTGATTCGATATAAGGTATCAAATTGATCCAAATATTTGGATCATTTTCAAGAAATGATCCAGAATATGGGATCATTTTTTGATACCTGAATTGGTATCAAAGTATAACTGTCATGGCTGGCATGCTCTTATTGACAAGTTTATCAATTAATTTATTCACTGCACTGAATATTCAGATATTAAAAATACTTTAATTATGAATTTTAAGAATGAGAGAAGCGAAAACTTATAAATTGCGAGCAATTAAATAAGAAAAAATTTATTTCGAAATAAAATGAAATACACTAACCTTTATTTATTTTTATCACATAAGATTTAAGTTAAGTTCACAATCACAACACTTGAAAATTTTTAATTATTTTTGTGTTTCAAATAATTATCAATAATTTATTTATTATAAATGAATAAAATTTAAGTAATGCACGCTTGATAAATATTTCTAATGCGTTGTCAATTAATGCAATTAATAATTTCCTATTACACAATATTATAATCGACATATATGACATTTGTAAACAAACAGGGTTGGGAAACAAGAGCCCAAAATATATTCGTCCAAAGCGAATTTCAATCCTACCCAACTCTGCTTTGGACGAATATATTTTGGGCTCTTGTTTCCCAACCCTGTTTGTTTACAAATGTCATATATGTCGATTATAATATTGTGTAATAGGAAATTATTAATTGCATTAATTGACAACGCATTAGAAATATTTATCAAGCGTGCATTACTTAAATTTTATTCATTTATAATAAATAAATTATTGATAATTATTTGAAACACAAAAATAATTAAAAATTTTCAAGTGTTGTGATTGTGAACTTAACTTAAATCTTATGTGATAAAAATAAATAAAGGTTAGTGTATTTCATTTTATTCCGAAATAAATTTTTTCTTATTTAATTGCTCGCAATTTATAAGTTTTCGTTTCTCTCTTTCTTAAAATTCATAATAAAAGTATTTTTAATATCTGAATATTCAGTGCAGTGAATAAATTAATTAATAAACTTGTCAATAAGAGCATGCCAGCCATGACAGTTATACTTTGATACCAATTCAGGTATCAAAAAATGATCCCATATTCTGGATCATTTCTTGAAAATGATTCAAATATTTGGATCAATTTGATACCTTTTATCGAATCAAAACGTTGCATTCCAAAATGATACCATCAAGTTTACAGTGTAATGATTTAGATTTAATAATAAATCTCCGGGGTTGTAGATTATTTCTGTCTTTCATCTAAATTTTATATATATGAGGTTTCAACCATCAATTGTACCCTTGACACTTTAACCTCTACGGACAAATGAAGGAAACCTTGAGGACCTCAAGTTATATATATATATATATATATCATTGATTTGTATGTTAGTTTTGTAATAAAATTTTATCCTTAATTAATTTACTTAAATTTAACAACTCAAATATAAATTTATTCGTGTAGATAATATTCTGTGTATACACATTGTATGCTAAAATTTATACAATTTATCGATGCTTCTCATTTTCTATATGCATATCTACTTTATCTAATACACGTAGTATGTATTCGCAAACATTGGAATTTATAATCAAATTATCCTTTTCGTGCTTCTTTTAAAACATTTAAGCAGTTTTCTTTATCGGACAAAAATTGAATTTTCAGCAAAAACATTGAATTTACATGGAAAATTTCGAATTTCTAATAAATTGTGTATAAATTAAATTTTTAACGGAGTTATAAATTAATTTTAACAAAAAATTAAATCAAATTTTAAAAGTATACAAAAAAATTTTTATAACATTCAATGAATTGTCATAGGAAAAATTTCCATTTTTCCCATAATTCAATATTTTTCATTTATTCTATAATCTATTCTATAATCGTGCATTTAAACGAAACATGAATTTCAAAATTTTTATATTGTTTTTAGTTCTCAATAAATAAGTAGTTTAGTATGCCGATGCACTCATTGATTAAAAATTATTTAATTTACAAATATATAATATTCATAAAGTAATTAATACATCCCAGAAAATATATATTGTTTTTATTAAAAATAATTTCTTTCTTTTCAAAAAAAAAAACAAAATTTTCTAATTCTGAGAAATAACAATAAAATAATAAAATGTTGAAAAATTTTTTTCGACATTTTTTGGAAAAAGTTTTTGAAAAAAAAATTTGTGAAAAGATTTAAGAAAACGTGACTCGTAGAAGATGCGTTGCAGAGTAGAATAGATTATAAAGTAGTAAATAATGAAAGACTTGGCTGAGAACCAGAAGCTGGACAATGACCTGGACACAGTCAAGGTGAAAACCACTTTGTCCAAGTGTCGCGTCTGTCATACAAATCGAACCCTCTCAATTAAACGTGGCTAGAATCTTTTATTAAACATGCTCAGGTGCATAATACATTAAAAGAATCAACCAAAGTAACGGTAATTTTTTTTTTTTTTGCATAGGCTAAAAAATACTTATCGAAAATGTTTATAATTTAAAATTGTTTAGAAAATTAAGAAAAAGTCACGAAATATGTTCTATTTTTTTTCAACTAATATGCTCTCTAAATCTGAATTTGTAAAAAGTGAGCTACTAATTTAAATTATTAAGAATTTTCACTAATTTTCAGTCACTTTTTACTAAAATTTTAAACTACTAAATCAAATAGTAATAAAATATCAAAAAATTAATGAAAATGTTGAAAAAATAAAAAAATATCAGGATAATGAAAGAAAAATATATTATACTAAAATAAAAAAAAAAAATATATATATATTGAAAATTATAGAAATAAGAGCAAAATGAAGAAAATGAAAGAAAAATTATATATTTTGAAAGACTTGTGATGTCATTAAATATTCCAAGATTTAAAAAATTTTTAAATTATTTTTATTTTTTTTTTTTTTTTTACTTTTTTAGTTATTTTATAATAGTGATTCACAAATATTGTATATATATATACTGCATATATAGCGACTTTTCTCATGTCGTCGGATGAATTTAATTTCGAACTCGCTCGTATAAATAAATTTCTCGACTTATATGAAGAGGAGAGTGTCTTCTTCCTTTCACTTAGAAATTTTTCAACACTTTCACTTTTATTGGAATAATAACTACCAAATCCGTGAAAAATACTGACAACTGCAAAAGTGAAAAGGGAATAAGTCGTAATCGCCGAAATATTTTGTGAACAAAAAAAAAAAAAAAAAAAAAGCTTTCAAAGTATACAAAAAATTTGTTGCCGTTGATAAGAAATATTTGGTAATTCTCCTGAAATTTACCATTTGTATGCCACGATTAATTTTATATTATCTATTCACTAATAATTATATATCAATTGTTATATGTAACAAATTTTGCGTTTATTCGATAACAAAATCTACATTAAATTTTTGGCTTCCTGTGCAGAAGTTGATATAAATACTTCCATATTTTTAAGAATTATTATTTTTGCTCAACTTATTTTTTTAATATCGCATATATACGTATAAAGTAATTTCAAAAAATAGAAATTTTTTCATTCAGAAACAATTGCCTGTGGCAAAAATGAAAAAAGGAACTTTATGGATTTGACCTTTTCATCTGTAGACTTTATATATTATATGGTGATATTCTTTGATTGATCACAATCAAGCGTGAATAAATATATACGTGAAAGTATATTACTATCATACTTTCCAAGAATAGAACACTATAAACTTGTTTACAAATGTGTGCCACACGAAAAAAAAGTGTAGTCATTATACAATTTAATAGAATCATTATTATTCTATTACACACACATATATATATTTTTTTATATAAAAATAAACTAAAGTTATGAATTATAAAAATTATATATATAATTTTTTTTTAAATTCTATACACCTCTTTTGGATAATAAAATAGAGAAATAACTTTTCATTATATATACGTGACTTCTAATAAAAAAAAAACTTTCTCTAAAGTAACTGATTTCAGGAAATGGGAACTTTTTGAAAAAGGGGAAAACTTTTGGATGGGTTTTTTTCATTAAAACTCTTTGATAAAAACGTGCAAAGAAACCGTTATAAACTTTATACCGATGATTTCGATTAAATTTTGAATTTGTATATATGCGCTTGAATATAAATTTTTATATTTATAGGAAAGTACATAATGTAGTTCACCTTGTCCAATAACTTGATCTTCCGGTATTTATCATATTTTTATAGTTAAAAGTAATATGAAAAATTTTGTTCTTTTTATTCATACGCTTTTTAAATGTCACCTTTCTCTGATTTGAATTTCTTATTTGAATTCATTTATATATATATATATTGGGTAAATTTTGTATAATGGCCAATAATTTTCTTTGGTAAACATTTTTTTATGCAAAATTTATTTGCTAATTTAACATTATATATGAAAAATTATTTTTTTTTGTCTTTGTAAATCGATATTTTTTTGATACAAAAAAAAATGAGCTCTTTGTTAAGAACTTTTATACATATTTATGAAAGAAATTTTCACCATATTTCACTGAAAACATGAAATAATACCATTAAACGTATTCGTGAAGAACAATTTTTTTATTATCACTTTTTTTTTTATTAATATTACCCTTTTTTATGGCTATAAGCGACCAACATAAATCTCATAGATTCTGTAATCATAAAAAAAAGCTAGCAATTTATGGATCTTTGTACTTATACAATTGAATTTATATATATTTTGCACTTAATTATTTTTAGTAACAATAAAAATGATATATTGTTGAGTTTTGTTCTATGTGCGATGCAAATCTTGAATTTTGAAATTATTATTATTATTATCATTATTATTATTAATCAAAATTTAAAACATATTATAAAAATATAAAAAAATTGTATTATTTATTATATTTTTTTTTCATTAATTATTAAATTGTTGAAAGTAAAGTTTTGTTTTTATATATAAAAATATTGTCAAATATTTTTATTGAAACTTTTGCAGAATAAATGTAAGAAATGATATTATTTTACGTCTTCCTTTTTGGTTATGATCTCGTTATAAGTTTATTATACTGAAAGTTATGTGTCAAAATTGGAGACATACAGACACATTTCTCCCTTGAGTTCATATATAATATGCAAGGTGTCACGCTTTCATGGTGTCGCATTTTATAAAGATGATATTTAGAGCTCAAAATGCGAAATTGAAGAAATTACGATAAAATAATTAGTTGCTGTAATATATGCATTTTGCATATAAATGGAAATTGTTCGCGATTTATGTTTTAATTTTAATTTATTATCATCATTTTTTTATTGTAATTAATTTTTTTATTATTAACAAATTAAAAAAAAAAAACATTTACATTATTGGATTAGTTTATATTTTTATTTATTATTAATATGTGACACTCTCTAAAGAAAGGGAGATAAGAATTAATTAATTAAATTTTTTTTTGTACTTTAAAAATTACAATACTAATTTTTTTAATTAAAGAAAATTATATAAATGTTTTTATTAATTGATAATGAAAGGTTTATGAAAATTATATATAATATATATATATGAAAATACACATCTGCGTCATTGTATATATGGATAGAGTTATATCACATGGAAATATTTAGCGTTAAATATTGATTGACTCGTGTAGGTGCCTCGACAAAGACAAATTCCAAGCAGAGAAAATTATGGCGTACACCTCATGACGCATAGCGCTTGTCTATACTTAGACACTTCAGACACGTCGTTGCACTTTTACGATAAGGTTGTTTTATGAGTCGATATATATATAGGTAGATGCAGGTGAATCAAGCGAGACAAGGGTTGAACAAGATTTTAATTAAATGCAGGAAGCTTGCTTTGTTTTCTCAATTACGTTTTATACTTTTTATGCGGAAAATTGCATTTAATCAAGATAGAACTTCCATACAGTTCTGTTATACAATGCATATTGTCTCAAAGAAAATGAGGTATTCAATATCCTTTCATAAACTTTTGAATTATCTTGAAAAATTTTCTTATCTTCAAATTTGTGAATTAAAATCTCCTTTTTTTAAAAATAGAATTCAATTTGGAAGATTATTTTTTATTTTAAATAAATGCTAATTTTTATTTAATTATTTATTTAAATGTATTTTTTTATATAGTATATAAAACACTAAAGAATAATTTTTAAAAATCTCGCACGTGTGGGGAATCGAACCCATGACCCTTGAGACGCAAGTCGTGTATTCTGACCACACAGCCAGTTTGATTTTCAAATTATGACATTTTAAAAAATAGAATAGGATATTCACGAACAACATTAAAAATGGCATATAAGAGTATCTCTAGTTCAAAACCTAATTTGAGATTTTGTTTGGGAATTTTGATCAAGCAGTAATAATAAAAAAAAATTATTTTAAAAAAATTTATAAAATTTTTTTGTTTTAATTTCTGTCAATTTTATTTTTTTTTTTTTTGGTTAATTTTATTTTTGTCTATTTTCTTGTTGCACGCAATTAATTTTGTTTTTGTTTAGTTTGATATTTAATAACAATTTAACATACTTTAAGGATTATTAATCTTATTTTTTGAAAGAATATGTCAAATTTTTATGGGAATTATTCAATTTTCTCTTCGCCTAAAGCAATATATCACACTTCTGAGAGACTGAGAATTAATTTCTAAAAAAAAGTTTAGAGAGTTTTATTTTTAAATATTATATTAGCTGAAAATTTACAACATCAACAGTTGGGGAAAAAAAAAATTGCCATAGTATTTAATCTTTCTCTTTGCACTTTCTTGACAAAAGTCTGATTGCGTCACGATATTATATACATAAGCGGCAATGGTAGATTAGATTGTAAATTATAAAGTCAGTTATTCTTATGAAATTATATTATCCAGATGATGGAGCTCTTCATCAGCATTTATAATTAAAGTAACACTAATACACGACGTCAAATTGAATTTATTCCGGAACTTATAATAATAAGAAAAAGAAAATTTATTATTTTTTCATCTCATTTTTGTGAATATTATATATGCAGAACAAGTTTGCAAATTTTCTTTTCTTTTTTTTTTGTGATATTATAACATTAATAATATGATTAATAAAATGTATTAAATAAATTATCTATAATTACGGATTTACACAGTAAAGTGAAAGTCTTATTTTAAGATAAATCTTAAATTTAACACTGTCAATCATCATTCTTTTTACTATGTAAAAGTACAGAATTATAATAATATTTAATATTAAATTGATATAACATTACAAATTATTTTATATTAATATTTAAAAAGAAATATATGGAGCATTCTTTGTCATCTAGATTTAATTAACTTTGTCTATTTTTTGATGCCGTATGGCACTTTTTAAATATTAAACATGGGGGATATAATATTTTTTTAATACAAGGCTAAAACATATTTTTTTAAAAAATCGATTACCGGCATAGAAATCTACATTACCGACTGATGGTAAAACATATTTCTAAATCAAAAATTGTTCCTCTTTACCATTAGTCGGCAATGCAGATTTCTATGTCGGTAATTTTATATATTTTTATTTTACTGTTTTACCATCAGTCGGTAATGTAGATTTCTATGTCGGTAATCGATTTTTTTAAAAAATAAGTTTTAACCTTATATTAAAAAAATTACTTTTTTCTATAATATTGAAGGTTTGTTCCCCAATGTTTAATATTTAAAAAATGCCATATGGCATCAAAAATTACACAAAATTTGCTAAAATTTAAACCCATGTAGAGCTTTTTCTAATTAAATCTATTTTAGACAGAGTTTTTGACAAAGAATGCCCCATATATATTTAAAAATAAAAAATAGTATTTTAAAAAATATATAATATTTAAAAATAAATAAATAATATCGGAAAATAGATTACTAATAAAGAAGGTTGTTAAAATTAGAAAAAATGACGATAACATTAATAAAAAAAAAAAATAAATAAAAAATATAATATAATAGAAGTAATCAATAATTTGATGAAAAAAATCCAACAAAGTTGATTCTCAATATATTATATGCAATTTTGTAATGTTAATATGTACAGTAGCTGGCAACCTTGTCCCATGTTACTTTCACCAGTTGCCGCTCGAAAGAATCGGATCAAGTGATATCGGACCACTTTGATGGGTGCACATGTGAAAAGAAAAACTTGATAAAAAAAAATCTTAACGAAGTTATAAGTATATAGCGAGAATCATATTATACACGCGTAAATGGGGAGTTGCGAGTGACTCGCAAGGTCAGGGCCAATCCTGAGGAGTCTGCGGTCCTTTCGCGACTTTGGTATGTTGTTTCGCTTTCCCTGAACACGACGTGCGCAAACTGGTCTTGAATATATCGAAAATGAAAGGAGTAGAAAGAGGCACGGGTCTTTCTTTTATTTCCCATTAATAATCTTCAAACCGATCACGTTAATTTATTACCAGATCTCTCATTCTCATATAAAAATAAATTTTTTTATTATTACAGTAATTAGTTTATACATTGTTTGATTTTTCGTAATACTGTTTATTATATTGTAAATTTAAAAAATATTTAATAATTATATACTAAATGAAATGAAAATGATTAAAAATTGAAATAATTATGATTAATTTATATTTATGTAATATAATATATATATATATAGATTAATCGAGTATTAATGAAATGAAATTTACAAAAAGTGGTCGTTTATGAAGCGAGTGATCAAATTTTGGATGCTACCTTTGGCCCCGGGGTTCTTTGAATAACTTTCACTGTCAAATGCTTCATAATATACGACTCGTCGAAGATGTAAATGTGTATAGATGACAGGAGGCTCCTAAGTCGTTGTCGAATTTTGCATCAATATATGCAGGGTCGCATCAATTTTTTAATTTAAAAAAAGGGGACATTATTTAAAAGAAAAATAATTATTAACTTTTATAAAATTTACTGCTTTTAAAATATATATATCCTCAAATTACATATATAATTAAAACTTATCTATAAAATGGGAAAATTGTCTGACAAAGAACCCAATAATTTTTATTTGAATAAAATAAACACTATTTGGACCAATAATTTCTTTATTTGAAACAAATAAAATTTAATTGAATCAAATAAAAATTATTTAGTTCAAGGAAATATTTATTTGATAAAGTCAACCTAATCGATTATTTTAAATAAATAAATTTTTTTTTCAGTGTACTTAAATTATAAAAATATAACAAAAAAGAAAATTACTCAGCGAAATTTAAAGGTAAAAATTTTAGAATCATTTTGCAAAAAATAGAAAATAAAATATTTTAGTTAAAATTAAGAATTTTTCACATAATATAAACTATTTTGTAAAAAATTTAAGTTTGAAACTAAATAACTCAATTTTTAACAAATTGCAAAGTGTTATTAAATTTTTACCATTAATTTTAATGATTGTAAATTAATCCGAGTTTATTTTTTTCTGTGTTTTCTAAAAATTTTAAATTTAGGTATTTAGTTCCTACGAAACTATTAATTTGACAAAGCTGTACTTTATCTACTTCAAAAGTAAATTTTTCATTTTATATTCAATAATTGAAAAGAAAATTAGTACCTATATATATTTAATAATTTTTATTCTATGTAACATTTATCTTTAGAAAGTATATATATATATATATATATATACATGGCAAGGAACAAATCTATTTGAATATCATTCAAGATTTTTTTTATATTCATCTGATTTATGATCAATTCACGCCCAAAGATACATTTCTCTTTCTATAATTCTTCCATGGAATATTTTTAACGTCTTTATATATATATATATATATAATTTTTTTTTTAAATTGTTGAATGTGTTAGATGATTTACACCTTAATTCTCAATCTATAAATGCTGCCTGCAAATGTCAATAATTTCCAATGAAATGGCGAAGGTTGACGCATCGTATGCAGATTACGAAATGAATTTTGAGAAGTCGCAAATTTTTGAATAACTGTCATTACCGAAATTTTTTATGTAAAGTGTTTTAATGACAAATAATTTTTTAATTTTACACTTAATGTTATTCTTTTTTAATTGTAACATTACATTTTACCATATACACATTTGAAAAAAAGAATTTCATTAAATTATTTTTTTTATATTTAAATAAATTCATATTAATAATTTATTATGAATCTATTTATAATTATTAATAGATTCAGGACTTTTCCATATGTTACAATTTCTTTATATTGTTACGAAACTACTATGTAACATGTATAAAACATATGTTTTACATACTTGTATATAGTCAAAACTTATATTGCATGCATAATTTATAAAAGTTCGTATTCATTCAAAAAGAAGTTTAGAAAGTTTATATCTATATAAATATAAATAATTCAATTAAGAAATATAATGCATCATCTTATTGCAATGAAATTATAAATATAAATAGAAGATGATGATTATTATTATAGAAGCAGTGAGTTGGATTATATTTTTCGAAATTTTTCAATTTTAATTTTGAATTTAAAGATTTTTTATTTTTCATAAGTTTCATAACTTTCATTAAATTTGTAGGTATTATTTTATTATTTCTTTTATTATTTCATTTCATTTTAAAATTTTTTATATTTAAGCTATCAATCTATAATAATAAGAGAAAAATGTGTTTAATTCTTGTATAATTGAAATATATAACTAATCGTGTTAAATGAAAATAATGAATAATTAAATATTTTTCTATATATTCGATTGAGAATATTTTTTTAGACTTATATAGAGTGAAAAAAGCACGCTTTTAATTAATGAATTGAGAATACGCAATTATTTTTAAATATTCTCTTTTTGATCGGATATGAATTCACGATTATGCAATAAAGTTAATTAAAAGTTAACACAATTAAAAAAAAAGAATAGGGAATTTGCATTAAAAATAAATACGGTTTTTTTATATATAAAACGAAAGTTAATGCGATTTCAAAAGTATTAAAAAATTTTTTTTACAATTTTCATGCATAAATAACATTAAAAAATTAATTTAAACTTTAACATTATTTGAAATTTTCTCAACTGAGAGCAAACGATTTTAATTGGCTCTCAGATTGGTGACGTCACGGGCATAAATGCAGAAGTGTATGCTGTGTATATTCATACGTGATATTTTTGTAATCGGCTCGCAATAATTATTGAATACATTGTTTTGATTAAAAATGGTAAATAAATTAGATCCCGGTTTTGAAAAAGCTGATACCACTAATTTGCCAAAAATAAATGTGTTTATGGTATATGAATATATTACAAATAATGAGCGATATAATGCACCTGAGGTTCGTGGAGTGAAAGCAACATTGTAAGTAAATATAAATGTTTGTACTAATAAAATTATTTAATTAAATAATTAATAATTAACAACTTATATATAGTTGATTACTATTTATGTTTATATTATTGTAGATCTTCAAGAGAGAATTACGGAGACTCTGCAATAGGTTATGTTTGCGTAAAACGTGTAGGGTCAATATGCACATTGAAAGGCAGAATTTGTCCTGAACACCGAGTAAGAAGTAAAAATTACACTGTAACGTTAACTGTAGATGAAGTTAACGAACAAGTTAAAAAAGTAGAATGTCTTGATTGCGCTGCGTCATTGGGTGGATGTAAACACGGAATTGCTTTTTTAATGTGGGCAAACAGAAGATATGAATCGCCATCTCCAACAGAAGTGGAATGTTACTGGAGGAAATCAGCCTTAGCCAAAGTCGGAGATACACACAAATTTGTTTTGACTAGTGAATTGAAAAAAAAATCGAACGATTCAGTTGAAGATTTCGGTGATAATTCGACGTTTTTAAACAAAGTAATTGAACAAGCTGCAGCCAAACAGTTAGATAGCCAATTATCAAGACATGCATTTGATTTAGAAGAGAGAAAAGTTCATGCCTTGTCCATACATCAACTTATATTTAATTTCATACAATCCGATGAAAAAATTTCAGTTGATAATTTTTTAAATTTTTCAATGCAAAAATTCTCGCAAGATTTATGTCTTCAGGCTGAACAACAAACTAGGAGTCAATCAAATGATATTCTGTGGCACGAACTGAGATTCGGAAGGGTTACTGCATCTAATGTTTTTGAAGCTAGTCGATGTCGCACACCAAATGGTAGTTTAGTAAATCGAATCATAGGGGCAGCAAAAGTTTATAACAGTGTTGATATGCAACGCGGCAAAAACTTGGAAGAAGAAGTCATAAGTGAGATTGAGAAAATATTAAAACTATCAATAAATAAGTGCGGTATGTTTCTAATTCCATCATTACCTATGATAGGTGCTTCACCAGACGGAATAAGTTCAGAATTTGTGTTGGAAGTTAAATGTCCAAGCTCTGAAAAAACTGTAGAAAATTATTTAAAAAATGGTCAACTCAGTCAAAAGTGCAAAGCTCAAATTAATTTACAAATGATGGCTACTGACAAGAAGAAAGGACTTTTTTGTGTTGCAGATCCGAATTTTGAAAGAAATAAAAAATTTCAATTTGTGTGGGTGAAATATGATCAAAATTTCACTAGTCAAATAGTAAAAGATTCTGTGGATTTCTGGGAAAAAAATATTTTTCCTGTTTTATTAAACTCGATAAAAAGATGAAAATGTATAATAATTATTATCTTTTTAAAATAAGATTTATTTTATTTGGGACTATTAATAAATAAATGAGTATTTTCTGATAAATATATTATTTTATTATTTTCCATCGATAGAATTTTAAATACAATATTTAATAAGTAAAAAATTTATAAATATATTAATCATAAATAATAAACAAATACTTATTATATTTTATTACTACTGTTTGATTTGTACATGAACTTCATTTGTTAGCAAACATTTATTTTCTTATTATAGGTTTTTGTAAATTAATCAAACCTCCAACAATAGTTACAATACTATCTAACTTCACCACTGTATTTAGATCAAGGCAAGAATGAGGTTTTAATATTTCAAATTCTCGAACCCTTCGAATGACTCTTTCGATATGAATCCTTATACTTGCAATGCTTTTTGTTTTTAAAACTTCTGCTTTTGTCGATTTTGAAGTAGTCGAAACTGACGGCGGACGAAGTAATTTACATTTTCGTTTGTTTAAAACTGACTGAATGTGTTTGAAACCTCGATCAGCTAAAACTCCACATCCAGCAGGGAGAATATTTATTAATTTGCTCTCTTCAAATAACAAGGTGTCGCTTATCCTTCCTCCGTACCCTTTAGATGTAAAAGTAATAAATCCATCCGGAGAGCATACTATCAAATACTTCATTGTGTTGCATTTCTTATAATCTGACCACGTTAGCGCCTGATGAACTGGATTTGAAGGTTTTTCAATCTCTATTTCAAAAGCATCAATAATAGCACATGCATTACTGTAATTAGCTCGAAATGCAATAGGTAAATTTTTTTTTATACTTTTTTCATCAGGAAAGTATACAAGCGTTTTTAAATAGTGAGCTAATCGATCTACATTTTTATCAAAAATTCGGCTTGCCTGCGAAGTTGAGATACCATACTGATCACCCAGTCGACTAAAAGTGTCATCAGTTTTAATTTTTTGCAAAGTGAGTTTAATATTATTAACGCTGCAATTTGTAGAAGAACTCAACATAGGTAAAATCCACAACCATTCCTGATTAATACCAACATATTTTTTTGGATCTACACTTATTAAATATAGGGTGATATCAAGAATTGATTTTTTCATTGCTTTTTGTTTTTCATTTTTTTCCTCACTGCAAGTTGAAGATTTTTTATACTCGCTGGATATTGACGTATATTTATATTCGCTGGTAACGTTAGACGAAGACACAATTGCACTTGAATCGGAATTAAGCAAAGTAGATTTTACAGACTCTTTTCCACAAAAATTGATCGGTGAACACATTTTATCAACCATTTCTACTTTAGTTTCACAAGATGCATCACGGGTGTCAGGCTTGCATGTAGTGTGCTTACTTCGAACATGAGGATTTGTAAAACTTTTCCGCACTTGTGTACCAACAGATTTTTTACTATTTTGATCGCAGTTTTCTGTAGGTAGTAAATTTACAGAGGATTCGTTTTCTTTTTCCATAAAAAAGCCTGGTTGTAAGGCATCCTGTGTTACAGAGGACAAATTGTTTGACAGTGGGACGTCAAGGGGACTTTCAATTTTACTTAACTCTGCTATATTTGTTAAATTAGTTAAAGCCTCTTTTTCAATAACATCACAAATTTTCCTATTTTTTGACGCTGGTTGATCGTTTTGTTTTGATGTGAAATTTTCTTGATTTTCAGTTTCCGATAAAATGTCTTGAATTTCTCTCTTTCTATTCAATTTTATAAAAGCTGGTCGTGATTCTTCATTTATTTTACACCTATTAGGCTGACAAGCAAATTTGTGAGGAATCGCATCTTTTTTCAATTTTTTTGGTCCTCCCATAAGACAATATCTAATATAATTGTCCATGTCATCCTTTATCTGCATTAAAAAAAACAAATCAAATTTGAGGTTATGTTATTCACATTGGTATATATGATAAATGTAGTATGACATTTGTTTATATTTTATTTTTTTTAATACTATTGTAAATAATTAATTAAAAACTGATTGTAATATACTACTTACATTAAAATGATCGTCGCAACAGTAATAAGTGTACTTATCCTTTGGAACATCTTTTCGACGAGCAAATTGAAACCACTTTAACCTCATTTTTTCGTCCTTTGGAACACAAAAAAATATTTTATTTGGTGTTTTGACATTGGTGCTTCCACATAATGGCACAAAACATGACTGGAATGTTTTATTCTCGCTCATTTTTATAAATAATAATTAATTAATACTATTTACTACCATCATACATTAAAACATTACTGTAAATTCGTGCCCGTGACGTCACGCAGAGTTCGGGTAGACTCGGCTCTTTCCGGAGCGTTTTCGTTATTTAAAAATTATGTAAATTGTTTTTATTTAATTTTGCGCTTATTTGTCACTAAAAAATTATGGGAAAAAAATTTTGTTATATAAATCTGACCTAATCTATCGATTTAAATTTAAAAAAAAATTGATGCAAATTCCCTATTATTAATAAAAATAATAAAGATCATATATTAAATACGTTTCTTGTTTGAATTTCAATTTTCAAACTTCCATAAACAATATTTTCATTTGTCTTCATAAAATAGAAATTTAAGAGGAAATTGCATTTGTCCCTAGAGGATCTTTCTTTAATATAATTTCTCTAGTTAAATAAGTTTATAAAGTAGAAAATTTCTTACAGAAATTGAATTATTGCAACCAACTTCATTGTTTTTACTTTTGTGAAAAAAAATTCAGTATTATGGTTTTTCATTGGCTGTTGTTTTTCATTTTCTATATATACATATATATGTATTTACTTTTGTAATGGATTAAAAAGAAATATTTCCGATATTTTTTATTTTTTCTATTTATTTTATTTTATTCTATTGTTTTCAATTTTTTTTCTATTTTTACAAAAAATTAATTATTATTATTATTATTTTTTCTTGACTTATTTCTTGTCTTTTATTAGAAATAATTATATCTTAGATATAACAAAATTTTTACCTATAGAATTTTTGTTTAGCAGAATTTTTATTTTACAGTCATTTGAATAATTTTTTTAGAGATAATAATTTTTACTTGTTGGAAGTTTTTGCATCTAAGTAAAATTTTTTTGTTAGGATTTCAAAGAATTTTACAAAAAAAATAAAATTAAAAATTTCGAAAAATATTTAATGAATCAAAATTCTCTCAAACATATATCGAGATTTTTAGCCAACAATGATAAATAAATATAAATAAAATAAATAAAAATCGAATCACATAAAATTCAATTGAATGAGAATTGTGTTAAATTAAAATATTCTTAAATAAAAATTCATGTAAATAATTAAATTACTATAAAAATTCTGCCAAACAAAAAATTGGTAGCTAAAAATGTTGTTAAGTAAAAATTTGTATAAAAAGAAATTCTTTAAAATTTTAATTCGAAAATTGAAAATTCGTCTATTATTTCTATATTTAATATAATTCTTTAAAATGAAAATTTGAATAAATGATTTTTATGGAATAATCATGAGTCTCTCTATAAAATTTTTAGAACACTCTTTGGTAATTAAAAAAAAAAATACAAAAAGAATGCAAAAAAAAAAACAAAATTTCCGCTAAAATAAGAAGTAAAATCCATTAAATTCTCCCTTGAATGTGAGACGCCTTGAAAAGAGAAAGAGAACTTGGAAATTTTTTCAAATCTATTATAAAAAAAAATTGTCTTAAATCCCTATATATAAGTGCGTTTAAAGGTATATCAAGTTGACAAGAAATTGAGTATGTCCTTGTTTTTTTTTTTTTTTTTTGAAGGACATCAAGGAACATTTACCCGGAAGTCCTCGTCTATATAAGGATCAACATCGCGAGACTTTTTTTTTTAATAATAAATGCGAATATAAAATAATTTTCTTTATCTCTCCACATTGCAAAGAATGTATAAAGCATGGGCGTTCTGAAAGGTGCGGTCCTGTTTGCCCAAGCTTCCTTCGAGGAAATGCTTTAATGGTAAAAGTGAGAGTATAATAGAATCAGTATAATGACTAATTGTATAAGTGCATGAATTACAAAAAAAAAAAAAATAAATAATAAATAAATTTACAACGAAGAGGCGGCTCATTTGTCCCGCGATGACGCGTTAAGTCGATCATAATCTTTCTTTTTTTGTTCGCCAAAGGAAATTGTAAGTCATCAAAAAATAAAAATAAAGAAGAACTTAAAGGTGAGGTTTGCTCTACTTTGGTAGCGGTCGACGACTCTCGCTTTTATATATATATATATAATATAGTGAAGGATATAAATTACTCTACCTGATGCTACTTGACGCCTATCAAATAGACAAACTGTGTCGGCGCCACTTGTATTACCGTTTTCGAAAAAAAAAAAAAATTTGAATGATTTATTAAGGTTGGAAAGTAATGGTCTTTTAGCTTCGTTTTCATTCAATTTATAAATCATTTTATAAATCATTTTTACTTTTTATTATCATATTTTCCAATTAGGTATCGATTTTAAATATGATGGATAAAAAAGAAATAACAAAAAAAAGAAAGTAAAATTTCCCAATTTTTTTTTAATAAATTGATTTAACGTTTTTAACAATTTGATAATAAGTTTGTTCTACTTTGACATATGTCACAGATTTCTCACTTTTCTCCTTAATAGCGGAGAATAACAACTTCCACTTTTTCGAGAAAAATTAATTCAATTTTTTTGATTGCTTCAAGTTATTTAAACTTTAAAAAATAATTTGATATATTTTTTTAAATTTATAACTTTTTACTTAATTCTTTCGTTTTTTTTTTTATATTTTAATTTTCATTAAGTAAGTTGAATTTTTAATATATATATTTTCAATAATTTGTTTACAGTTTACGATAATAAATTTTTGATTTAGTTTTGTGTATTTTTGGAAAATTTATTTTTTATTTTTGTTGGAATAAGTGTAAATTCGAATTAAATTTGAAGTAAAAGTCGTGCGTGTGATTGAGTTAAATATCCAACTCGAGTAATAACTAAACCCGATACGCTCATATATGCAAGAAATAAGGACAAGAAACAGGATTCGAAAGTTATAGAATATGTAACGCACATTTTACAGGATAGAATTTGCAATTACAAGTAAATTATATAAAATTGGGTTTTCTTTTTTGAAAAAAATTTTTCAATATATATATATATATATATATATCTTACACATTTTTTTTTGTTTCTTACATTCATTACTAATTTGACATCAAAACAATTTAATTATTTAATATAATTTGATTCATAATGAAAATTAAATAATAAATTAATAATTTTAATTTTTCAATTACAAAAATACTTTCTCATATAAAAGATTACTATTAAGGTCCTCACACACCCTTTTAGCTGCCTGCAGATTACCATGGCAACGCATGAGAGTGAGTGCGATAGAAAATTTAAAAATTAGAATATTCAAATTTTCTGTCTCACTCACACTTGTGCGTTGCCATAGTAACCTGCATGCAGGCAGGCAGCCAAAAAGGTGTGAGTGCGCCATTAGGTCTAAAATAACTTGAACCAATTTCTTGGAAACAGTCACCAAGATGGTGGCGTTCGTCGAGAACAGCTGATTCCAATAGATGAAAATAATTTCATTATATGTATAATTTTTAAATTAAAGAAATTAATTAGCAATATTGTCAATATTATTACTATCATTAAGCAGTAATAAAATATGAATTATGGTACTTGATTTAATGATATTTTCATTATTATAGCGGTTCTTTTTTTGTCTCGAGAAAATTGAAAGTCATAAATAGAGGATAATGTGATAAAAACGTGACAGGAACTGATAAGTAATGCACAATTCATAACAATCATATATAATCAAGTTACCTCATCTTGTCAATATTCAATGGAGATCAATAAGATGAAGGAATTAGAGTGAGAAGAATATATTTTGTTCGATGAAGCGTGACGTTTGTGTAACGCTGGTAGCCGGGTAATCATTTGTGATACTACTTTCTTGCATCAGGATAAACTCGTGCGGGTCTCGCGAGTTTAATTTAATCGTGTTTCTCCTTTCTCTCGTCTCTCTCTCTCTCTCTCTCTCTCTGAATATATATCTTATTAATAAAGCAAAGACATGGAGTCACAGAAAATAGAAGCCGCTTTAAAAGAAACAAGGTCGATGTATAGACGAACAAGCATTCGATCCTTTAGAGGAGAAATTTCTTTTTTTACAACCGCAATATATATACATGTTTGATACATTTTTAATTATGTCCCTGAAATTTACTAATTAATATTTAATATATAAATATTTAATAATTTCTAATTTTTTTACTGTTATCTTCCATTTTTTCAAAAAAATTATTTTTTATATCATTTATATGGAATAGAATTTCTCAAACGAATCACCTGAAAATAATGAATTTAATTTTCAATATTAAATAGCATTTTTTTCAAGTTTTTTCATCCCTTAATACAGTAATATACTTAAGGAAACTTTTTTTTAAAAACTTTCTTAGAAACTATGCTGTTCCTATTTACCCCAAATTTTATGAAATTTACTAAATTTTGAGGTAAATGGGGACAGTCAGTTACATGCGTTTAAAGCTTATCTAAATTTTTTTCTTCTGCATAAAATTAATCCTGGGAACGTAAATAACAACTTAAAAAAAATAAAGCCGCAAATATTACCTTTTAAAGAAAGAAACTTACGTAATTTATGAAAAATAGCGATTTTACCCCCATTTACCCCAGCTGACCCTATGTAAATAAAAATCCATACTAAAAAAATTCCATCAATAAAAAAAATCCTTCATTCCATTTTACTTAACCTTCAAAAATATTATTAATAAACATTTCAAAAATTTAAACTTCTACAATTTAAGCATTCAGCAAAGTAAAAATTATTAATTATTATTTATCTAGTAAAATATACTTATCTTAAATACTTTTTTTTCAATTCACAATTAAAACAAATCAAAATTCTTATAAAATACAATAACCTTCTAACAACATTCGAAAAAAATAAATTATAAAAAATGAAATTCTTTAATATGATAATTCTTGCTTTATAAAGTTTGGGATAGGGGGGGGTGCAAGTCTTTTTGTTTCAGGTCATAGAATTTGATTCAGAAGCTGAATGTTCCACAGATTTTAATGCTAATGAAACTGGTGATATGACCTACGGAAATTTGCTATCGATTATTTTAGAAGGCGAAAAAACTGAACAAATTGTATTACTCTCTAAATCTGAATTAGTTAAAAATAACTAATTAATAGTAGAATCTTACTAATTCAAAAAGCAAAAAGTGAGTCACTAATAATTAGTAAAAACTTACTAATTCAAATAGTTATTTTGGTTTAACTAATTGAATTAGTAACTTTTTAATGCGGCTCCCGGGGGCGCAAATTACTAATTGATTAGTTAAAACTACTAATTGTTTACTAATTCATTAGTCATTATACAATTTTATCGCCAAATCGTAAATAATCAATAAAAATTTATCAACTTATTCACACTAAAATTTTAAATTTGAAAAGTCGAGTTTCAAAGATAAAATTTTTCGCATGTAGTTTCTTCATGATTGTATAAAAAATATTTTATTTTTAAAAGTCAGTTTTCATGGGTTAAATTGCATAATACTGGCAAAATTCATATAAAATTTTTTACGTTCTGGTGGTTCATTTGATATATTATTTCCGATTTTTTTTTGACTAAAGATTTTATTAAAATTTTCACTTTATAGTAATTTATTAATTTACTTAAAGACAGTTTAGATATACACATACATAGTTACTTTTGGTGAAATAAAATTAATAAAAAAATTTTAACGGATAGTTTATATCAAAAAATTTTTTGAAAAATAAATAATTTCAAAAGTAATATTTAAAGCACCAAACAAAATATTTTGAACATAGTACAAGCTATAGTATCACATAATACTAAAAAAAACAAAAAAATATTTTAAAAAAAAACCCATGGAAGATGACATACGTCATGAAAATAATAGAGGTTACCCGAGTCGAAATTTAAAGTCTGAGTAGGAACTACTAAGTACTAAATTTGTAGTACGTATTAGTACTTATGCAGTTCTTACTCCATGTTACCTTAAGACCTACGTAAGTTCTTTTATGATCTTACATTTTCCGATCTAGTACAACTTTAGTACTTATACAGAACATAATTAAGACCTGTTTATATACTAGTAGAGTCTACTATTTACAGGATATGCGCTTGCGCTTTGCGAGTTATTGTACTTACAAAGATGTATAACTTGACGTCACACTCGACCGGTAAAGTCGTAAAGTTCCAATATTACAATAAATTATATTAGAAATTACATAGAAATAATTCTTTTTTTAAATATTGATAAACAATTTTTGTACTACATATTTGTTTTTATTTATATTTCAGTAAAATTTTGGACTATACCGAACAAATGTGATATCATGTTAGACATTCTAATAAGTACAGTAATTTTAGTTATTTTATAAAAATTTTTAAACTTTTTATAAGCGTAAAATATGTTTATTATAAACAATAAAAGTACAAAAAGTTATGTAATTTGACATGTTAAAAAAAATTTAAATTACTTAAAAAATTAAAAGTCGGCCTAAGTATGAAATTATTTTCAAACTTGTTCTTCATTGGATAAAAGATAATTTTTCTCCAAATATATATAATTTGAATCAAGTTCATCATTTGATTGATTGATTGATTCATCAAAGATCAATTGATCTTCCTTTGAAAAGACCATTTCCGCAAACTGGTTGTCGTTGTCTGGTTTGCTTTTGTCGATGATTTTACTTTTTCCTGACACTTTTCCTTTACCTGCAGTTGGTCTAATTGATTTTTTGCTGCTACTTATTTTATTATTAATTAATTTATTAATAAAGCATTTCAGAACTTTGTGGCTAACTGCGCCGTTGGAAACTTGATTCGACCAACCTAAAAAAATAAAAAAGATAATTATATATTGCACTATGAATACTTTAATATACATTAATAATTATAATAGTATGTAAAAAATATTTTTAAAAAAAGTTGTCCTTGAAGGGGGATATTAAGTTTCCCTTTAAGTTCTAAAAGTTATTTCCCACGTGAAAAAGTTCCCGGGAATTGACCACCGGAAATTCCGATACATTTTTTTCATATAATTTAGCACAAGAACTCTGTTTTTTAACATAACTGAATTAAAATGTTTGAAAATTGAAAGAGCAAAAGTGTATTTCAAAATATTATAAGTTTCCATATTTTTACCTAATATTAATTCATGTCCAGTTTACCTTTTGTCAAATTTTTAGAGAAATTAACCAAATTTTGTAAAAATCTATAACGAAAAATTTTCTGAGAGTCAACCTTTATTATGTCACGTTATTTCTTGAAATTTTCTTCAGAGAATATAAAAACTCTAAAATTCGACAACGAGAAAGTTCTCGAGTATCAAACTAATGTGCATATTATAAATGCTATTTTGTCAAATTGTTTAACTTTATATTTTGTAAAATCAATTTATTTTTATTTTTCGCTAACGTTTTTAGGCATGTTGACTTATTTTTTAAAAATTTGCTACTAGGAATTCCCCAGATATTTATCCATTGTGCTGTTTTTTATTTGGTGAAAGATTAATGAGTACAATAATTTATTGATAAGAAGATGCAAATTCGTTAGAAAAAACACTTCATGGAATTAAAAAAATTTTATGACGTAATTCAATTAATTATATAACAATATATTGTAATTCAATTAATTATATAACAATATATTGTTATATAATTAATTGAATTACGTCTCGTTGAATTTTAAAGTTTTTATATTCTCTGAAGAAAATTTCAAGAAATAACGTGACATAATAAAGGTTGACTCTCGGAAAATTTTTCGTTATAGATTTTTACAAAATTTATTTATTATAATTATATAATTATTAATTAATTATATTATATTATTATAATTATATAACAATATATTATTATATAATTAATTGAATTTTAAAAAAAGTTGACAAAATGTAAACTGGACATGAATTAATATTAGGTAAAAATATGGAAACTTATAATATTTTGAAATACACTTTCGCTCTTTCAATTATTATAAAATAATGTAAATTTAAAAACTATTGCATTTAATTTGACGCATTTTAAATTTGGCACCATTATCTATACATGGCTGGCATTCAGGCCTGTCAATTCACAAGTTCCGAACCTAAAAGTTTTGTTTGTTTAGTTTCATAAATAGTAAAAACAAAACGATTTTAATAAATTTTTCTTAAGTGCAATGTACAAAATGTGTTTGTTCATTATAAACAATAATTTTAATTCAGTTATGTTGAAAAACAGAGTTCTTGTGCTAAATTATATGAAAAAAATGTATCGGAATTTCCAAACGGAATTTCCGCAATAAATTCCGCAAGAATTTCCGGTGGTCAATTCCCGTGAACTTTTTCACGTGGGTTTGCTTTGAGTAAAATGATAACTTTTACCATGCAAGCCCTTGTAAAGACGAATATCAATCCCTGGTCTTTCGCTTCTTTTGCCACTGGCCGAGTAATGGATGAGACTTTGGCCATATATTTCGACCAAGGTTGTTTTTACAATTTCCTTCCAATCATACCCAGTACATGTCTTTGCACTGAGTAAAATGAAATTGTATAAGTCTGCCTTGACGAAAAATCCACACAGTGGTGATATTTCCTCCTAAATTGAAAAAAACATATTAAATACAAAATCAAATGAATTAATATTAAACAGAAAAATTTGCCAACTTCAAGAAGTAAAAGTATTTATACATTATTTCAATTAAAAAATTAATTTTATTTTTTACCATGTCTGGTCCGGATTCGAAAAATTCCACTGGGATCTACAAAAAGAAAATAATTTTTAGAAAATTTATAAATACGTTGTATCAGCCAAAGATATTTACAAATACTTACTTTAAACTTGTTCTTTGAAGTGAACTTGCTCTTCTTCCTTAATTCGTAAGAATACTCCATACTAGCAAGAAAAAGTTTTAAACATTGTATGTGAGTACGCTTGACTGCAAAGAAAAGAGAATTTTTTATAAATCACAGTAACTAATCACAGTTTTCAATAACAAATATTTTATACAACTATTTTTTTATCATACTTTTCATAGGTAGAAATGACGAGATTTTTTTAACGCTTTCGGTGAAGTCTTCCATTTCAGATTCTGAAGAAGAAGTATTTGATGACTCGTCATCAGATAAATCTGGAATTTCTTCACTTCTATCACACATTTCGACAGATCTGAAACACGTAAATAAAAGTAGTTATTCAAAAGTAAATGAGGAGAAACAGTGGTAAAGATTTATTTGTTCTTTCTTACTGCGAATAAGTAGGTCTACTATTCTCATATTCTGCTGCAACTTTTATTTGATTATTTGTAGTGGATTGAATTGTTGCAGGTTGTATTATCCTAGGCCCAACTGCGAAAGATTTATCAATAAGTCCATCTGACACAGAGCGAATTGTCCCAGGTCCATTTGTCCCTGATCGGAGTGTCCCCGGTTGAATTTCCCTAGGTTCAACTGTAATAAGTCTCCCTGACTCGGGTAAAATTGTCCTAGGTCCATTTGTCCCTAGTCGGAGTGTCCCCGGTTGAATTTCCCTAGGTCCAACTGTAATAAGTCTATTAGACTTGGGCAAAATTGTCCTAGGTCCATTTCTAATAAGTCTAACCGACTCGGGGAAAATTGTCCTAGGTTCATTTTTCCGTGGTAGGAGTGTCCCTGGTTGAATTTCCCTAAGTCCAACTGTGGTACATCTTTCTGACTCTTGGCGAATTGTTTTATGTCTGTTTGTTCCTAGTTGGAGTGTCGCAGGATGTATTGTCTTAGGACCATATGTTCCAAGTCGGGATGTCCTAGGTTCATCTGTTCTAAGTCCACATTGAATAGACTTAGATTTAGGTGTCCAAGGTTGTAGTGTCCTTTGACCAACTGCCCTAGGTGACGCAATCGATACATATTCATCTTCCTCGTCTTCTTCTTCTGCTACAAGCTTTGTTTGTGTTTCCAATTCTAATTATTTTAAAAAATATTAAGTATTATCAATTCATAGAGATATATTGTTTTAAATAAAAATGTAATTATTGAATATATGTGACGCTCCACGAAACAGGGACCTAAAGCTACAAAAAATTAATTTTCAGTTTTATATGCGAATCTATAGTATTTAAGTTGCTCTTTCATATAAAAAAGTCAAAAATTGTATTTTTAATTACATTTTTTGTAATAAAGTTTTAACATAACCATGTTAATTGCGTTTCAGCATGCACGGAAAGAAAAGAATTGCTTACAGATGCTAACTGATGTTTGCTATCGGATCTATCGACATTAGTAACCACAGCTAAATTTTTTGCCATAATAATTATATAATAATTATAATAATAATAAAGTAAAAGTAAAATAAAAAAAAATAAAAATAATAAAGTAAAATAAATTATAATAAATAATTTTATACTGCAAACATATTTATTATTTAAAAACTTCATATTTTAATTTACTATTTTTTGCTGTATTATCTTAATTTTTAAAAATTTACTGTCACTGCAAACTTTTTTGACCCCACAGCAAATTTGTTCGTTGTCCCTATATTAGCTAACGTAATTTGTTGTCACAACAAATAGTTTTCTGCCACATCAAAATTTTTCTGTGTGTGTGGAATACGGAAACCATCCCCACCACCACTACTACTAGTATTCTTGTTGTATCGGTGAGCTGTAGGAACGATGTAGTGGGAACGTAGTGGGGCTGATTTTCTCTGACGCGTCTCAGCCTATCAGAACGTTCGCCTTTCCTGTAAATTATCCCTGTTTTGTCGCGGTAGGTCCCTTTTCTCATGAAGCGTCACATTATAAAATTTGTATTACCTTCGTTCAAATCATTTAATTTCTGTCGCTTTAATGGAACTGAAAATAATGACTCGCCATTTTTAATGACTTCATTTATTCGGCGAGCATTTGATTTTTTTACATTTTCCTGAAATATTTTTTGTTTATTCAACACTTTTTTTTTTTCCAACACTTCTTCAGAAAAAATTTTGTTTGATGGAGGCACAAGTTCACCTGACGTAGTCACAACTAACTTATCAAGTATTCCTTCATCCTCTGTAAAAAAAATATTTCTGATAGTCATAAAAAAATAAAAATTTTAAAGTTTTTACACCAAAAAAAATATACTGAAGAATATATAATGGAGACCTATTTTAGAATATTTTATACTTAAATTCAGTATGTAATATTCTTAAAATTAGAATATATTCTTAGTATTAAGTATATATTCTAAATGCTTAGAATATATGGGTTATTCTCCGCGTAGCGCACAACTTGCTTTTTTGAAAAGAAAAATCACAAATAATGTTCACATAATGTTTCGATTCCAATGTAAAAGGTAATTTCTGTGATTACAAACAAAAACCAATAGTTACTTTTATATTTAACATTATAATTTTTCGTGAAAAGTGGTTTTTAAGGCTGAAAACGTCAAAATTTCACCTGTCCCCACAGGATGTTTAAACAAAAAAGTTAATATTTTTTGCAATGTGCACTAATAAATACAATTACTATTGAAATTTGAGTATTGTATATTTTAGTGTAATTGAATAAAAAAACCTTTGATCAAAAAAATAATTATTTTCTTTTTTTTTGATATTTATGCTTGACTGGACTTTCGTGTGTTATTCTGCTTTTTATTATTAAACATTGAATTATTTAAATATATATATATATATATATATATATATATATATATATATATAATTTATATATATTTTTGTAAATTACAGCGGAAATTTCCGTAAATTACCAAAGTTAAAATTTTTAATTGTGATTTATGCCTAATCAAAAATTTACTAATGGCGCTGTACTGGTGCAGTACTGAAAAATACTGGCGCAGTACTGGCACCCAGTATTGGCGCCAAAGTTGGCGTAACTTTGGGATGATATTATTTTACCAGTATTGGCTACCAGAGTTGGCACCAGTATTGGTCACCACTACTGGATCAGTACTGGCCGAGTACTGGCAGTTTTGTAATTTATTGTATACGAAAAGAAAGCTTTAACTGTAACAGAGATAAGTTTCTCTCCAGGTAGGGTAAGTCCGGGGGAGTTGGCCATGCGGGAGAGATGGCCAATTCAAATATTTTATAGAATTAGCTGTTAGGTATCGCTTATTAAAGATTAGTTCGCTTTGTTTTGTGGCAAAACACAATTAAAAGAAAAAACTTCACGAAAACAATTGAAAAAGTATGTAAAAATCTGATTTGTTATTTTGACTAGTTCGGAAAAAAGTGATGCGTTTACGTTTCTCACTGGTGTTATGTTATTTTATAGAATAATTTTGAATGTCATGTTTTTTTGTAAAGTACATGACCCAAGTTTTGTCATAACTTTATATTTATTCCAAAAATTTATTTATTTAAATTTTAGTTGTGTCAATTTGTCTCCTGACATTAGGTGAGATGGCCACACTGTTTAAGTTATTGGCACCCTTGAGATTCGTGTGTTCGCTAAAAAAAACATTCATTCTGTGGCAAATGACATTTTTTATGACATATATTGCAACAAGACTCTCCAACAAAGATTTTCAAATTTAAATATGATCAAATAAAATAATCACTATTGTGTAATTAAATCTTAAAAACATTTATAAACAATCATAACACAGGTCTACAAAATAACACTTTTTTATATATATATATTCAGTGCAATGATTGTCACTTTTGGTTTCATGAAAATTGCACTGAATTTAATGATAAATGTTCGAAATATGGCCAGAAGAAGAAAAGAAGTATTAATCACTTTAAATAAAGAATTCTGATACAGCGAAAAGCCAAAGAATGATTTTAAAGTATTGGCCATCTCCCCCGTACAATCCGGGAGAGATGGCCAAACGTGTTTTTTTAAAAAATATTAATTTTAAGATTGTTTACATTTAAAAAATTTATCATTTCTATTATTATTTGTAAGTTCAATGTTCAATGTTTAATTAGCAATAAAAGTTAATACATAAATCACTATCTTCTTATTTTAACAGGCCTTTAAAAAAAACTATGGCCAACTTCCCCGGACTTACCATAATACTTTTTTGGTATACTTAGGAAAAAGTGTCTGAAATTTTTAGTAACCTAACACAAATTAAATATTAATTAAATTAGTCAACTAACTAATTAATATTTTATTACATATAATCGAAAACACAAAGAATTTTCATTCCTTCTTATAATATATATTGCAAATTATTATTTTAAAAAATCAAAAAATAAATATAAAAATATGTTTATTATAAAACCAAAGTTTTTATAATATATAAAAACAGTTCAGTAAAAATAAAAATATTTATAAAATAATTATAATGTATATAATTATGTAATTAACTATTTAATTATTTTATTATTCACTTTAATTGATTAATTATTATATCAAATATAAATAAATTAACATTGAATTCAATTCAATTTACATAAAACAAAATTAGTTTACAAATTAATTTATCACAAATATATACCCAAGTAGCACGATATATCAACCAGATGTCACGGTGATATCACCGGGGAATTTCACCGTGACATCAGGAAAATGTCAAAATGTCCGCCTTACGGTGATATCACACGGTGACATCGAGGTGATATCATGGTGACATCAAGGTGATATCACAGTCATATCACAGTGATATCATGGTGATATCATGTTGATATTTTACAGGGACTTAAAATTTTTAATAATTTAAAAAATAATAATAAATAATAAAAATAATAATAATTTTTTAAAAATTTTAAGTCCCTGTAAAATATCAACATGATATTACGGTGATATCACCATGATATCACCGTGATTTTTCTGTGATATCACCTTGATATCACCTCGATGTCACCGTAAGGCGGACATTTTGACATTTTCCTGATGTCACGGTGATATTTCCCGGTGATATCACCGTGACATCTGGTTGATATATCGTGCTACTTGGGTAATGATTTTTATAAATAATGAATACTAAATTCCTGAAATTAAGTAATTATTAAAAAAATTATCTAAATTATTTTTAAATTAACATTAAATTTTTGTTTATAATTCACTTTTGAAAAAAAATGAAGAATAACATCCAGAAACAAATTACAATAATTTTATTGACCACTGAAATAGGGTTAGTCCGGGGGAGTTGGCCATGCGGGAGAGATGGCCAATTCAAATATTTTATAGAATTTGCTGCTAGGTATCGCTTATTAAAGATTAGTTCGCTTTATTTTCTCGCAAAACACTATTAAAAGAAAAAACTTCACGAAAAATATTGAAGAAGTAAGTAAAAAACTGATTTATTATTTTGACTAGTTCTGAAAAAAAGTGATGAGTTTACTTTTCTCACTGGTGCCATGTTATTTTATAGAATAATTTTAAATTTTATTTTTTTCTGTAAAGTACATGACCCAAGCTTTGTCATAAATATATATTTATTCAAAAATTTTATTTATTTAATTATATTTTAGTTGTGTCAATTTGTCTCCTGACATTAGGAGAGATGGCCATACTGTTTAAGTTATTGGCACCCTTGAGATTCGTGTATTCGCTAAAAAAAACATTAATTCTGTTGCAAATGACATTTTTTATGATATATATTTATATATTTTAAAATTTTTTTTGGTTTATTGTATATCTGAAAACAAAAAGAAAATCTTGCAAAATGCTTTAGATTTGGTCTCAAGAAAATTTTTGTTTAAATAATTTTACCTACAGAAAAGCAAAATAAACTACATTTTAATTTTGAAAAATAAAATCAAGTTGAAAAAATTTTGATGTACAAAATACTTTAACAAAAAGATTCATCGGGTTCACTCTAGAACTTTTTGTAAACTAGTATTAATCAAAAAGAAAATCTATTTGAGCCAGTACTGGTTCAATATCGGCTCAGTATTGGTTTGCCAGTACTGGGAGGGTGATACTGCACCAGTACGGATACAATGAAAATACCAGTACTGGTTCAGTAGAGACTGCCCAACCTCGGCACCCAATATTGAACCAGTACTGCGCCAGTAGTCAACTCTGGTATAATACTGAAATTTTTGGTTGGGTGCTTTACATATTTTGATGAATTTTAGATAAAATTTCTTTAAATTACCGCATAAATTTCCATAAATTACCTCGAAAATATTTTTAAAGTTGCAGACACCAAATCGTGCGCTACGCGAAGAATCACCCATACACTAAATACTAAGAATATATACTAAGTACAAAGAATATATTACAATCTCAGGAATATTATATACTAAATTCAAATATAAAATATTTTAAAATAGGTCCCAAGTATATATTCTAAATTGCTTTTCGTTCTCTTCCTTTTACTATTTAATGTCACTTACCGTTTATTGCTAGAATTTTAGCAGCACAATGTTTTATTTCCGATGTGTTGAAATCTTTCCATGGGATTTGCGCAATACTATGAACTTCCCTATTTCCCTTTGGAAAACTTGTTAGTGGCACAACATCTCGCAAGGATGTATTCATCCACCAAATAAGGGCAAAATTTTTTTTTAATTTTCGCGGAGCCATTTTAAGAATTTATGTTTTTTACACCTCACTTTATTCACTATTTTATTAAATAAATATATATATATGTATATATATTTCAGTGTACTGAAATTAAATTAAAAAATGAAATTAATTTATAAATAAACTTCACTTTATTAAATTAAAAAATGTAATTAATTCTCCGTTTTTTAGTTTTTGTCGCTTTAAAATCACACTTTTTATTTTGCTTCTTTACTGCACAAGCAAATTTGTATGACTGAAAGATTTAATGTTTTCGAACCAGAGGAAAGAAATACAAATTATATGACCTGGCAACATGGCATTTTCATTTTGACATAAAATTGACAACGTCGCATTTTAATTTTATGATTTTTAACAAAATAGAAAACATAGATTCCTAAAACCCTTACAAAAAAAATTGCTTAGTGTTTATAAACTTCGAAAGGCCAGGCGCGCTCAGGTTTCTCTCGAAATTACTTCCAGATGTGGTGGCGAGACAATGACAACTACCAAATCCTTAAAGTACCATAAAATATTTTCAAATTATTTTCCTCTTTCAAAATTGTGTTTTGGGACCAGAGGAAAAAATTATTGTCATAAAATTGAGGGTTCCGATCAATAAACAGCTTATAACTTCTAAAAACTAGAAATCGTTTCTAAACCCAAAAAAATATTGAACTTGAGTTTTCTGCAAGTATTTATTTTTATAAAGAATATGCAAAAGTACCTGCCAGAAAAATAAGATTCTAATTTTCAAACTTAACAAGCACAATATTATAACATAAAGTTTTTGTATGAATTTACTATTTAACCAATTGTGGAATTAATAATTTTACATCAAATCTATTATTTATTATACTCGGTTTGATAAATAGCAAAATTTAAAAAAAACTGCATCTTTCTAGGGGCAGAACAAAAAAAGTTAATAAATAACAACAATAAATTGTTTAAACAATTGTTGAATTAATAATTTTACATGAAATCTGTCATTTATTATATTCGATTTGATAATTATCAAAATTTAAAAAAAAACTGCATCTTTCTAGGAGCAATAAAAAAAGTTAGTAAATAACAACAATACATTGTTTAAACAATAATGTTGAATTAATAATTTTACATCAAATCTATCATTCATCATATTCGGTTTGATAATTAGCAAAATTTGAAAAAAACTGCGCCTTTCTAGGTGCAATACAAAAAAAGTTAGTAAATAACAACAATAAATTGTTTAAACAATTGTTGAATTAATAATTTCACACCAAATCTATGTTTTATTATATTCGGCTTGATAAATTGATAAATTAGAAAAAAACTCCATCTTTCTAGGTGTAGAAGAAAAAAAGTTATTAAACAACAACAATATATGGGGCTTGTTGTGCCGCTGTCAATCGCTACATAACCATAATCTACTATTGCCTCGTTTGTTCGAATAGTCATTCCTTCTTCTTCTTCTTCTTCTTAAATGACGTGAGGCTTGGCCAACTGTCAGAACAACAAATAGTCATTCCAACCAGAAATCAAGAGAAAAGTGAATTCAATGCATTGCTTACAGAAAATAGAGTAGAGTTTTTACAATAAATTAACGATACAAATAATTGGGCAGTGTCCAAGTTAGCACGGTGAGCAGAAGCACTATACCCCCACTCTACCGGCCGGGACCGAACTAATGCCTTGAGTGAACAAGGCACCGCGGGGGGCCTGAGCAGCGTTCTCGGGCCTAATGACATTTTCTATTTATGGCACCTAATGAGTTTTTAATGAAAATTATAAAATTTTTTAATATTAACAATTTTTAATTTTTTTTAACATATTCACATTCCTCATAATTTCACGATTACGAGCATGTGTTGTCCCAATTAAAAATGTTAATATTTAAAATGTTTATAATTTTTATTGAATTATGTCGCCTGAATCCCCCAGTATTGATCTAGTCATGATACCGAATAACTTTTTTAATAAAAATTAAATCTTTTCAAATATCAACATTTTTTCCCCTCAGTTTTTTGCGATTCAGACATAATTTTTTTTTTAAATGTTGAAATTTAAATAGTTTGAATTTTTTTTCAATCACAATTTTTATTAGGCTTAGGACACACACCAGCTTTCAAATAGATAAAAATTATTGTGCTTTTTAAGCGCATTTATATATATATATATATATATATATATATGTGTGTGTTTTTTTTTATTTTTTAAAAATAAAAAAAAATTATAAGTCATTTTTAAATTCATATATATATATATATATATATAAATGCGCTTAAAAAGCACAATAATTTTTTTTTATTTTCAAAAAATAAAAAAAAACACATTAAATAACACATATTAAATTTCAATAAGTTGTTAAAATTAAAATCTAATATACATTTTCTTTCAGTGTATCTGCCAGTCCTAAGCCTTGGAAAATTGTATATAAAAAAAATTCAAATTTTAACATCTTTTTAAAAAAAATTATGTCTGAATCGCAAAAAAATGAGGGGGAAAAATGTTCATATTTGAAAATATTTAATTTTTATTAAAAAAGGTATTCGGGATCATAACTAGATCGATACTGGGAGATTCAGGCGACATAATTCAATAAAAATTATAAACATTTTAAATATTAACATTTTTAATTGGGACAACACATGCTCGTAATCGTGAAATTATGAGGAATGTGAATATGTTAAAAAAAATTAAAAATTGTTAATATTAAAAAATTTTATAATTTTCATTAAAAACTCATTAGGGGCCATAAATAGAAAATGTCATTAGGCCCGAGAACGCTGCTCAGGCCCCCCGCGGTGCCTTGTTCACTCAAGGCTAACTTGGAAATCGCCCAAATAATTTACAAAAATCTATAAATGTGACGATTGTTGGAAAAATCCTTTGAATGTTTATAATAAAAATACTTATTACGAAAACTATATTTCAAGTGACTGACTAACTATGCAATTATAGAATATAAGTCAGAAAATGTTTATTTGTATTTACTTACTAAAATCTAGAAATCTTAAGATTGTTCCTAAAAACCTTTAAAAGTTTATGACAAATGATTAATAAATAATAGTAAATCATATATTGTGAATAATTATTTTATTTCTTACGCGTAAAATCATTTGCGTCAACTGAAACAACTAAAAAATCTGAGCAGCACAACCGACCCCGGCGTCGGCACACCTCTCCCTAGCGCGGAGTTCAACGCGCCGTGTTGCCTCGCTACACAAAATCATTTTTTACAAAAAAACTGTTCAAAATTATCTAAAAATAATAATGGATTTAAAAAGTACATTAAATTTTAAAATAGATAGACTAGGTATAGATACAATTAAAACAAAAAGTTCTCATGTTACTAGCATTTTATTTAGTTTTCTCAATCTCGTTACTTTCAGCCCCGGTCTTCCCTACATTAATAAAAGTTATAAATAATCAAGAAGAAAAATATTAATAAATTTAATATTAAATAATCAATTGAGGAGCTGGATTAAAGAACCGAAGCTTTGCTCGGACCGGATGCGCTCATACCAGTCGGTTAGCAGTGAGCGCCTCTGGGCCACACACTGCTACCTGACTGGTATGAAAGCGTCCGGTCCGAGCGAAGCTTCGGTTCTTCGATCCAGCTCCTCAATTTAAAATATAAATATGATTTTAAAATTATAAATAAATACATATTCTTATTATTTAACAATACTGAAGTACGCAACGTTTATGATAAACGATTTATAAAGAAATAATTGTTTTGAATGAAAATAATAATTTATATAATTTATTGACTGCAAAATATTTCTTATAGTTTTTATTAATCAACAAGTTATATAAAAAATATTGTTTTAGGTAAACAATTTTATAATTTTTCGTTTTCATTAAAAATTGATATCAAATCGTTGATCATAAACGTTGGGTACACTGTTAAAAATGTTCGTAGTTTTAATATACATAAAGTACTTAAATTTAAGAAACTGGTATATTCATGTAAATACAGGTTAAAATCAATTTACATTGTAAAAATGCATATAATTTGATATTTAGAGTACTTAACCTAAATGTCACATATAAGTATAAAAATTCTAGTATTTAGAATGTTTTTTGAAAAATTTCCCCCTTTTAAAACCTTTTTTGGACATAAACAACACATTAGTTACGCACTGTCGTTTCAATTTCAAATAAATTTTCAATATCAAGGAAATAATGCAAGTATCTACGAATAGTGCGAGTTAACGCGAGTCAGCACGAAATAAGACGAACTAAAGTCTGTAACGTCGAGGCGACTCGACAGTGATCAACTCCTCGTCATAATAAATAATCAACTCTGTTACATACTTTCATTTTTACGCGGGTTATTCAAGTTCTTCTTCGTTTACCGGAACACCAATAAATATTTTATCGTCAATGTTCATGTAAATACAAACGTTTACTATATGTTGAATAGAAATTAACATATATATATCAGATACATTGCATTGAAATAAAAATGATCTGCTATCCCATACAAAATTCTCTCCATTAGCATAAAAAACTTGTTTATTATCACATAATTGAATTACCGCATAATTCTGAGGGGGGCATTCACATATATGTTGGTTGCAAAAACAATTAATAACTTTCAAAAAACAATGTACTAGGCCATACTTAAGAACATTATTATCCATGTATTGTACTGCAAAAGAGTGGGTTTGAATATTTTCTTTGTATGTATGCGCTACATACAGTTTATTATTTTTTAGCAAGCGTAAGTACTGTAAAATGATAAAATTATGCAACATAATATTAGAATTTCGGCAAGCTTCTTCTATTACATAAGTCAGTTCAAAAAGACGTTTATATGTACCTACACTAAAACAATTCGGATACAGTTCTTCTATAATTTTTACTTGTTGCTTTTTTTTTAAACAAAAATTTTTAATAGCACCATCCTCTATTTGTTCAAGTTTATTTACCATACTTATAAACAAGTTATGTGACCTAACTATTTGTGTATCTATATGATTAGTTCCGTGTACAAGTTGTAATAATTTACCATTTATATTTTCATATTCATAACAAGAATGTACCCATAAAGAACCAAATTTTAAAACTTCTTCAGGTAGATGTAACAGTTGATGTACATTAATTGAACAAAATTTTAAACCGTACAAATCTTGAAACTCTTTAACGAATTTATGCAATAAACTGCGAGCTACTACAATTTTGTTATAACTCACAATATCTGAATTTAAAATAGATAAAGCAGTAACTAAAAGTATATAGTGTTCAAAAAAATTTTGCTCCATTACTCCATGAAAAACAGGAATTGAATAATAAAAGAACCACAATTTTAGTTCAGAAGCCTTCCAGTGAACTAAATCATTAACAGTACGAGGCATTCGATGAACAAATTTTGGTGGTTTAATTTGAGTTAATTTACCATTAATTACATTTATAGCATTAATTAATGAAAAATCATATGTCCTGTATTTTGTATCAAACAATAAAGTTAGTATTTTTTTAACTACACCACCTTCAACCCCATGCATGCGGTCTATTGCCATTCCCTTTATAAAGTCAGGCATTAAAAGGGAAAGTGTGGTAGATCCTTTTATACCCATTACAGGTTCATCAATTGTTGCAGAACGTGCATGTAAATCGCATGTTGCAAACGTTCTCAAATCAAATTGATTACTATAAGGATAAACATGAACATTACCACCTGTTGGTAAAAGAAAAGATTCACCCTTCAAAAAACATGTTGGACATCCATAGTCTCCATTATATTGTGTAAAATTTAAACAAGCAGCTTTGGCTGGTAAATCACACGTTCCCATTAATAAAATTCCTTTAACATTCACATTAGTATCTATTTGAGGAACATAAATCTCAATTCCGTTTTTAAGTTCTTGAAATTCAGAATAAAAAGAGTAAAAAAACATATTCATATTTGGCTTTTGATCACCATACCATAAGCCAGCAAGTAAAATATTTTCTCTTCTTTTTCTTTCTTTTGGGGGTAGTTCATTAATAGTTAAATATACGGGCCATGCACTAATTTTTGAAGACTTAAAAACTGGTATTCCATCGGTATACCAACTAAGTGAAATATTATGAGGATTAGATAAAAACCCATTCTCAATCCATTCATTATACACGGAACCATCATAGATATCTGAAGTATTAGGTCTATGAAAACGATATTGCAATTGATTATAGAAATGTTCACGCTTAAACATTTCTTTTAATTGTTCAAGAAAAGACAGTTGGACAAAATATGAATTTTTTTTTCTCGGGCATGATGGACAATGTATTGATGCGTTTTGTAATTCCCTCATGCACGTAGAACAGTAATAAATCTTGTTAACAAAATCATTTCTTGTTATTAAAGAAAAAAATTTTTGAAATTTATATAAGCTATTTTTTTTTAAATTTTGATTTAGGCAATGAAAATTAATAACTGCAATAATATCCGCAATGCAGGATAATGATATATTATGATGTAAGAATATGGACAATATTAACAGCATACTTTGAACAACTGTTAATGGAGCTCCTTGATATAAGGGTTCATTATTATTTTCATTTAACAATGCATCTAATATATCATATTCATCGCCATTTTCATCCTCAACTGCATTTTCATTTTCATAACCATCGTTATCCTCATTGTCATCTTCACTTCCATATTCTTGAGAAGAATTTAAATCATCATCATCATTTCCTCTTAAATTTTCAATATCTTCTGCCTCCTCATATATTAATCTAAAATAAAAAAATTTTTGATGTTAAACAATTGGCACTCATGCTTACAAACGAATTTAAGTAAGCTTCCATGAATGGTTTATAAACTTAATAAAAAAAAATATACCCTGCCAAAAGAGTGGTACTAAACCGTTACTCCCAATATGCTTGTGAAAGAGCAAAAAACATAATATACTTAGAAGAAAATTTCGGTCAAGTTTCGAAATTATATTGCCATCCGTCCTTTGCACAATAGAACCTTAGTCCTTTGTTAAAGGATTATAATTTTAACCCGAGTTTTATTGCTTAAAAAATACACAATTTTAATAACTAGATTTTAAAAAATAAATATATTGAATCTATAATATATTACGGTTATAAATATCTAAAATTTATAATAAAACATGTATATTTAGGAAAGTAAACGTAAAAATGTCATATCTAAATATTTTCCGCATAAGGGTGTCTCACTTCTACTCACGAGCGAGGGCTGGCATGAAGCTACACTGTTAGAAATGGGACTACAACTGTATACATTTGCACTTTCGAGATTGAAAATAATTTCAATTCCTCTGATTCTAAGTTTTAGTGCGATTTCCAACATTGTATATTGTACATGTATATTCATTTTAAAGTTTTACTTACTGATGATGCATTTCATTACTGATTTCGTCTGACGATTCTAACATTTCATTCGCATCATCATTGTCATTAAGATGTTCATTATTAATTTCATTTTCTCCTAACCTATATTGGTTGACAAAAAAATATCACATGAGTTACAAAAAAAAAAAGAAATATATCTTTTGTCCAAATATGAGCACCTGGATATAATAACTCGCGCTACGCTCGGCTGTACGCTCTCAAGCTAGTCAAATAAACCTACAAAAAGAGTAAGAAAATTCAAATTCAAAATTTTGATTTTTGAAAAGTACTACCTTGTAGGAAATAAATAGGCGCATCTTTTTTTCCTTTAACATTTTTTAGAAAAACGAATATTTTAAATGAAAAATCCAAAAAACTAAGAAATCTTGATTCACAAATTTAATTAAGTTATATTTAATGCACAGAGCCGGGTGACGCGCTAGCGTGCCGCACGCGCATTATTAAAACTTCAATATTTTCCAAAGTTTTTAATGAATCGGCTTAAAATTTTCCAAAAAACTTCCTTATATAGTAATAAACAAATGTTTCACTGGAAGTTATTTCAACTGTAAACTTCCCTGCAGACTTTTTGTCGCCGAATGTAAGAAAACGTGATTTCCGACAGGTCTCTATTTATAGTAAAAAATTAATAAACAATTAGTGATTTTTTAATTTTTCATTATATTGTCGTCTTCCGTAGACCCAAGAGCGTGTGTATACTAATTTTTAATCAAATCCGTTAATAATTGTAAAAGATACGATGATTTATGTTTTAAAACTTAATTAAATTTGTGAATCAAGATTTCTTAGTTTTTTGGATTTTTTATTTAAAATATTCGTTTTTCTAAAAAATGTTAAAGGAAAAAAAGATGCGCCTATTTATTTCCTACAAGGTAGTACTTTTCAAAAATCAAAATTTTGAATTTGAATTTTCTTACTCTTTTTGTAGGTTTGTTTGACTAGCTTGAGAGCGTACAGCCGAGCGTAGTGCGAGTTATTATATCCAGGTGCTCATATGCATATTATGTGGATTAAATACAATATTTTGAGCGGCATAAAATAAATTTAGAAGGACTACTGTATTATGAACAATATTTTATACTTACTGATTCAGTCGTAATCTTAATCTTATATTTTTTAATCTATTTAACTGTTGACGTCTAGTAAGATCATCAAATTTTTTGTACGGCATTTTATAAGATCTAAATTATTATTCACTTTCACTTCAAAACTTTTAAAGAAACACAAATAAATTGCAGAACAGCTGTGTCTATGCTCTAAAAGAATTAAAATTTTTTTTACTATTTTTTTACAATTAGAATAACAAATTTATTGCGCGCATGTATCTTTGAAATCGAATGATACTTTGCGAAAGGAAAAATGACTAAAGATACACTTTCTTAAATGAAAATGTAAGGAAGTATAAATGTCATTAAAAGACAATTAGTACATGTCATTTTAATGACAAGTTTCCAGGAGCGTACTTGTTTTTTGGCAAAAAATTTTAAGCATCCTTAACTAGCACAATATAATAACATAAAGATTTTATATGAATTTACTATTAAACCAATTGTTTAAACAAATAATTGTTGCTATTTATTAACTTTTTTCATAATTTTTTAAGAAAATTACAATTTTTTCCTACTTTTGCAACTTAACAAGCATAATATGTATAATAGCAAAATTTTAAAAAATCTGCATCTTTCTAGGTGCAATAAAAAAAAGTTAGTAAATAACAACAATACATTGTTTAAACAATATTGTTGAATTTATAATTTAACATCAAATCTATCATTCATTATATTCGGTTTGATAAATAGAAAATTTAAAAAAAAACTGCGTCTTTCTAGGTGCAATACAAAAAAAGTTAGTAAATAACAACAATAAATTGTTTAAACAATTGTTGAATTAATAATTTCACATCAAATCTATCATTCATAATATTCGGTTTGATAAATAGAAAATTTTAAAAAAATGCGTATTTTTAGGTGCAATACAAAAAAAGTTAGTAAATAACAACAATAAATTGTTTAAACAATTTTTGAATTAATAATTTAACATCAAATCTATCATTCATTATATTCGGTTTGATAAATAGAAAATTTGAAAAAAACTGCGTCTTTCTACGTGCAATACAAAAAAAGTTAGTAAATAACAACAATAAATTGTTTAAACACATAAAAAATGCAATATAAGTGATTAAATTTAGGCAAAAATTTAAAAGGTATATCAGTTTCCATTCGTTCTTACCCACCCTGGGTGGGTATCCCGTCCAGCGAAGGTTAAATTGGAAAAAAATTCAGAACATAGAGAAATATTTCTTTAAAAATTATAAGAATTTACATTCATTCTCTACATGGCACAAGAGGGCAGTAGTGAGCTGAATATACATATATATATAGCTCTCTCCATTACCGACTCTACTAATAATAACCAAATTCAGTCATTCTTTGTAAATGTTAAAATTTTGTTCTTCCGTATGAAGAAAATAAATAATTTTAATAACTTAACGGTTTAATAAAAAATTTTATATATATATATATATATATATATATATATATAAATAATTTATATTTATGAAATAAATATATATAAATTTATATATATATATATAAAGATGCTAATTGTTTTTCTATATAAATCCACATTTTATTTTTAAAATCAAAAGTAATGGGCGAAAGTTCATGTTTTAATAATTATAAAAAAAAAATTTATATGTCAAACATTGCTGAAACTATTCTAAGTTCATCATTTAATAAAAATTTTCTAAGTATAAAATAAACCTTACAGCGCAAGCGCATGTAAAAAAAGTGACGAAAAAAGAAATAAAGAAAAACTTGTAAGGCTCTAAATCAACCACACAGAATTTGTTAGACTCTAAATCAACCACAAATTCTGTTCCAGAATTTGTTAGACTCTAAATCGAACTTACGTTTATTGCCTGCTTAGATATAGTAGAACTAAAAAGTCTCTAAATATATCATACTGAATTCTAGTAGATTCTAAACAGACTATATAGGCCTTAAAAGTATTAACTAAGATCTTATTATACTTTATTAGAATCTAAACCAACTTTAAATTTCGACTCGGGTACGTTCAACTTACTAATTCATTTAGTAACTCGGGTGTAATAACTAATAGAATTAATTAATTTGATTACTATTTTAAATTAGTAATGTTCAAATACTAATTTTTTACTATTTTATTAGTAAAACTTCCAAAAATAACTAATTCATTAGTTAAAATTTAATTTACTAAATGAATTAGTTAATTTTTTACTAATTCAGATTTAGAGAGTACACGTATCAAAGCTTTAATAATACAACAAATTGTATTGCCGATTTAACAATTTAGTTTTGTTATTTCAACTGTTCCATAACAATTTTCTTTGTTTATTAAACAATTCTGTTTGTTCATCAAACAATCCAAATAGTTTTAATAACAATCCCATTTAAAACACTTTTTTCTGTTTCAAAAACAAATAGTTTTAATTTTATACTGTTCTATACAGACAATCCGGAATTGTTGTGTAGACTTAATGTTTAGTAACCACAACAATTCTTTTTACTCCGTGCGCGTTTGAGAAATTCTGATATATTTATCTTGCAATAATGTTTATTAAACAGCAAATTGTAAAAAACACTTTTCCAAATAAAAGTTTGTTTATAATTTTCTATTTAAAAAAAAAAAAAATTATTTTCTATGTTGATCGTTGTGGATATTGTAAATTACATTGTAAATTACCTAAGGAAAAAAAATTTTCCGATTCTGCAAAAAATTCTTTTAAAAAACTTTAATTTACTAATATTTACTGCCCGTTAATATGTAAACAATTAAAAATTTTGAATTTTTTTTTTTTATCAAAACAATTAGTTTTCAATTGGATCAAATAAAATGGATACGGTAAGATTTTAATCCTCTCGGTCGATTAATTTGACGAAAATTGGAAATTCTTCAAAAAAGAAAAAACGAGATACATAGGAAAAAAATAGATAAAAGAATAGAAAGGAAGCAATTAAATGTGTTGATTTGTAATTAAAATTTGGAATTTTCTTCACAAAAAAGATAAGAATGATAATTAATAATTTTTTAAACATATTTTGTTGTCAATAAATTAAAATGAATTAAATTAAATAATTTCAAAAATAATGAAAGAAAAAGAAAGTAATAAAAAAGGAAGAAATAAAATAAATAGACGAAGAAATGAAGCGAATGCAAGAGATAAAAGGTAAATAGTAAATGAAAAAATAAAAAAAAAGACGAGAATTGATGAATTAATTTAGAGTGAATCTGACAATTTATTTCAGTGAGAATAGAAATGATGACACTATTTTTTTTTATTTTTTTTTTGTAACTGCATACACGCGTGTCTTGTTGAAAAAGATGAGGAATAGACAGCCTTACTTACCTTTTTATTACTTACCTACACTGAAAGAAAATTCATACTACTAAGTATTAAACTCATATTAGAGTTTAATATAAATGTTACAATTTAGGGAAAAAGTGCACCTATACTGATTACTATTACAGTTTTTATGAAAATATATAATGAATTTAAGAGTAACTATTATTTTAAGAAATAAAAATTAGTATATTTATTTTAAAAATTAGTATTTTCTTTATGAATTCACAGAATACGAAATATTATAATAAATAATTTCACAAAATAGTAAGAAAAATAACATATATCCGTATACTTATTTCACATTTTGTAAAACTTTATATTAAAAGTCACGGATTTTCCCGAGAGACTACGAATTTAACCGAAGTTCTGTCTGTTTGCGGCTTCGTGTCCTACTCGAACTTCTACGACTTGATCCGATTTGATCCGATTTTCGAAAGTGTTGTTAACCAGCAGAACGTACCTATCAACTGTCAACACACGTGTTTCAAATGTTTATAGTGCCACAGAAAACATTTATAATTATTAAATTTATTATTATTTTTATTAATTATTATTTTTTGATGTCATCTTTACAATTATTTGATTTTTATTTGCAATAAAAATTTTTATAACAATCATAATTTTTAATCTGAAAAAAAAGAAAAATCTATATAAACAATTAATAATAAAAATGAACCCAGCGTAACCTCTATAAAATTACACCATTGGCACTAGTAAACTATTTTTTATTATTAAGTTATTATAAGTAAACTTCTTTCTCGCAAGTGGTAAAAATATTCAGTAGTTAGTATATAAGAAAACGATATATGCCGACCCCCAGCGAAATTTATCGTTATGCGTATAGAATTGTAAGTGTAGGTTTCGTTGCGATCGTGTAATGTCTATGTATAAGCGAAATGAACGTGCGTGTTCATTAGTATGTGTGTTAACCTGTATCGTAAGTGTGAATGTGTTGTTCCTAGTCTCACTCCTCTTCCTCCCGAGAATTAACGGAAACGTCCGAGTTTCCACTTTTTTTCCCTTTTCTTCCGACATTCTGAATTTTTCGTATAAAGTTTTACAAATATTAGAACGCTACATTCCATATAATGCAACAACTCTATGAGAATTTAATATAATATTTTCAAATATTGGTAATCTTTTTACGTTTTTTCTACAATAATTATTAATATTTGAAAAAAGATTTTAAGCTGGAACTTTAATATAAAGTATATTGAATTTTAATAAAAAGTACACTTTTCCCTAAATTCTAAAAGAATATATTAAAATGTAATACGCATTTTGTTATTTTTTCCTATGAAATTTCTTTCAGTGTACCGTCACCCACTGACCTAATAGACACTGACTTCCTTTTCTCACCAACAACTAACTATACACTATTTAATTCTAATTTTCACAGCGCACAAAAAGCGAAATTAAAATTGAATTAAAACTACAAGACAGACTTTACTATTTTATTTTCAATTAAAACAATTTTCTTTTAATTAATTTTATAAAATTTGTTATATTACATTTTCTCTTTCAACTATACATCTAACAACCGATCTTTCCTTTTTGATCAAATAAAGTTATTACCTCACTATGTTTATTTATTTTTCTATTTTATTTTTTTTTATAATTATTAACCTAATCAACAAATTGTCTAACCACGAGACAAATTTTTTTTACAAAATTCATTACAATTTAAAAAAGCAATTAAAAAGAAACTTGTCAATTTTGATTATTTGAATTTACTGGAAAAAATTTTAATTTTTTTTCAGTAGTATCAATTTTTTATCTTGTTTTTTTTTGCAAAATAATGTTTTTCATTAAATTTGCCAATTACAGTGATTGATAATTAGTAAAATTATAATTTTGTGTGTCAAGCATGATTGACTTCTTGGAAGGCATATCGTCACTCCTAAAAGGTTACTAGTGGTTGAATAGCTCGTAAAATTGTCGAACAAAATTATTAGAGACACATCAGTATGAAAAATAAAAATAGTGAAAGCAAAAAGACTATTAAATGAAAAAGATAGGCTTGTTGGTTTTTAAAAAAAATATATTTGTCAATATAACCTTTCATTAAATCAAAATGTTTATTTCGGAGATTTAGATTTTTTTTTTTAAATATATTTTTTTTTCTCTTTCTTTGATAATTATAATATATATATATATAGGGCGACTTCTTTTAAAGTTTATTATCAGATTTATGACAAAGAAAATTTGAGTCTTTTTTTTATTATTATTCTGACGTATTCAGGCGTTTCAGCGCCTCGGGCATATGAATTTCGACGATCTACTTATCAAGCTAATATTATGAATTATTCATATAACTGCGAGAGCTATTATGATAAGAATTGTGACTTTTTATTAATGTTTTTTTTTACCCGGTTGGCGAAAATTAAAAAATAATCGTGACACCACGCAATTAAAGATGAAAAAAAAAATTATTTCTCTTTTGTCAAGGAAATATATTACAAAAAAAAAATTTACCTAAATATATGCCACTTGGTGTAAATATTGTGCACTGTAATTACTTAATTTTTTGTCATAGAAAAAAATTCGTAAAGTCGTTCAAAAATTTTCTGTCTTTGCAAAAATCTATCTGAATTTCCTAAAGTTTTATTAGGATTTTGCAAAATATTTTAGATCTGGTGTTTTTAAATTATTTTTTTTATTATTTCCAGAGAGTGACAAACAAGTAAGAGTGTAAAATTTTTAATTTTTTTGCAGTGCCACCGTTTGTAAATAATCTAATCTAATTTTTTACCCTTTTTTTATAACCAAAAACTATAAAAATAATAAAGCATTTTTTAAACTTTTGCTTTAAAAGTACGCCATTTGTTTTTTTTTTGTTTTTTACTTTTTTCCAATTCTATACTAATAAATACACTTTAATTTTAGATTTTGTCAGGAAAGGCTTTAGCGAAAAACTGAAAAACCAGAATTTTCTGGGTAATTATACCTTTTTTAAAATTAATTATTTTTCGAAAAATTTGTTTTACAGTAAATTTAAGTTTCTGTAACTATGACAAAAAAATTTTTTTGTCGCCCAATTTATAGGAAGTCTTCATAAAAGTGTCAACAACATAACGCAATAGTTAAATTTTTTTTTTAAATTCTTAATTTTAATGACGTGTTAAGTAAGAAATTTTAAGAAAAATTGCGTTCTTGTGTGTATATAATTACCCCAGTTCATTCCTTTTAATCGAAAAATCCCAGATAGCACGTAAGCTTGCAGCAACCTTGCGGTAAGCTTGTTGCGCAATATTGCCAACCTTGCACTGTAAACTTGACGTAAACTTCAAACGTTTCACCTGACAAAAAGCTTGCATGGTAAACTTACCGAAAGATTGCAAATGTAAGGTTGCTGCAAGATTGCAGTGTAAGGTTACTGAAAGATTGTACAATAAGATTATCGCTTGCTCAGTAAGCTTGCACGGTAAGGATGGTGTAAAGTTGCAATTTTTTTAAGTTCAAAGCAAGGTTATTTGGCAACCTTGCTACAAGCTTACCGTGCAAGCAATCTTTCGGTAAACTTACCATGCAAGCTTGGGTCAGGTGGGTCATTTGAAGCTTGCAGTTAGCTTGAGTCTAGTTTGCCGTGCAAGGTTGGCAATATTGCGTGGTAAACTTGTCGCAAGGTTGCTGCAAGCTATTTTTGATTTATACTATTTTGTTGAATAAAAAAAAAATTCAAGGTCTTTTTAAGGAAGATAAGTATTTTTTTTGTTCTTTAATTGATGAAGGAATATTTTTATATGAATATTGATGTTAATGATTGATTATTATAAAACTGATCACGTGAGTCTTGATATTTTTTTTTTTTTTTTTGGCGCTCATTCGAGATGCGGCAGATGAAATTGTTTTAGTTTTACAAACGGCCTTGCTATATCGACAGCTTTCTCTACTTTCGCTGACACGAGATTTTTAAGCGTACTTTGCAGAGCGAGACTATGTATGTATTCATATTGAGGGACGAAGGGGAATGATGCATTTCTTATCGTATCATCGTCCTCTTTTTCAAAGTTTCGCCTTCATATATTCATTATTATTGAGACAGACAATCTGCTAGTCAGACGACTTATAAATGCAAGTCTATAATAGAAATTTTTCATTCGCTCCACATTTTATATACCTTTTCTTTTCTTTCCAACATCTCAATAATTGGTCATTATTGAAATAAAATTCAATATAAATTTTTCTTATTCTTTTTTATATGCTTTAAAAAATTATATGAAAAACATATTAAATAATATAAATTAAAAAAAAAAAAAAAATTTTAAACATGAAAAATTAAACTCAAATTAAATGACAAAATATTATAAAGTAAAAAATTAAATTTATTAATTAAAACAAAGAAAATTATAATTTTTTTTCAAACGATATTATCTTCATTTGGAAGCATTTTTGTGCTCGCAATTTTTCATTTGATCATCAATCTTGCGGTGTGACCGCGGTTAATGGCCATTTTTCTTACGTTTTTCACTTCCTCTCCATTTTCAACGCCCAAGCTCAATGAGGTTTCCGGAAAGAGGCACTCGTCCTCCATACATCACTCGTACTCGACCGAGATTTACCGGTGCATATTACAAAATCTTCATTGTTTTCCGCGAAAAGAGAATTCGTAGGCGCTCTGAACATCACAAGACATGTATACATTAAAAAAAAAAAAAAATGGAGAAAGAAGAAAAAAAAATTCTTGAAGGCAGTCAAGGAATTTTATCCTACGCACAATTCTATAAAGATGCGCACAGTGGTGCAAATATGCAATTTACTATTCAAAACAGGCTACAGCTTTTATTTATGGATTTAAGACTCGTAATCAGCGACCCCAAAAACAGAGTTGTTAATAATTTTATCCTGAGTAATTTTTAAAAAAAATCTGAAAATCTGTCAATAAATAAAAGCTGTAGCCTGTTTTGAATAGTAAATTGTAGATTTGCACCACTGTGATGCGCCTCGAATTCCTCAAAAACCCACCATCTTCATAATAGGGTCAGTTGGGGTAAATGGGGACAAAATTGCTATTTTTCACAAATTACATAAGTTTCTTCCTTTAAAAGGTAATATTTGCGGGTTTATATTTTTTTAAATTGTTATTTCCGTTCCCAGGATTAATTTTATGCAACAAAAAAAAATTTAAAGAAGCTTTAAACACATGAAACTGACTGTCCCCATTTACACCAAAATTTAGAAAATTTCATAAAATTCGGGGTAAATAGGGACAGCATAGTTTCTAAGAAAGTTTAAAAAAAAAGTTTCCTTAAGTATATTACTGTATTAAGGGATGAAAAAATTTGAAAAAAATTTGTAGTAGATATATAATAGTTGAACAAATTGAAAATTTTTTATTTTTTTTCATTTCAGTATTTTGTCTCGCATTTGAAAAAAAAACAGACTTAAAAATCATACCAAATTTTTTTCTTATTCCTTATGACTCCCATAACAAAACCATAACAGAACCATAACATAACCCTACATAAAATTTTATTATTTTTAATTTTTGATTATTCGTCGATAATCATCGATAATTAAACTCGTTCACTTATTCAAATTAGTCAAAATTTTCACTAATTATTTTTAAAATATTACTATTCGATTTAGTAATTTTTTTTTTTTTTACTAAAGTTTTATTGAAAAATGACTGAAAATTAGTTATAAAATTTTTCACTAAATCAAAAAAGTCTTACGTAATTTATGGATGGCCCGCTAATAAAAATTCATAAATAAAATTGCTATTAGTTATGTCAAATGAAAATTCGAGAAAATAAAAATTCTGTTAAGTGAATTTTTGGATATATAAAAATTCCGTAATATAAAAAATCAGTTTAATGAAAATTCTGCAAAATAATAATTCAAATAAATAAAATTCGGCTCAAAGGAAATTATGTCTATTCTACTAAATGAAAATTCTAAAAATTGATTTTTTGCAACACTAACCTCTAAAGTTAAATTTTACACACCGAAAATTGTGTGTAAAGAAGCTCTTTTTCAAATGGTGTGTAAAGTGATTCACTTTACGCACTGAAATTTACTTTACGCACCAAAATTTCTCTCACATAATATAAGGATTGTTTTAGACCATACAAAACCACAAAATTAAAAAACGAACTTTACTATTAAATTTATACACTCCTGCTTAATGATATTTTTCCTGATCTTCGATTGATTTTTTTAATTCTATACAATCGAAATTATTCTAATAGAGAGTTGGAATTTGGCTGTTTCTATTTCGCCCGCTCGGGCGAACTAATTCATTTCTGTTATTTCGCCCGTCGCGGGCGAAATAGATACGACTCTGTGAACTGGCTATTTCGCTCGTCGAAATGAATGTGTTTTAGAAGACCGCTAGGTATAAACAGCTGTTGTATATTTCAATTTACAAACTAAAATTATTTTAACTTTTATTTTGCAATTTATGTTAAATATCATATATTTGATAAACAAATTTGATGGTCTCATTAATTTTTTGTGTTTCGATAAAAAAAGGGTTTTCTGATTTCTTTCTTAGCAGAATCATGGTTTTATATATCAATGTGAGATTATACTCCGTATAGTATATTCTTTAAATATTGAAAACGACGGTGCGTTGTTTGAAAATCTATTTGGTATCGAAAGTAGTTCATATGACATTCTTTATTTTGATAGTCTTCAATTTTATTTACTCGTTGAATTTAGAGATGCAAATATACAAAAATTTCAGAAATAGTCGATTTTTGAATTCTTATTTAAATTAAAAAATTAAAATCCACAATTTTTATTACCAAAGTTTAATAAACAAAATTTAAGAAATTTTTTTTTTCATTTTTCATGAAAAAAATTTTTTAAAATGATTTTTTCAATTTTTAAGAAAAAATTTTTTGCAATTTTTTCGTCAACAATTTTTAAAGGAAAAATTTTGTAAAAAATATTAAAAAATATTATTAATTATTTGAAAAAATATTAATATTTTTAAATCGATGACGATCAATTTTAATTGTTTTCGACTTCAACATCGTAATTTTAATTAGTTAAATTTAATAATTATAATTTATAATTTTAATATTAGATTAATTTTTTTTATAATTTTAATTATATTTATTTACCATTACTATAAAATATTAAATTTTTTTAATTATTTAATAAGAGTAATTAATAACCTCTATAAATATATTAATTTTTTTTCCAATACAATTTCTTAGATAAAATAATTATATTATTCTTTAAAGTCACGTCTCAAAAACGTGTAAAATAAATATTTGAAAAATCTTTAAGTTGATAATTGTACAAACATATTTTATGTTACAAATATTCTCAAAACTTTAATTAATAAAATTTTTTGAAAAAAAATAGAAAATAATTAAGTATTAATTTTAAGAATTTAAAGAATTTTTAAGAACTTTTTTTTTATTTAAATTTCTTCTATTTTATTAAACCAAATACTCCAAAAGATATAAATAAATAATATTAGACCTATACTCAGACGTCTTTTTTCTATCCATTTTATTTGTTATATTTAAAAAAAGTAAAATTATTTTTTCTCATTATCTAAAAAACAGCTGTCTATACTTAACGGACGAAATAATATACTCGCCCGTTTTCCAGATACTCGATTTTATCTTGAACGGGCGAAATAATATATTTTTCTTATTTTGCCCGTCTTCTAAAACACATTCATTTCGACGGGCGAAATAGCCAGTTCACAGAGTCGTATCTATTTCGCCCGCGACGGGCGAAATAACAGAAATGAATTAGTTCGCCCGCGACGGGCGAAATAGCCACTCCGATAAAAAAATTGATGTATAAAAATTAATATAAATATTAATAATTAATATTTTTTTTATATTATTCATAACAGAGACATTTGGAAAAGAAAAAGAAATTATACTAAATTGACGGAGAAAATTTGTAGGTTAAATTTACTATATTCAATATAATAAATTCTGAAAATTCTTTCTGTCATTTAGGGAAAGGTTGAAAAAAAAGTCACTTTTAGAATGTACAAGTAGGTGCTCTCACTTTTTTTTCATGTTTCGTGACTTTGATCATAAAAGTTGAGAATGTAATGAGGAAATCGACTTTAATTGGATAGAATGTGAGCATGCAAACATAATTTTCATATATTGACATAACATGCAAAAATTATGTCTTACGCGAGGCTTCTTATATTCGCGACAATATATTTTGGAATTGCATGTTTTTGAAAATTTATAAATAATTATAATAACATGCACTATTTTTCTCTACTTTCCTAGTAAAACAAAAACGAAGAAAATAACAATAATAGTTGTAAAAATAGGTAAATATAACAAAAATTTTATAATAGAATAATTTAAAATCATCAAATAAAATGAATCTTTTATTAAATTATCATGCAACTGTGATAAAAGAGAAAGTTATTTTTTTTTTGTAATTTCTATAATGCTGGAATATGGTGACAAAATGAAAGATAAAATAAAATTTAAAAAAAATTCAGTTTCGATAATCCAAGAAAGTTTGAAAGAAAGTTTTTTTTTTTTTGAAAGTTCTTCATTTTCAGTGATAGAATAAAAGTAGAGTTCTACAAAACCAAAATTACCAATTACTTTGAATTCAAAAGTATAAAAACTTAAAAACATAATTTTTTTAAGGAGAACAAAAATTGATAAATTAAATTTTTTTCTTTAATTTAATTTTTCAATATATAAACGATGCTGAAGTACACAACGTTTATGATTAACGATTTTTAAAGAAATAATTTTTTAGAATGAAAAATTCTATAATTAGAACCAAGCTAGTTATAATTAGATTTAAAATTTTTTATATTACATTTGCATTTAGTTTTTAATAAGTACCTATACTATTGTACAAAAGGTCATGTCCCGTCAACTTAATAAATGAAAATCAAATAATTTTTTATCTGAAAAATATTTCTTATAGTTTATTATTAATCAAAAAATTAGAAAAAATATTTTTTTAAGTAAACAATTTTGAAAATTTTCCATGTTAAATAAAAATTGATTTATATATATATATATAAATTATAAATTTCCTATTTTTAATTTTTAATTACCATTGTTTATATTTTGAGGAAATTATTTTTTTTGAATAATAAAAATTAGTTGAAGTTCCCTTAATTTTTTTTCTTATAATAATACGATGTCTTTGTATGTCGATGACCCAGTAAGTACATAACTTTATAAACACGAGAGTGTTGCGTGTATCATAAAGGTCAGATGGAGACAATCTTCGAATGTATCGAATGTCGATAATTTGATTCGAATAAGAAAGTCTCGCTAGTCATTCTTCGTGTCGACTAAGTCAAAAGAATGCAAACGTGTTTTCCCCAAGTCCCCCTTCCTCCTTCATCTCTTCATCATCAAAACCTCTTCAATAAAAAAAAAAACCGAAAAAAAACCCTTTCATTGTACCTATATAAATACAATATATTTAAAAATACTAATATTTATTTCATGTCTAATAATAATAATCATAATAAAAATAAAAATATTATTTCTAATAAAATATATATTATATAGTAATAAATAATATAAATAATTTTCCTTCTTTTCAATTATTTATAATTCTGGGATTTTAATTATTAGTGATACAAAGGATTTCGTGTGCATTTGATCCCAAGTTAATAACCTGCCATTAATTAACAACCGTAAGCTCCTTCCGTTGAGTGCTTTATTTCTGCTGTGAGGAGAATACAAAATATCTTCATTCATATTCCTCATACTTAAAACAATGTTGGGATGCTGTGTGCGGCATCTCATCTTGCCACAGCTTTAATAATTATTACCTCAAGAAACAATAGAGTAACGATTTTGTCATCGCTTCTGGAATGAATATCATTACACAATGCAATAAATTGCGTGTTTTCAATTTCATTACGAGAAGGAGGGGTGGGGGGATGCTGTCAATGTATCTATTAAATTGCAAACGACAACGGAATTTCTCCGAGGAGTTAGTAAATTTTCATAAACATAATTCATGTACATTCCAAAGCAAAGGAAGTGAATAAACTATATATAAAATAACTATTTTTCTTTTTAACTTTAAGTAAAATAATTATTTATTAAAACACAAATCATAATAAATTAATTTTTTTTTTACTTTGTTAGATAAATTAATTTATTAAGAATAACATTTTGAAAATTTAAAAATCTTTTTAAAAAAAACTCAACATTTTTAATTTTTGAGATTATTTTTTTTTGGCTTATTTTTGTTGATAAATTGACATAATTATTATTGATTGATTGTTTTAAAAATTTTGGGCTCATTAATTTGATTCATCTACTTCTCATATTATAATAGAAATTAATTATTATTTATTAATGAATTATTATTAATTATATTATTTATTATTATTAATATTATTAATATTATTAATATATAATAATAATATTAATTATTATATAATAGAATTCGTAAATTATTTACTTGCAATTTGTATTAAATTTGATTTTCAAAATCATTTTTATTTAAGAAGGAATAAAAATAGACAGTCAAATCAAAAGTTAGTCCAATTTCATATTCTTTTATTTTTAAATTCAAAAGTAAGTTAAATAATAATAAAAAAGTTTTTTAGTGAAGGTAATAAACAATTGTATTTTTACCACTTTGAAACATTAAAAATTGTCATTGAATAAAGATTCAAAATTTAAGAATAAAAAATAATAAAATTTTTAGGTGAATTATTTCTGAACCTTAGAAAAGTGTCAAAAAATAAAATAAAATTCACTTAAGTACTGTTTAATTATAAATGAATTTTTGACTTACAAGAATAAGAAAATCTCAAGTTAAACTAACTTTTGATATGACTGCCACGGAGAAAAATGGGATTGTGGTGTAAACAATTTTTGGATTGTTGTCAGTAGATTTGTTAATATTAGAATTCGGTTGCAATTCCCTACAGTTGCAGAAGGAAACTCTCTATCGATTGCTGATGGAACAATCCGGATTTGTTCATAAGGCAAGTTTATTGTTCCATGTCACGTGGTCATTTTGAATTCTCGCAAACTGGCGTGCAGATCGTCACATCGTTTGCTTCTGGCACATGTGCCACTTTTGCTTTTATTATTAGTTTTTTTTTTAATTAACAAAGTGCTGTTAAATAATGAATCCGGTTAAAGTGAGAAATCTATTGCAAGTGTAGTAAATATATAAAGAGACAATTTCATCGTTTATCGGTAAAATTATACTCGGTTACTATTGAACATAACCTCGCATATTAAAAAATACAAAATGCATATTAAATATTATTTAAAAACAAATTTCAACTCAAAATAATTTTTTGGTTTCAGGTCAAAGAATTTGATTCAGAAACTGCATGTTTTATAGATTTTAATGCAAATGAAACTAGTGATATGACCTACGGAAATCTGCTATCGATTATTTTAGAAGGCAAAGAAACTGAACAAATTATATTAGACGGATCAAAGCTTTGTTAATACAACAAATTGTCTTGCTGATTTAACAATTTAGTTTTGTTTTTTCATCTGTTCCATAACAATTTTCTTTGTTCATGAAACAATTCTGTTTGTTCATCGAACAATCCAAATAGTTTAAATAATACTTTCATTTTAACAACTTTTTTTGTCTTAAAAACAAATAGAACTGCTGCTTCTATATTGACAATCTGGAATTGTTGTGTGGAGTTAATTTTTAGTAATCACAACAATTCTTTTTTCTCCGTGATGTCTATTCCATTTCTCATAAATGATTTTTATCTCTGTTTTTTAAGAAAAACAATTTTTATATTTTTCTAACTAATTAAACTTTTATAATTATTTTATTCTACTAAAAAATAGTCAACTGAAAAATTTGCAATATTAAACATTGTCTTAACAATGTGAAAAAAAATAAACAAAAAAAAAATTTAGTCTCATAAAAATTATTGGGCGAATTATTCAAAAATTCAACACAATAACAGGACAAGGAATTTGAAGAAAAGAGTCATAAATTTTTTTTTAAAGTCTTTTTATTTAAAGATCTGTCGCTTTCTTTTCAGAACAATTTGATGTCGCTTATTTTATAAAATATACATACACATTTATTTATTTATATTTTGGTCGACCCTTAGAAAAATAAGGGCGCCCCGGGAAGATTTGGCGGTCGGCTGAGAGAGAAGGGAAAAAGGAAAATTTATGGAGAGGATGGGATGAGGATAAGGGAACAAGGATATCATCAATATATATAAAAAAAAAACAAAGAAACAAAATTATAACGAGCAATGCTCGCGACTAATCACTTTTGAAAATAAAAAAATAAGGAAACGAGGTCTATATTACACATCGAGTCTCACTTTTGCGGATCTAACAAGTCCGCCACTTTCTCTCCTGCTTTTTTTTTTTTTTTTCTTTTTTTTTGTTTTCTAATAAAGAGATTCTTTTTGCATCTTTCCAGGGAGATGCTGCTCGGGTACTCTTCGTCATTAATGCGAAAATGAGACATTTTCAAAAAAGACGGTCGCGATGCAATCGTTCAATTATGACTTATCATATAATATTTATAATTTAAAACACGGAAGCCTTTTTTGTCCACACAAGAATCGACTTGAGTGGAACGAGAGCTACTCTACTAAAAAAAAAACAATTATATCGCGCGTGTAAAAAAACGTATTTTGTTTTTTTTAATCCATCATTTTTAAAAATGCTAAGTTCGCTTCTTTTTTATGTTTTTTTTTTTTTTTATAAGTATGAATAAATCTGACTTAGAAGTGATGACCTTTAGAAGAAACCATCTCCAGTGGGATCATTGATCCATGGATAGTTATTGGGACAACGAATGCAAGTTTGAAGATTAATTGTCTCTCCGGGGACTTCCTTGGATGTCAATTTACATGTGTGTGGAACCCAACATGCTGGTGGTCCTTCGACAACACATTTGTCTCTCCATGATTCGAAATTCTTTGATTCAGTGACTGTCTGTGGATTTTGAATCCATTGAATGACTTGTGTCATTGTTACAAAATAGACATCATTGTGATTTGCTAAAATTTCATCGATCCAATATAGAAAGGCATCGAGAAATTCGGGATTATTTTTTAGCCATGCGGCATGGAAATAGAGACCCAATGGTGCTCGATTTTGTTCGTAATGCCTATCAAAGTTGTGATTCAAGAAATTGTAGAATTGATCACCAGTTAATATATTGCTGCATGAATCGACCATAGCACATCCTGGAAGATATTCGTCATTTTGAGGATCTTCTCTTCGGTCCAGTTCGTTCATTACCATTTCCCAAACTGCGTGAGATCTGTCCGAAAAGGTGAAAAAAAAACGATAAATTTATTAAATATTTCTTTTCGAAAGGAACTTTATTTTTATTAATAATGTTCTTGGGAAAAGCAAGTTCTTCCAGTTTAAAGCAATTCGTGAAGAGAAAAAAAAAACAAGTTTTTCCAGTTTGAAGCAACAATAATGTTAGTATGGGCGAAAGAAGATATTCTGGTTTAAAGCAATAATTTGAACAAAAACAAGTTTTTGTTTTTTTTGATCAGTGGAGAAAGAAGAAAATTGTTTAAAAGATGAAACTACTGTGCAAATTCTATACAGAAAAAAAAGTATTTTAGATGATTGTGCTGTTATTTTTACTAAATACTTTTAAAAAATAGAATAGCAAACATAAACACAGAGCTGATATTGAACAAATGAATTTAGAAAAATTCAAAAATAGAAATATTTGAAGCAAAAATAATTGAATTATAGGATGAAAAATTAAAAAGCAACATTACCTAGTGGGACAGTGTTGAAGATTTCCATGGCATCGATGTGGCATTCTAAAATACATGGTGTAGGGCCAAAGTGGAGGATTATTGAGGGCCGAAGTAATTGTTGAATCATAGAGAAAAGCTTGTTCCTCCATCATTGTAAATTGATTGTTGCCACCAACTCTTAAATATGGTGCACGAACACCAACAACACTGTTGTCCGTTAAATTGGCATATTTCTCAATAATTACTCTCATTCCCGCCATTTCTTTTGCCCAATCATCGACTGTTGCGTCTGACCAGAATCTCTCGTCATCATTGTGCCTAAATAACAAAACAATTTGGAATTTAAATCCGCGGGTACATAAATTTTTTGGAATTTTTTTTTTTTTATATTCTATTAATTCTTACGAAATTGAATGCACTGCAATTTCGTGACCCTTTCTGTGCATTTCTTGAACAGCCGAATAATTGGTGTATTTGTGTGAGACAAAGAATGTTGCCTTAATATCACAACCATTTGGATTACGACGTTTTCCATTGAATATTTCCTTGTAGAGACCAATATTATTATTATTGATAGCATCATCGAATGTAATGGTGATCATTTGTGGAACATCTTTGTATGGTAGATCACCTGGTATTGTTGTACCATCTTCGGAGCAGAAGCAATCAGGCAAGACACAAACAGTGGGATCACAAGGTGGAGCTCTATTGGGATCATTATCCATATCTGAATTGAGCGGAAAAGAAATTCAATTCAATTATTTAAATCCTATCAAGGATGGTTAATTTCAAAAAAATTTTTTTTTTAATTATAAAAAAGAATTGGTATTAGAATTGATTACTAAAAGTGGATAATAAAGGTATTAACCTGAATGGCGTAAAGTAAATTTAATGAAAGATTATTAGCATAGAATTGGGTCAGTTTAAGATCCAAATTTAAAAGATTACAAAACAAAATCAATTGACATCAGAAGTTCAAATTACTAATTCAAAATTATTTCAGCTAAGAAAAGATAATTCTGATAAAAATGAAAGTTAACTCAAGTTTGAGTTTATGTAATTCTAACAATGTTAATTAAAAATAAAATCCTTGGATGTAAGAATAAAATCAGTGCTTAAAAATTAAAATCAGATCAAATTTAATTCAAAAGTCTTCTTGATAAAAAAATCTTCATAAAAGATAACTAATTTTGAATTAAAGAAATGAAGCATCAGTTACAATGACAGAACAGACTTAATGAAAGCAAAGTAATAAAAATAAAGAATTTAAAGATCCAACTGAATTGATTAAAAATGAAAGTCAATTAATAGCCATCCATTAGAAATTTCTGCTTGATCTTATAAGTTTTAAAAGATCAAGACAAATTAATTTCAAGTTGAAAGCTAATTAATAAAAGATCCAGAGCAAATGAATTAAAGATCCAGGGTTTAAAAATAAAATTCAATATCAATTAAAAAAACTAATGTTAGCCATAAGAATTTTCCGATTAATTGTGATTTTGTTGTATTGGTACAACAGACCCTTGCACTTACCACAAATATTTTCATCGGATCCATCATTACAATCTGTTTCGCCATTGCAAAAAAGTCCTCTCTCGATACATTCTTGATTTCCACAGGCGAGTTGACCTTCCGGACAAAGTGGCTCCTCAGTATAGAGAAGGGGCTTGGCCTTCCTCTCTTTGTTTGTTGATTTGCAATTGTGCACTGCATCCTTCCAATCACACGTTTGTTTGTCAATGTCGAAATATAATCCCGCGGGACATCTCAAAGCTTGAATTCCTGAACTCGTACACTGAATAACATCACGGCAATTGTCACCCTCACCAGCCTGTAGTCGAAACCATTCTCCGGCGTCCTTGTCCTTACAAAATTCGTCCTTGACGTTATCCTTCTTATCGTCCTGTCGCTTCCATCGACTCAACAATTTTCCCTCTGAAATTGTTTTTCGATTTGTCACGATTTGAAAATTTTTTTTTTTTCGATTCTCGATTCAAAAATTCTGAGTTTTAGATTTTTATGCTTTTTTAAAAAATTTTATTATACTTTTTATGGTTTGCATTTTGAGTTTTAATTTTATTTTAGCAGTTTATGTTTCATTTTTAGATTATTACAAGGATCACCAGTTGGTATAATTTTTTTTCACCTAATACCCCTTTATTAACAAAATTTAGTACCAATTGAATCACACATTTGATTCATTCAATTAAATGTATGTATACATAAATTGAAAAGATTTTGGTGCAGCAGCTGCACTCATAGCAAATATTAAGTATATGAATTTAATTGAATGTAGAAAATTTTCATTTGGGACAGCTGCTGCACTAAAATTTTTTCAGTGTACCTGAACTTCTGAATGTTAAAATAAACGAACAATTTGTTTATTACTTTTTTAATTGCAAAATTTATTATCAAAAATTGCTCTCTGTATCCAACAATAAATTAATAATTTATTAAATGTTTAATGTACTTTTTTATTTTTCATTGTTGTATTAATTTTTAAAAAATTCATAGATAAAATTATTTCGTTCATTTGAATGATTAGAACTTCAGGCACATATCAAATGATTCGTTTTTTTTAATCAATTTTTTTCTTCATTCAATCAAATTTATTGAAGAAAACCAAAATATATTTTTTTTAATTTATTTATAAAAAAATGAAATAAAAAACAGTAAAAACCCGAATTAATTAAAACAAATAAATGAAAAAAGTAAATTTTTTTTTAAATTTATACTTGATATAGTATTTTTTTATTTTTAAAATCCTCTCTTTTTGAAAAACCTTTTTTTTTTTTTTTAATCTAAAATTGAACAAAAAAAGAACATTGTGATATCAAAAAAAAAAAAGGCGAAATTAAAATTTTCTAATTCTATATAGATGAAAATTTTAAATTTTCAAAATTCTAGTTTTCTATAATGAAAATTGATGTGAAAATTCTTTTTTCTAAATCTATATCACAAGAAAAATAAATCCTCCTCGTTATAGAAATTTTCAATCTAACTTTCACTCTACTTTTCAGTTCTACTTTTTCAGAAAAATTAAAAAATTACATCTCTCAATTTCCTTCTCGACTATATCAGTAAAAGTGAGAAATATCGAAGGTGTTGAGAACATGTATATAAATGGTGGTCGGGTACAAGTCACGCGTAACCCTTTAATTTTGTTTTTCGTCTTGCGAAGTGACGAGCGGGGAAAGTTGTCCCCACCGTCTTCGGGTGCCCGGTGGAGTGACGTCATCCCTCTATCTGGGACCACAACCAGATTCTTTACTTTCACCCTCTAATCTCTTATGCAACTATCGTCGCGGTCTTATATTATTAAAAAATAATAATAATCAAAAGTGGAGCAAATATTTCAGTATGCTTTGCGAAGAAAAAAACAAAATTATTTCATATGTTCAAAACTATATATATTTTTTTTTATTTACAATTTGTCCAATTTTTTTTTGTCAATAAACGTTTAGAAAAATTGTACCTTTTTTTTGGAAATTGTTTTTTAAATAATTTTTCTTTGATTCTCCGAGTTTTTATTAATCGTTTAAAAAAAAATTTTTTTTATTTAATTGAAATCATTTAAAAATTATACTTATTTTTCATTGTTTTTAAATAATTTTTTATTTCAATCCTCCGATTTTATTCTATTTTTTTTACAATTTATTGGGAAATTTAATTTTTTTTACCATTTTTTTATTGTTTCAACATTTTTTTTTTAAGAATTTTTTAGTAATAAATTTTTTATTATTAAACTTTATTTTCCTATTGTTTTGAATTTTATTCATTTTTCAGTATTTTCCCCACTATTGGAATACTTTTTTTTTCTCCTATTTTTAAAAATATTTCTCTTCTGTTTTGAATTTTTTCTTTTAGCACCATTTTTGAAATTTTTTCATTTAATTTTTTCGCATTTGGAATGGAAAAAAAATTTTTTTTTTTTGTTTCTTTTTTGCGCTGAAAACTCTTGTATTTTTTTTTTTTTTTTTTTTTTTGATGACACTTTTATAATTTACTCACCGGCGAGAGTGAACGCGACTGCTACAAGTAGCAGTAGCAGCGTGAACTTAGGCATATTCCTCACCCTCACCCGCATCTCACGGGATTATTGTTATCCTGATAGGCGACCCCGTCTTTTAAGTGCAATCACTCTTCGCGGCGCGGAAGTCGTGAAATGGGTTATCACACTACTACTTACTTCCTTTGGGGGGAATTTAAAAAGGCGATCGCGCGCGAGTGCGCCTGCGCGATTAAAAAAAATTAATTATATTATACAGGGATTATGGACCTTCAGACTTTTGGTACCGTTTTCAAAGGACTGGCTGAGGCGCCCCATTCACTGAGCCTTATATTGCCACCTCCACAACGTTCTATGAACGGTCCCCACTTTATGTATATATATACATATAGTAGTTGAATATACTGTTCATGAAGACTCCTCAGGAACGTAACGTGACCATTTTGAACCAGGATACTTTCTTTGGCTCTTGGAGGTCTCATCCGAAAGGCACCTTTGGAATTATCGTCATCCTGGGAGAGAGAAAAGGTGTGTGTGTGGGTGCTTTTCAGCTTGCTGATGACCTTGCTGATTATATTATTCGTTGATACTTTACCGCTGGGAATACATCATTTTCATATTTAAGTGAAATGTCACTATGATTGAAGAATTTTTCTCGTTTTTCATTAACATTATTCTGATGCGTTTCCGCTTTCTCATTTCTGTGTTTGTCGAAATTGTTATACTATTTTTGGGTATAGATGAAAACATTTCTTTTTGTAAAAGGTTGATTTATTTTTTACTTCCTCTTTCTTCATCATGTTTTCTTTTTGTTATTCCTGTTATTATTTTGTACATCGTCATTTTTAATGTTCTTTTTAGGGTTCCGTACTCGGTTCGGAACCCTATTAATATCGGTTTTTTTGAAATCGTGTACCCCCCCCCCCCCTAGCGGCCACACAAATTTATCTGGAGGGCTGAAAATTAGTACACATATGTATTTTCGCGGGTAGATTACAGGAAAAATATAGCGAACTTGATTGGAATTGATTAACATAGCGTTGTCAAGGAAAAACCATGAATTTTTACGAAAAATGCTTAAAAATGACTATGTACCCCCCCCCCCCTAGCGGCCACATCTTTTGACATAAAGAGCTCAAATTTGGTACACTTACGTATTTTTACGTGAAAATTACAGGAAAAATATAGCGAACTTGATTCCTATCAATTTACATAGCGTTGTCAAGGAAAAATCAAAAATTTCGAAAAAAAATGATTTATTCTCCCTAGCGAACACAATATTCTAACCAGACACTTCATATTTAGTATACAAATGTATTTTTACGGGAAAAATACAGGGGAAAAAAAGCGGTCACGATTAGAGTTGATGATTAACTTTTTATCAAGTTTTTCAAGAAAAAATGACATTTTTAGGAAAAAAATGTATTTTTCCACCAAAAACGAACAAAATTTTATTTAAAGGAAATTAAATTTACATATTTTAACGTATTTTTACGTGTAGATTACAAAAAAAATATAGCGAGCATGATTGGAGTTGATTATCATAGCGTTGTCAAGGAAAAACCATGAATTTTTACGAAAAATACCTAAAAATGACTATGTACCCCCCCCCTAGCAGCCACATCTTTTGACATAAAGAGCTCAAATTTGGTACACTTATGTATTTTTACGTGAAAATTACAGGAAAAATATAGCGAACTTGATTCCGATCAATTTACATAGCGTTGTCAAGGAAAAATCAAAAATTTCGAAAAAAATGATTTATTCTCCCTAGCGTACACAATATTCAACCCAAATTGTTCACATTTGATGTAAAACTGTATTTTTGCGTGAAAAATACAGGGAAAAAATGTAAGCGCGATTGGAGTTGATGATCAATTTTTATCAAATTTTTGAAGAAAAATGATAAATTTAATAAAAAAATGTATTTTTCCGCAAAAAACGAAAAAAATCGGACAAGTGCGAGTTACACTCGCACTGAAATCGAGGGTTCCGTACTCGAAGCGAACTTATTTGGTATAAAAACAAAGGTTTAAAAAATATGTGTTGTGTATTAAATAATATATGTGATACAAAAATGAACAATTTTTTAAAAAAAATTTAAGAAAATTGTTCCTCCTTTGGTATAAAAACAAAAAAAATTTTTAAATATGTGTTGTATTTCAAATAATATAAGTGATACGAAGAGGAACAATTTTCTTAAATTTTACAAATTTGTTCCTTTTTGTATCACTTAGGTAATCAAATTAACTAATTCTATTAGTTATTACACCCGAGTTACTTAATGAATTAGTCAGTTGAACGTAACCTCTATTATTTTCATGACGTATGTCATCTTCCATGGGTTTTTTTTAAAAATATTTTTTTGTTTTTTTTAGTATTATGTGATACTATAGCTTGTACTATGTTCAAAATATTTTGTTTGGTGCTTTAAATATTACTTTTGAAATTATTTATTTTTCAAAAAATTTTTTGATATAAACTAACCGTTAAATTTTTTTATTAATTTTATTTCACCAAAAGTAACTATGTATGTGTATCTAAACTGTCTTTAAGTAAATTAATAAATTACTATAAAGTGAAAATTTTAATAAAATCTTTAGTCAAAAAAAATCGGAAATAATATATCGAATGAACCACCAGAACGTAAAAAATTTTATATGAATTTTGCCAATATTATGCAATTTAACCCATGAAAACTGACTTTTAAAAATAAAATATTTTTTATACAATCATGAAGAAACTACATGCGAAAAATTTTATCTATGAAACTCGACTTTTCAAATTTAAAATTTTAGTATGAATAAGTTGATAAATTTTTATTGATTATTTACGATTTGGCGGTAAAATTGTATAATGACTAATGAATTAGTAAACAATTAGTAGTTTTAACTAATCAATTAGTAATTTGCGCCCCCGGGAGCCGCATTAAAAAGTTACTAATTCAATTAGTTAAACCAAAATAACTATTTGAATTAGTAAGTTTTTACTAATTATTAGTGACTCACTTTTTGCTTTTTGAATTAGTAAGATTCTACTATTAATTAGTTATTTTTAACTAATTCAGATTTAGAGAGATTGTCCGATTTTTTTTTATTTTTTTTCCTTTTTACTATTCTTGTTTTGTTACTCTTCCTTTATTTCTTCATGTTCAATTCTTGTTTGGTCCTCTTTTTTTAGTTGCATTTCCTCATGTTCATTTTTCTTCTTGTTACAAAGTAACAATATATTCTTGGTTAGAAGGAGATATAATAGTTTTATTAAATTTTTTTCGATAAAAGAGTAAATAGCTGTTTGAAAAAAAAATTAGAGAAAAAGAAGATATTCTCGTTTAACATTAAAAAAAAAGTTAATGTCATTTGTAAAAAAAATGTAGTATACTTTTGAATTTTAATGTTCAATTCAAACATAAATAATTTGTTTTTCTCGTATTTAATACTATATGATATAAAAAAGATATAGAAATATGAGAAAGGAATTGAGATATCTCTTATTCTCTTTTGTCCTTGTTTGAAGGTGAAAGAAGATTTTCTAGAGACGAAAATAAGAATGAAAGAAAAAAAAACGAAAGAATAAAGCACTTTGAGTAGAAAAACTTAATGGCTTTTGCTAAAGGTAGACAGGTTGTTAAGTGGCACGGTGCAAGTAACTTAGAGTATTAAGCATTATCGACTAATCCTGTACACTAATGGCGATTGTTAAGAAAAATAAAAAAGACGATATCATTACTTAATTGCAGTTTTCCTATAAATGAAATTAATTTTGATTTATTTTCCTTTTGCTATTTTATAAAAAATTTCTTCTCTAAATTTGATTGTAATGTAAAAACTTTTTTCACTTCCAATAATCTCAATATCGATAGTCTGACTATGACTGGATTTTACTACTGGGAACAGTGTCAATCTAATTCATACTTTAAAAGATTTACTATCAATATAAAAATAAGCTTCTGAAATACAATGAATTTTTTTATTCTAATATTAATAAAATAAATATGGACTTTATTTGATACTATATATAATATTAAGTATATATTATATTGATTTAATAATATATTAATGATAACTAATTATATTGCCTTGTCACGAATAAATTCACAATTCTGAGAAGAAATTACTTATTCATAAAATATGTAGTTTAACCACAAAAATTTCTAATAAAATTAAATTTTAGAAAGTTTCTTTAAATTATTGTACAGGAAGCATGGAAGCACGGAAATAAGAAAATAAAATGATGTCCAGTTTTCAAGAGATGAGTTTGTCGCCTCCCCCCCCCCTCTCTCTCCCTTTCTGCGAAAATACGTCTTAATTTTCAAACCACAATTAGAGAAAAAAATGTATATTAGAATTAAATTTAAATAAGAGAAACCTGTTTAGTTCAGATAGTTTAAAAAATCTGTGGGGAAATGAAGTAACTCCAAGTTACAATCCCCTCGAATTACAATATACACTTCTTAAAACTTCTGTAGCAAAAGAACAAAACTACTGCAACTTTTTCTGAATTAAAAAATTTCTTGATAATTAGTTGAAATTAGTTGATTTATTATTTTATAATTATAATATATATTTCAAAAATTAATTATTAATTACACTGAGTGAAACAATTGGTTCCAATTACCATTTCGTTAGTAAGAGTATTGTTGTTGATTTGTATTAATTACTGTTACCATTTAGCTAGTCTCCCTAACTATTTCGTTAGTAAGCTAACTAATTAAATAGATATTCCAACAAACTAAATAATTAAATCAACTAATAAAATAGTTATACCAACCAATAAAAATAGTAACCACAACTATAATAAATTAGCAGCAGTATAGTTTATACTAACTAAAAATGGTAACCTCAACCCATCTTTTCTATCAGTGTAATTATAATACAGATGCATTTAAATTATAAATATCATTTCAATAAAAATTTATTTATTTATTTATTTATTTTTACACGGGCAGTTCCCTTTCGTACAAATGTACTTAATTATAAAAATATAAGATGCAATGCAGGGTGGCCATTGAGCAAGAGCAAGAAAAAGCTAGATGTTCTTTGGAAAGTCGCTAGATGTCGCTAGCACATAAAGAGAAAAACTCTAGATATGTCGCTAGTTAATACAGAAAAAAATTAAATTTAAATTCAAAAATTGGTACTTTTATACTATAATTTTATAGAGGTTTGAAATATTTTTAAAGGTTTTTTTTAATAAAACAAATTAGTTATTACATAAAAGCTGTATTTTTTTAATATTCTACATGTCATAAACTCAAATATTTTTTTCCTTAGGAATATCGTCAACAATTTGAACTTTTTAAACTTTGGTTATTATCCGTATATCTTAGAAATAAAATATATAAATATTAAATACATAAATTTTAGTTTACATTAATTGTCGTCAATTGCATCCAATTCCAATATTTCAATTGCTCCATTCATTTCAATTTCATAAAAATTCACAGCATTCGATGAATAAGATTCTTTGGTACCTATTAACTGGACAACTGCATGAGGTATTTGATAATTGTGACAACACATTTTCAAACGCTTCAGTCCGTATCTTATTTGTAAGATAGAATTTAGCATGGGAAGTAGCATTCTGTTACTTAATTTAGTTTTGACTAAGTTCATCTGACTAAATACACGTTCTATGTCTGCATTTGATAAAGGCAACACCAACAAAGTTAAGGCCAACTCCCCTAATTCCTGAAAAGGATTTAATCCAGAGGCATCAGTATAAGAATTTACTTCTGACCAAAATGATAAAGTATCCTTTAAATCAGTCCAATTAACAGAATTCAAGTTTTGCCATTGATGCTCTATTTTCGTCACTTCGATGTTGTTCGAATAAAACATTTTTGCAACGTGAGTGATGCTTGGTTTGAATCTATTCAAACATTCATCCAACGAAAAAAGTCGAATTTTCTCCAAAACACCAATATTATCTGGTAAACGATCACGCAATTCGATTCCTAAATATTTTACAAAAGAAACGCACCTCTCTTTGATAATATTTTGATTTTCAGCGGAAATATTCTCTTGACGACAAGCATCCAAAAAAGAAAAACCTAAATAGGGATTCGAGTCCAAATGTTCTTCAAATCTATCTTTGTAAATATCAATTCTTGCATTAGGATTTACAATTATCTTAACAATGGATGCATATGTATTTTTAAGATCATTTAAAAGTTTTGTCGGATCCGCGACCGAAGACTCAAAGCTCTTAATTACACTTTGAACTGACTGTAAAATTGGCAAAAGAAATGACAGATAAACTTTATTAACAGAATCATTGTACATGGCAAATAATATTTCGGCTGTATAGCAGTTCTCATTTAAACGAGCAATTTGAAAATGAGTTTTTAATTCTACCCACTGATCTAGAATTCGAGACACTGCTGGCTCGATCGATAACCAACGTGTATTGGCCATCTTAGGAATTTGTAAAGGAGATTCATCATCGTTGATCAATTTATAAATTGTTTTATACTCATGACGTCTATTTGAAGATTTTGAAAACCATTTGTAAGTTTCTCGAATGAGAAACTCTATATTCCTAGGCAACGCTTTTTTGGAAGCTTCAGACACTGCGAGCTGGATAGAATGACACACGCACCTAATCAAAATCAAATTAGGCAAATTTAATTCTCTTTTTAATCTCTCATATATTCCATTGTGTACACCTACCATCGTGCTCGCATTGTCAGTTCCAATACCTTTTAAATTCTTAACTGGCAACTTAAAATTAGTTAAAGCGTTTTTAACAGCATTAGTAATTGTTTCCGCTGATCCATTTTCCACTTCAATTAAAGTAAGATATGTTGAAACAAATTCTTTACGTGATTTACTATAGTAACGTATTACTATACCTAAAAGTTTTGAAACACTAATATCTGTAGATTCATCCAGTAAGAAGCTATAAGGACTATCGCCAATGTCTAATATAAGATCAGCATTAAAATGTGGACCGAAAACATTTTTAATAATATTTCCACATTTTGTACGATGTAGATGAAGATCGTCCTTATGCAATTTATTTTGAAGATCAGTCAAATGATCTACTGAGCGCAAAGACGTGTGAACTGCACAGTATAAGCATATCGAAGCCTCTTTCCTTTTCGAATCGAAATTATCAGATTTCAAAACAATCTTGCGCTGGCGATTAGAAGAAAATGGTGCTGAATTTATTTTATGCTTCTCTGTATTTGCGTGCTTCTGCAGATCCGACAATTTTGCATTTAATGTTGTTTTGCAAAATTTGCAACTAGCTAATTTAAGGTTATCAGTAACTGGTTCCAACCAGTCTTTCAAAATAGGATCTTTTTCCCAAACTGCTCTGTATTTTTGTTCATATAATCGCGGTTTACTCATTTTTCTAAACAAAAAATTAAATTAATTGTTTTAAGCAAAATAAAACTAATATTTTTTTTTTAATTTTTAAGTAGTTGAATTATTATTAATTTTAATATTGTGATTATTTGAAGCTTTTATGTATATTTAAAAATGAATTCACTAAATTATTATATACTTACATAACAATAACTTAAATTCTGATAAAGAATTTGAAGTATAGCTCAGTCAATAAACAGAATTAGACATTTGCTGAAAACTATAAGTATATAATAAGAACTCTTTGATTCAAGAAAAACATATATTGCACTTATGATATATTAAATTAATTAGCATTGACATTGATTATACGTTATTATTTATTTTAAACTTTTATTATACCTTTGAGTTTATAAAATCTTGTTGAAATTATAAATAAAACTTGATTTGTTTATAAAAGAGGTTATGTTGACATAAACAGAATTTACTTAAATTTTTTATACGTGAAATAGAATAAAATATAATTCTAATACCATATAATTAGAGATTAAAAGAAAGAACTTCAAAACAATTTTTTTCACAATTCAGTTTGAATTGAAATGTTAGTCTATGATACATAATCGTATATAGAACTGTAATACGTATCAGCTGTTGAAACCTTAAGGTGAAACCGCTTGTCAGCGTAAATAACGTAAGGACATACGGTAAAACTAATAATCGGCCAATTAGAACAACTTATTAAATATTTTCAATCCGCAGAACTCACAGATTGGCTGATAATTTTACGCTAACACATTCATGTTTTCATGAGAATTCATCCTTTATACGTATGCTAGCGTGAAAACGTCTTTATATAGAAACTCACCAGATTGTCGCTATTGGCATAATAAAATCGCTAGAATTGTCACCAGTCGCTAGGACTCAAAAAAAGTCGCAAATTATTTTTAAAAATCGCTAGATCTAGCGACAAAATCGCTAAATTGGCCACCCTGATGCAATGATTCGGCGAAACATTGAAACATCAATTCTCAATTAGTACCAAATATCTCAGTACGCAAGTTGCTTATAAATCTACTTAAAGAAATACCATAAAAATCTATGCTATTATGGTGTTCGTTGGCTTCTCTTGTAATTCTGATCACAACAGAGTTATCTATATAATTTAATCTTTGCACTGACTGCCTGAACAAAATTGAATATCTAGATGGTTTATAAGGAACAGCAAAGTTAAGTAGTGATAGAAGCGGAGGACAATTTATAATACCATTAATACTTTTGAACATGAATAACAAATCAGTAAATAAGAATCTGTCCCTCAATAGAGGAATGCCCAATATACGTCTTAATTCAGTGTAATCATGACTGTATCTATCATATGGTATCCCCGTTCTTCTAGCAACAAATCGCATGAATTTATTTTGAACACGTTCAAGAGCAATTATTAAATATTCCTGATAAGGTGACTAAATTAGCGAAGCAAATTCAATAATTGGTCTAACCAATGAAAAGTATAATACCTTTAACGCCAAGACATTTTTGAACCGCGAAGCGTTTCTGGTGACAAAGCCCAAAACTCTAGTCGCATTATTAACAACATTTAAGATATGTGATCTAAAATCCAACTTTGAGTCTAGCGTAACTCCAAGGTCTCGGATCATGGACACTCTTGAAAGAATTTCACCATCAATAACATATTGATACTGTTCAAATTATCTCAGTCTGCTGAATGAGACTATATTACATTTTTTTATATTAAGAAACAATTTATTGTTTGATGACCAATTATAAAGCCGATCAAGATCTGATTGAAGATCAATAGCATCTTGCGCACAAGTTATTATTTTAAATAATTTAAGGTCATCGGCAAACAAAAGGCATAAACTATGTTTAAATATAGTTTTGATATCATTAATAAAAAGCAAGAAAAAAAGTGGTCCAAGATTCGATCCCTGGGGTACACCAGAGGTCGCTAAAATAACATCTGAAAACTCATGTTCAACACGTACCGATGAATATCTATCAGCAAGATAACTCTTAATCCAGATAATTAAATCCACTGAAAAACCTAAAGCCTCTAGCTTCGACATCAGAATCGCATGATCAACCTTATCAAAAGCTTTCGCAAAATCAGTATAAATCACATCCACTTGAAGACCTTTTCCGATATGAGATGCTACAAAGTTAGTAAACAGTGTTAAGTTAGTCAGTACTGATCTTCTTCTCATAAAGCCATGCTGTTCATCAATTATCAAGTGTTCCGCCTGCTGATAAATCATATCAAAAACAATACTCTCAAAGACTTTAGGTATTGCACTAAGTAATGTTATAGCACGATAATTTGTTACACTCTTCATATCCCCGTCCTTGTGAATCGGTACAATAAAACCCCTTTTCCATTCATGCGGAAATACTCCCGATGCTAAAGATTTATTAAATCAAATATATACCGGATAGACAAAAGCAGAACTGAAAATTACTATATTAATTTCTCAACTCCTAAAAAAACATCATTTTCTGGCATAATTAGAAAATCACGCTTCGTTGGCTTCAAGGGGATTTCGGTTTTTTCACAAATGGTGATTTTAAAATCTTTTAATATCTTAATTAAAGCAACTTTAACTTGCAGAAGACCAAATCGCTTACCTGAAATATTAATAACAATATTAATATAATTATAAACTATATAATATTAAATACAATTACGGTGGAAAATTTTTCAATTACTTTTAAACCAGACATATAGTCTTAATAATTGTATTAATTTATTTTAAATTATTTTATTTTTAGCACAATACCGATGCAAATCCTTGGCCCTTCTCCAAATGGTAGGTAAGTAAAAGCATGTCTTTTGGCAACTTGATCAGAATCAAATCGCTCTGGTTTGAATTCTTCTGGGTTTGGATAAAAATTTGAATCGTTTTGTAAACCCAATATAGGGATAATTATTTTCATTCCTTTTCTAATGCAGAAACTAGAATTGGGAATTTGATAATCTTTTAGGCAGACTCTGTTCAAAATTGGAACAATAGGATGCTTTCGTAATGTTTCTGAAATAGATAAATTAAAAAAAAATTTATTAGATATAAAATTACAATATCTAAATATTTAAGATAGGTTTGTATGTTAATATTAATAATTTATCAATTTAGAATACCTGATACAACTTTATCGAGGTAACTCATTGCCTGAACATCTTCATAAGTTAATGTAGTACGGCTTCTTAGTGTATTATTAATTTCTTTACGTAACTTTTCTTGAATTTCTAAATTTTGAGCTAATTCATGTAAACAGTAAGTTGTTGTTGATGACGAAGTTTCAAATCCCGCAGCAAAAAATACGAAACTTTGTGCACATGCTGTTGACATGCTAATTGTATCAGTATTTTTTTCTGAAACAAACATTTGTTCCGAAAATATAATAAATGCACATTTTTCAAAATAATTCATGTGGAAAATGGTCATAGTTTCAAAATAAAAAAATAAGGGTCATTCTACGCCAAATCGATGACCTTGCGCCCAGTACAGTTTATAACAAAAACATTTTTTTATAGCGGCAACAAATAGGTAATAATACTACATTTAAAAGGTCATGTGGCCCGATTAAAAATTCAAAATGTCCACAAAGTTGAGTCGCGTTCCAAGACTCGAAAAAGTAACGCAATGCGCCCTCTTTTTTCAGTGTAGGATGAATATTAGGTATACTTTTAACGATAAAAAAACACACTATATAGATAAGTGTAAAAAATACCAAATGGAATTAATTAAATTAGATAAAAAATAATCAAATTAGAAGTAGCTTAATTGCGATTGTTACTTATTGTTTGCGTCAAACATATTTTATAAGTACAAATGTTTATTTTTAAAAAGTAATATGAGTTTTATGACTCAATAATTGTCATAAATAAAAAACACTAGGTTTAAAAAAATGTTTGATAAATAAAAACATAAATAATAGGTAATAATTCTACTAATTTCCAGCATACGTTCATACGTTTGACCCTAAATCATTGAAGAATTACGACTTAGTTGTTCTTAATATCTTAAAATTTTTAAAATCTGATATCAGTACTAATGCACGACTAGACTCTGTTCTTTCATAAAAGAAAAAATATGAAAATATAAAATTCAATTGTTTTCATTGTTTTTCTCGCGAGATTCACGGTTTTTCGAGACGAGACTCGCTCGAAGTGCATCACTAGCATATCAGATTTTTAATCAGCGGTTCTAATAACATCTTGGTATAGATCTTGATTTAGATCTTTTGTAGACTTTATCTATATCTTGATATAGATGTTGATTAGGACTCACAACACAATTAACATGTGAGTTTTTAGCAAGCTTGTGGTAACCAAAACTATTAAAATAATTACCAGACTGTTGTTTCTTTTGTGGATTTTTACTTTCTTCATCCTCCTCCACTTCTCCATGCACCATAAGCTGAATTAATAAATTGAGAAAATCTTTTCTGACCAAATGATTATTGCGTCTTTGATTAATTACATCTGTGAAGACTGTATTAAAAAAGTATGCAACGTCTTTAGGAATAAAAGGCACTTTAAGAATATCGAGAACTTTTGAGCAAAACATCGCAGATGATATTATAAATGGATTTATATCAAAAGACTTCTTCCCATATAATCGGAACTCTGTATCTGGATTTTGTAAACTGTTACACTCAAACCCAAATGCAATTGAAGCAATAACGTCAGTTGTGAATCTATATAAAATTCATTTCAGTTATTTTTATTCACAAAATTCTTTTACAAACATTTCTAAACACAATCTTTTGTTTTACAAAGATGTAACATAATCTTACCTGCCCATTAGGTCCTTAATTTCCACTGTGTTTGATTTTTCAAATTGATTACTGAACTCTTTCCTAAGATCATCACCTATTTTTTCCATTAACGGAAACAATTGTTTTATTTTACCCGACGTAAAAGTTGGCGAAAGTTTTGATCTGAGATGTTTCCATTCTTCTCCAGGAAGACGAAATAAATGAGCTGATAATGGATCAATCTCTTTGTTTAAATATAAACCACGATCTTGAAAATAATTAAAATCTTTCACCATGATAAGACGAATTAATTCAGGATCGTTAATTATTAAATGTGGCACATAAAGCATGTACATTCCATGGTAGGGTTGTAGTTTGTGACGTTCGTAACTCTCTTTGATTAAGTTACCTTGAAAATAAATAATTTTTCATTGAATATACTTTTGCAGCTATTACAGCATATATAATAATTTATTCAACAAAAATCAAATATTTTACCAATGCATTTTTGTCCTACAAAAATAGGCAATAAACTTCCAAAAGGTATTATAGAATCCTCTTCTGGGACATCATTCTTTTTGAAATAATTGTAAGTTATCAATTTCAAATAGAAATAAAAAGCAAACACAAAAGATGTAATCCAAAATAATTTGGAATACAAGACAATGTCAGCTAATTCCCACATAATTTATTATTCAATCTAAATGTTTTTAAATATTTTACCTTATCCATATCACACCACAACTATATGAGAATATAATAAATTTACACAATACCTTAAGAACATACTTTTAAAATTATTTTTTTTATTAAATAATTTTTTGAAAACATCACACAAATTTCAATAAAAAAAACTACCAATGCCTTTGCACACACTTCAACTCGTGGCTACGATCAACGAGAACTGAAGTATTATCAGCTATTTAATTTCTTTTTATTTACATTCTGTTAGCATGTTATCATTAGTTCAGTAAAAAATGTTTGATAACTTAACAAAATTACAAAATCAGCATTTAATATCAGTTAAAAAATATTACACGTTTATAATAATTATATTTGTAAATTATGTATACTATTTGAGATTTTAAAAAACGTATTGAAATAATTTTATAGCTTTATTTAACTAAAAATATTATTTTATTATTTGTTATAGAAAATATAATTAAAACAAAAATTATTTATAATAATTATTATTTCCTTAATCTTTCAATTCCTAAAAATACATCACTCTCTGGCATATTAAGTATATTCCGCTTTGTTGGCTTCAATGGTATTTCAGTTTTTTCACAAATGGTAACTTTATATTCTGACAATATTTTAATTAATGCAACTTTTACTTGCAGAAGTCCAAAGCGCTTACCTGAAACATTAGTAAGAGTGATTGTAATATAATAATTAACTACAACATTTAATACAATTATGGATTAAAAGTTATCGATAACTTTTAAACCAGACATAGTCTTTAATAATTCGCTGGGTTAGTGGAAAAAAAGGACACGTCTTGGTTAAATCAAACGGACGTGTCCTTTTTTCCCACTAACCCAGCGAATTGTATTAATTTATTTTCAATTATATTTTTAGCACAATACCGATACAAATCCTTGGCCCTTCTCCAAATGGTAAATATGTAAATGCATGTCTTTTGGCAACTTCATCAGAATCAAATCTCTCTGGTCTGAATTCTTCTGGATTTGGATAGATTTTGGAATCATTTTGCAGACCCAATATGGGTATAATTATTTTCATTCCCTTTTTAATGGAAAAACTAGAATTGGGAATTGGGTAATCTTTCAAGCACACTCGGTTCAAAATTGGAACAATTGGATGCTTTCGCAATGTTTCTGAAATACAGTATAAATTGGTTTAAAAAATGTTAAATTATAGGTACTATTCAATTATTTTAAAAAATTGATATGCTTGTAATAAAAATTTAATTTACAATACCTGACACAACTTTATCAAGATAACTCATTGCTTGAACATCATCATAAGTCAACATAGTGCGACTTCCCAACGTATCATTAATTTCTTTACGTAACTTGTCTTGAACCTCTAAATTTTGAGCCAATTCATGCAAACAATAAGTAGTTGTTGATGACGATGTTTCAAATCCCGCAACAAAAAATACAAAACTTTGGGCACATGCTGTTGCCATGCTGATAGTGTCGGTATTTTTTGCTAAAATAAGAATTAACATTTGTGAGTAGAACGATAAAATAAAAATTTCCTTAATAAAATTACATAATAATAGTAATAAAAAATTACTGCTGTCGCTCACTTAAAACTATTAAAAATAATTACTGTATGTTTAACGTTACAATAATTATACCATTCTGTTGTTTCTTTTGTGAATTATTAATTTCTTCATCTCCGTCAACAATTCCATGATCCATAAGCTGAATTAATAAATTGAGAAAGTCTTTCCTGACTATTTGATTGTTGCGTCTTTGATTTATTACATCCCTAAAGACTGTAGTAAAAAAATGTGCAACATCTTTAGACATAAGAGGTATTTTAAGAATCTCGACAACTTTGGAGCAAAACATCATTGATGTTGTTATAAATGGATTGATATCAAAAGACTTTTTCCCATAGACACGAAATTCAGTGTTTGGATTTTGTAAACTGTTACATTCAAACCCGAATGCAATAGAAGAAATCACGTCAGTTGTGAATCTGTATAGAAATATAGACACTGATGAATATTCAACTCGATTCAATATAAATTATGAGTAAAATTTTCTATCTTGTTTCATAAAGTCGAATTTTTATTTATGAATTCTATGATTCAGCAGAATTATAACTGAATAGAGCTTTTATTTTACAGAATGTTTAATGAAGAAAACTTTCATTACAACGAATTTTTATTTGCCATTGTCCGTCAAAAATATTTCGGAGTCAATTTTAAAATTGGACTTCCCAGGTAGAAAAATTAACATTACTAACGTTACTAATATTACTAACGTTACTAATGTTACTAACGTTAGTACCTATAAAAAAATTAAGAAAATGTTTCTAAATTATATTTTTGCAGAAACTTGTCGAAAATCGACCACCAGGAAGTATTTAATGTTCTTACCCGCACTTTTTATAATTTTCATTCCTATTATCACTTCCACTTTTTTATTTTCATTACCGTTTCCACTTTCACTTTTTCTAATTCTCATTCCCATTTTCACTTCCCCTTTTTATAATTTTCATGCCCATTTTCATTTTCACTTTTTTATTTACATTACCACTTTCACTTCCACTTTTTCTAATTCTCATTCGCACTTCCATTCCCACTTCCACTCTTTCGAATCCTCATTTCCACTTTCACTTTTTCTAATTTTCATTCCCTTCACTTTTTTATTTTCATTACCACTTCCACTTCCACTTTTTCTAATTTTTATTCCCACTTCCCTTTTTCTAATTTTCATTCCCACTTCTACTCCCATTTTTTCCACTTCTAATTTTCATTAGCTGTTGTCATTTCGACTAAAACTCTTTCTAATTTCTATTTACACAACCATTTCCACTTTTTTTAATTACCATGGATGGAAATTAGAAAAAGTGAAAGTGATAATGGAAATTTAAAAAATTAGGAATGGAAGTGGGAGTGAAAATATAAAAAAGTTGTAATGAAAATAAAAAAGTGAAAGATAAAATGGGAATGAAAATTGAAACAAGTGGAAATAGGAATGAGAATGAAAATTAGAAAAAGTGGTAGTGGCAATGAATATAAAAAACTGGAAGTGGAAATAGGAATGGGAATGAAAATTAGAAAAAGTGGAAGTAGCAATGAATATAAAAAAGTGGAAGTGGAAATGGGAATGAAAATTAGACAAAATGGAAGTGAAGTGGGAATGAGAATTAGAAAGAGTAGAAGTGAGAATGGAAATGCGAATGAGAATTAGAAAAAGTTTAAGTGGAAGTGAAAGTGGTAATGGGAAAGTAGTGGCAAAGTGTCTGTGAAAATATATTTTAGAAACTCTTAATTTTTTTATAGGTACTAACGTTAGTAACATTAGTAACGTTAGTAATGTTAATTTTTTCACCTGGGATTGTTAATATTAAATTAAGTTCCGAAATGTTTTAATCTATTATTTGTTAGGAGAAATTTTTTATTCAGTCAATAGGACAATTTAATTCACTAAATATTTAATCAAATAAGTTTAAGTGCATATTCCTAAATTCCAAAACTTACCTGCCCATTAGGTCCTTAATTTCCACTGTGTTTGATTTTTGAATGCGATTATTCAATTCTTTCGAAAGATTCTCACCTATTTTTTCCATTAATGGAAAAAATTGTTTTATTTTACCCGAGGTAAATGTTGGCGAAAGTTTCGATCTGAGATGTTTCCATTCCTCTCCAGGAAGAAGGAATAAATGAGCTGATAATGGATCGAGCTCTTTGTTAAAATATAAGCCACGATCTTGAAAATAATTGAAATCTTTCACCATGATAAGACGAATTAATTCAGGATCGTTAATTATTAAATGTGGCACATAAAGCATGTACATTCCATGGTAAGGTTGTAGTTTGTGACGTTCGTAACTCTCTTTGATTAAGTTACCTTGAAAATAAATAATTTTTCATTGAATATACTTTTGCAGCTATTACAGCATATATAATAATTTATTCAACAAAAATCAAATATTTTACCAATGCATTTTTGTCCAACAAAAATAGGCAATAAACTTCCAAAAGGTATTATAGAATCCTCTTCTGGTACATCATTCTTTTTGAAATAATTGTAAGTTACCAATTTCAAATAGAAATAAAAAGCAAACACAAAAGATGTAATCCAAAATAATTTGGAATGCAAGACATATTACACTCTGATAAACTTACTACTTTTCTTGAGAGGTACACAATTCAACGTGTGGCTGCGATCAACGAGAACTGAAAAGTGAAGTATTATCAATTATGTTGATTCATTTTATTTACAAATAGTGCATGCAAGTCATCTTTAGTGAGCGTAAAATGTTTGATAGCTTAACAATATTGCAAAATCAGCATTTGTTAGCAAATTTAAGAATAAGTTGTACTTTGCTAATTAAATTATTAAATTCATAAATTATGAAGCATTTAAAATTTGAAAAAAATATTGTAATTAAAAAAAAATTCTCATTGTTTAAACTGAAATATACAGCTATTTAGATAAATTAAATTATTAAATTATAAAATTTTCATTTGAATTTAAAATTTTTAATAATTTATAATAATTGGGTTCCATATGATATTATTAAAATTTAGAAATGTTAAACTTCACTGAGAAAAAAAAAATTATAGCCATTCCATTATATTTTAACTAAAAACGTTGCTGACTAATTTAAAAAAAAAATTATAATACATTGCAGATATGAGTTTAAAATTAATAATATTTCGATTTATTTTATTTCAACATACTAATTTTCTGAGCAAACCTTGGGAATAATCGAACCTACTTTTTAGAAAATAGAGACAAAAAAATATTTATAAATTATAGATAAGAAAAAAAGGAAGTATACTATTACCTTCGTAGGGTATTATTTACATTCGAGAAAGGGTATGATTTTGGCAAACTTAACTGTTGACTTAAACATATCTTTGAATGTCATAGGAGAATTTTTTGAAGGTCATTTCAATTCTACGTTTTTGTTTTTAAACTGAATTGTGCGCTGAAAATTTTGCAGTTATTTACTGGAAATCAAAAGTACAAGTTAAAAAACAAAAATTTTAAAAATTTAAAGTAATTTGTCATCAAACGTTAAGGTAAGCTAAATAATCCTATTCTAGAAAAAAAAATGTTATAAGAAATTTAAAAGCCATTTTCCTTTAAATAAATATTTTTTTCAGTGTACTAATGACCTCAGTTCAATTCATTCATATGAAACAACTTTTTACAATTTGATTACTAAGAATCTAAGTAATTTACCAATAATAATACTAAAATTAAAAAAACTACAAAAAGCTTAAAGAAGCTTTATGAACTTTGTTAAATTTTATTGAATTTAAAGAGTTTATAAAAAAGATAACAATCACATCAAAATGTCTATAAAATTTATAGTATGGATTTTTAATGTATACATAATAATCTGCATCATTGGACGAAAAATTAATTGGTTAGACAATTTTATAGAATTCATACAAAACGATAATAAAGAACATCAAGTATTACTTCTTTTGGATCAGAAATAAAGATACGAATCATTAACAACAGAAGTTATTGTTAAAAAGTTTTCAAACAATTTAAATGTCAAGCAAATTCATCACAAAAACATAACTCCACAGATGTTTTAAAATTTGAATCTATTATCTGATTTTGGTGATCCTCGAACAATAATGATTGTCATCATTTTATCGCATAGAAATGAAAATTTTCACGAAATTATTGAAGTTTTGACAAAAATTCAGGCAGCAAAAAGACGATCGAGATTTCTGATTATCAATACCGAAGAGCAGGAGAAATTGGTTCGCAAAAAGCAATTGCGTTTCATGTGGAACAAGAAAATTTTAGATGCAACAATTCTAGAAATAACTGGAACCAATTCAATGGAAAGATATATTCAAAATTGTTTTGAACAAAAGATAAAATTAAATGAAAGAGTCACTATTTATCAGTACAATCCATTTACAAAAATTTACAAACGATCAAATTACTCGAAAACTGTTGTTTGGTTTCCGGCAAAAGATCAAAATCTCAATAAATATTTGATGAAAGTTGGAATAACGGACTATTCACCATTTGTCATAATTGATGAAAACAATAATAATACTGTAAATAATCCTCGCGGGAATAATATTGAAGTGATCAAAGCTCTCTCACAAGCTATGAATTTTAATATAATTTGGAAGAATTCTGTATGGGGATTTATAAATTGTAAAAAGGGGACTAATTTGGGTCTCATGAAAATGTTGTTATTCAACGAAATTCATTTTATTGGCCTCGAAGCAATCTATGATAAATTTTGTCATGATCAAATGTTAGAATGGACCAAAGTTGGAAGTCGCGTTGTCAATATTGGTATTTTAGTACCAATTATTCCAGGTAATTTAAGAGTAATATTATTGTACAATCAAATAATCGATGGATGTGTCCTAAGTGTTTTATTTTTATTAACTTGGCAATTATTCCGAAGTTTCTCACATGAAAGACAAAATTTAACATTACTAGAATTACTAGCAATCGTCTTGAGCGTTATTTTTTTACACTGTTAACGAGTTTTAGTCTAAAAGAATACGTTCCACAAGAAATAAATACAGTTGATGATGTTGTTTCTTCGAAATTGAAACCTTTTATATACGTAAATAATTACAAAAAGCTGCAATATTTTAGTGATGAAAAATTTAAAAATTTCTTAAAAAAATCATCATTAGAATTTCCATATAATGAAAGTTGTTTACAACAGGCTTTCACTGGAAAACATGTCGCTTGTGTTGGGAGAACAGAATATTTAAAATTAATGACACAAATTACATTGGATCATTGCCATCAACCAGTAGCTAAAGTGATATAGGAATTTCTTTATTCACATACATTGTCATTGATGCTTGCACCTGCATCACCGTTTGTTGGACAATTTGAGAAGCTTATGCAAATATTTATTCAATCTGGTCTTTCTGACAAGTGGCTTAAAATGAAATTTTTAGAAACCTCATATCAAAATGGAAGTGTAACAGAAACATGTGAAACTCGAGGAAGTGAAGCTATATTAAATTTTCAAATTTTAAGTCTTGTTTTGATTGGATATATTGCCTCGATTATTGTATTTCTCTTCGAAATTATTCAAAATCACTTTGTGAAATAAATCAGTCGATGAATTATATGGCCATTGTGGTTTGAAGAACAGAGAGACAGATTAGATTATTGATGCATTAATAGCTGATATTTCAATAATTCTAGTAATTATCAATGATGAAGAGCTGTTATGTACAAAATTTGAGATGCATGAATAAGCTCTAAAATTAATTTGTTAAAATTTCATTTCTTAGAATTTACTTTTAGTCGAATTTTTATTTCTTCGAATTATTATTTAACAGAAATTCCATTCAAGCGAATAAATTATCTGGTAGAAAAATTTAGGTGCTTTTAAAATTAACCAATCGATATCAAGTATCATTCAGTGAAATAAAAATTCGGCTAGAAAAGAATTCTTCTGAGATATTTTGTTGAATTAATTATTATAAAATACTTGAGAGTTACCTCACATCTAACTTCACATTTTCTAAAAATTTCGAAAGTATAATAATAATAATTTAATAATAATAATAATAATAATAATAATAATGTATTCAACCAAATATTTCAGTTTTCATGTTCAATCATAGAATTTCTGCTAAATTTTTTTTTATCAAAGAAACTATAAATAGCTTGACGTTTAAAATTATTAACTTTCTCTATTGTATTCGAAGTCGGCGATATATTTTATAAAGAACTTTGCAACTTGAATGAACTTGAAGGTTGAGATTACGAGAAGCGCGCCTGTTGTCTCTGTGCATTTGCCGTTAGATGATTGAATTACGTCATAGTTGATAACGTGAGCAACATAGTAAATGTAAGTTGTCGATCAACTATTATAAATTTCACATGCGTAATTAATAAATTATGATTTATCGCTTTTTATTATATTTACATTATAATCATATGAAGAATTTTTTATAAACTTTTTTTTTCTAAAATTTTTTAAAATTCAGTGAATTTGTTTGTCACTTCTTTTTTTTTAAAAAACATTTTATCGATGGTCTACTGTAGAAATTTTTTTATTCTATTAAATAAGTTCCAGTTTGTCACACTTTCTACGAATACTTTGAATTTTTTTTTTTTTTTTTTTTTTTTTTTTAAAGGAGAGGTTGATTTGCTAAGAGTTGAATTTTTTCAAATGTCAAATCGTGTATAGGACTTTCTTGGCATTTTTGAAACAGTCGAACGATTGTATTGCAACATCGATTCTTTTCTTCGACTATACACAGCCGCTAAATGCCAAGCTTTCGTGATCAAATCTAGGATTATCGGCTGAAGATTATAAATGGCGCATATATATGTGTGTATGTGTGCGAGCTCAAAGAGAGGATATCCTGAATTCAACAGGAGATCGTTAGTTGTCGCATATGTTATTCGCAAACGAGAATAAACAGTTTTGACCTATTAGGAATAATTTGCATCTTCTCTATACTATATACTTTGAAAAATCGATAGGTCAGAACCGTTTTATTATACCATTATTATTATTATTATTATTATTATTATTATATAAAAATCCCTTTATCTAATTACAAACTTCAAACAATATTTTCTTTTTTTTTTAATGAAAAAAGTTTATTGGAAAATTTATAAAAATATGATATAAAGTCTATAAATATGCGAATATACTATTTTCTTTCTCACGAACAGATGAGATATACCAGGGATATTCAAATTTTCATCCCTTGGGACATTCCACGTAGGATATATTGAAAAACTTGACAAAACTAGTTGAATTCAATCAGTATTTTATGAGGAAACGATTTGACAAATTAATATCACGACTATTATTTTATCTAACATTAATAAAAATGTTATTAAAATTAATTTTGAACAGTTTTTTTTAAAAATATTTTTCCTAAAATTTACTGTTGAAAATAATAAATTTCATCTTCTTAGATAAACAATTGATAACGATACGGAGAAAAAGAAAAAGTAATTTTTACTACTTTCAGAGTAAAACTGGACCAACTCGAAGTTTCTGCGCATCTCTGGCAATTTTTACTCCAAAAATAGTAAAATTTATTATTTCTGTAGTAAATTTTACTGTTTCCGTAGTAAGTTTTACTATTTCTAGAGTAAATTTTACTATTTTTGGAGTAAAAATTGCCAGAGATGCGCAGAAACTTCGAGTTGATCCAGTTTTACTCTGAAAGTAGTAAAAGTTACTTTATAAAAGAAATCTTTTTTCTCCGTGTAGAAGAAAAAAGAGGGAAGGAAAAAAAATTTTACATTTTCTTTAATCTGTCAGTAAAAATACATAAGTGTACCAAATTTCTGCCGTCTAGGTCAAAATGGTTGAGCTCAAAATGTGGGGAAGGGGGGGGGGAGGAATAATGGTTCCTTCACTGTCACTTAGAGAAAGGAACCTTATAAAAATGAAAGTCATTTTTTGAATTTAAAAATAATTTTTTTCATTTCAATAAACAAAAATTGTTTTAAATGAAATTAACAGATTAAAAAAATTATTTTAACAAAAAATCTTTGCCTCTGTCTATAATATAATTTCCAATATTTAAAAAATCGTACGGATTTTCTATATATATATATAATAACGAAGAAGAAACAGTGCGCTTTTCATAGAGAATTATTTTATTAATTAAATTTCTTTTCTTTTTTGCAAATATATATGTCTCTATAGAGAACTTGTTAAATTTAACGGTAATGTTCATTTATACGTTTATGCAGTAGAATAGTTTTGCTATATGTGTTCGCGGGAGATTAAATTTAACGATGACTATAAAAGCTGAATTCCAGTTAAAAGTAATAAAATTCCAAACATTATCTGTTGCTAACATTAATAAATTTGAAAAAATACAATTTATAATATTTTCTAATCTATATATAATATTTATATATAATAATTGAAAATTTCATTTATTCGGGACATCTCCATTTTTATTCTATTTAGACGTATATGAACGTACCAGTTTCTAATCAAATAATATACTGAAAATTAATATGGACCGCATATTAATTTGCGGTATATTATTTGGTTACAAATTAGTACGTTCATACGACTAAATATAGTACAAAAACAGAGATGTCCCCATTTTTCAAATAGAGTCTCACATAATAATTAAGAAGTTTAAAAAATTTTGTTTCATATATTGTTAATATAATAATTCTAACAAGATAAAATTCATTTTCAAAATTTTAATTTATGATTTTATCAGGTTTTTTCACTTACTGCTCGGTTAAGATTAATGAAAAAAAGTGATATTCTTTTTCTCAAAGGATTTTTACAGATGAATAAATATATTATTTATATATAATTAAAGTGATACGTGATGGTTTTAACCTGGTTTTCAGGAGGCGGAAAATCAATGCTTTAACTCCCCCCCCCCAGTTTATCGTGAAGAGGGGGGCATCGTTTCACTGGTTTCGTCTTCACTGACCACTTCATGGTGTATTAATAAATTTTATATTTTTAATAAATAATTATATTATTATATTATATTTTTAATAAATAATTATATTATTATATTATATTATAATATTATAATTATGTTTAAATATATGTACTTTTGGTTTTTACTTAATATTTATGACTATTTAAAAATGATATGCGTAATTTTTTTTCGGGTAAATTTAAGTATTTACAAGAATTAAACACAAAGCGTAAATTTGGCTGCAATTTTGTCTTGGTTTTTTTTTTTATTTATAAAATTCATGTTTATTGTTACCTGATAAGAAATTTGTTTCTTATAATAAATTTAACAACTAAAAATTAAGTAACTCTTATTTTTTCAATTTTTCGTTTCTGCATCATTTATTTTACTTTACTAAAAAATAAAAACTCTTATCTGCACTCAAAAATATTCAGTTGCGAAACATCTGAATATTTAATATGGAATAATATATTTCTATCTCTAAAATGTAACTTAACATACATATATAGTATAAATGTTTCAGCCACTCTAGCTAAATATTTCCTTTGCATTTACCTTGAAAAATGTAATAACATTAAATAAATAAATTATGTTGTTAAATAAAATAATAATTTATTTGTAGGAAAAATAAAAAAAAAATTGATATAAAGAAAGTTTTATAGTATTGAGAGTAAACAAAGTTTTGAAGTGCACGTCACGTTTTTCAAGTGGAGCGAATGAAGAACTGAATGTGCAATGCATTTTTATACATTGACTATTCGGATGTCTCATAAATTGAGGAAGAAATGTCTCTGTCAAGTTTTTCCGCACTCTCTTCTGTTGTACGTGTTGACTATATAATATATATATGACTATATAAAGTAGAGGTCATTTTATTGTGAGTCTATGGGTGACAAAATACCATGATGGTGAAAGGAAAGAAGCGACAACATAAAACCAGTAGTCAGAAGAATAAGATCATCGAGAATGAGCTTTCCCTGCCCGCGGCCAACCACCTCCGGGAATTTGGGTTTAACCATAATTTCTACAACAGGCTCCATCTGTTGAATATAATTTTAATAATTTTGATAAATTATCGGCGTTACAAAGAAATTATTTTTTAAAAAAAGAAAGAAATATAATTTTATCTCTTTTTTTTTAATTAGAAAATAATTTTTCTTAAAATTTAATTTTGAATTTTAATTTAAAAACATATTTAATACGGTTCGAATGATATTTCGTATATATATATATATATATATATGTATCATCTGTTGCATATCTGAATAAGTTTGCATCCCGACTATATATTCGATATACTGGATAATTTTCTCGTATATATATATACTAAATTACTACCGAGTAACGTGAATACAATTTTCGACAGAATATCTTTTGTGAACTTCATTAAAATTGATATTTTTTTTGTTATCTGTAAAACTGGATGAAGAAAAAAATTTATTTTTTATTTTCACTCACTAAAATAGTCCATATATTCATTATTGTATATTCTGAAAATGTATTCTAGTGTAAAATATTCTCAAATAGGTTCCAAGTATATATTATAAAATTTCAGAATGTATTTTATCTGTTTACTTCTTTAATGAACTTAAAATTAATAATATCGAGTAAAATCTCAACAGTACCAAATAAATAAATTTGAATTAAATCTCACGAGTTAAATAACAGTTTATTTCTTATTCGAACCAAATAAAATATGTTTATTTATTTATAACATTAATGTGCATGCAAATTAAAAAAAAGAAATTTTTTTTCTTGAAAGTTAAAAGTTTTGTGGATTTGCCCATATAGATTGTAATTGTGAATTTAGAACAAACATTAATTAAATTCGCATACTCATTAAAATAATTAGTTTATTATTAAATGCATATGGAAGCTATACTAATGCAAAAAATCCACTTCCCCGAAGTTTTATCTCTTGCTTTTAATTTACGACCTCATTTTAATTTCTCAATTTTACAAGGATGTTTCTTCTGTACCATTTCTCAAGGGAAAGGAAATCTTTTTATTACACACGTGATCTAAGGGACATTCTACTTGAAGCAGTCAATCTTTTTTTTAATATTTAAAAGTGTCTTAAAAAATTGCTTAAATTGTGTACATAGAAAAAAACTGAACTCAAAATAAGTTCAATTAGACTCAATTTCAAGTGCAACAAAAATGAGCCAATGCTAAACAACATAGATTGTTCAGGTTCAGGTTTTTTCTGTATAGATTCTGTATACCAAATCGAGTTGTAGAATAGTTTTTAATGATTTAAAAGTTATTTAATCTATAAAAAATAGTAAAAAGGCGAATTTTGAGGTTAGAAGTTTACAACACTATGAGGCTATTATTTTATTATAATTATTTTCATAATTTGAATCAAATAAATTTTTTTTTTCATTGTACTTTATTCTTCGCAATGAAAACAGCTTCTATATAACCTTAATTCGACCTGTAGTATTTTTTTTGTAAATTAAATAACTTTTAAAGCATTAAAGATGCGATTCTGCAATTTGGTATATAGATTCTATAAAATTTAAGCTACCTGAAAAGTAAATATTTATTCGATTTTTTAAATACTGGTAAAGGTTAATTCATTAAATGTCAGGTTATGTGTAAAAAAAAAAATCCATATCATAGAGAATTTGAACCTAACCTCGAGAAATTGGTACACGACCATCGACAAATGGTGATTTTGCTCAATTGATATTTAAAAACAATTTTTATCTGAAACTATAATTTATATTAGAAAAATAAATATAAATATTAAACATTATTAAATTCTTCATCCAAGCGCACAAAATAAAAATTTTTAACTACATTTACATCAAAGTCGCATGTTGTCTAAAATCATCGACAATTACTGCACCTACCCTATCAAAATATTGTCAATTTTATATTTTGAAAATCCTAAAAATAATTTAATCATTTTAATCAGTGAAATAATATTTTTAAAAATGTTAATTTTAAAGTACATAGGTACTTTGAATGTGTCGATACGATTTTGAAATTTTATTACTTTTATAAGTATACCTCCATCCTGAGCTTTATGTTTACATTGAAGTACAAAAAGGTCATAAACAATGTGAATTGAAAATCTCAAAGATAATTAAAAATCAGTTGAAATTCGTTTATTGACATGTATAGATGTAGTTAGCCTGAGTGTCAATTTTCTAATTTTAAAAGCAAAATTTGGCTGTACATATTTGATAATTTCACATTTAAAGTGAATGGCTTCGGGAAGTACTGAATTTTTTAATTCGCGAACGAAAACATTGTAGAGTATTAAAATTTTGTTTTGCAATTTTAGTAAAAATTTTCTTCCGGGAGTGTTCGAAATTCTTAAAATCGCGATCGCTCTAATCTTTAGAAAAAGTATTTTGTGGTTTTTAGAGTGTTCAAAATGCCTTTCCTGCAGATGACATCGTCTAAATTATATAATATAATACATCGATTTCAAGGTAAGGTTAGAAATATGTTTATATAATAATTAAATGTAATTGTCTTTCTATCAAAAAATTTAAAAATATTACATTAATTTTTTTTTACAAAAAGGTTAGTAGTAATATTTTAAATTTCACGAAATCTAATCTAATCTTAAAACTAATATTATGATAAATTAAATAATATTAAAAAAAAAAATAATTGAGGTTTCCGTTATAAAATGCCCCACATATTACCTGAAAACCTTATTACAAAAAAATTGTCTACTGCGTTCATTGCATTTGAAGAGGCTCATTTTCCTCAATTCACAAGGCCTTGGCAATTTTTCCCTTATTCTTTTTTAAAATAATTGCAAAATTTTCTTTTTATATAATTTTTATTTGTTTTAATATACATTTTTTTTAATCAATTGTATTATAAATTTTTATCTATTAAAAGTTTTTTTTATTAAAAATTTACAGTTATATACCTAATTAAAATTTAACTGGTGCTATAATATAGAGAGTCTGAAAATTTCCTTGATTTTAAAATAATAATACGAATGTTTTAATTTATAATTAAATTCGGATGTTAATTCTAGAATTAAATCAATAACACGTATACGTACAAGTATTTTGTAATAGATATTCAATATATTTTATTAATTTATTAATTAATTGCCAGTTTATTATGTGTATGCCTTAAAATCTATATGTTTGTATGGTAATTTTCATAGTATATAACTACATCTATGGTCATCTATTATTAACGCTTTTGCCCCGAGGGAAGCTCTGTCCCCTTGACAAATTAATGAAGCAGTTGATACCTCAATTTAGCTCTACCAGCTCTCAACTTTGTTTCTTAATTATTTTTAAGCATAACAATTTACTAGCTACTTATTTATTTATCATCTTTTTATATTTACCTAAATTAGTTCAATTTGATAATATTAGAATGTGAATGAATTTAATTAATTCAATGTATATAATTAGATTCGAATTAAATTTAAAATTTAATTATAGTTGTTCCGTAACTTTAATAATTCCAAGTATCAGTATTTAAATTTTGTCTAAACAAATATTAATTAGAGTTCACTAAATAAAATAAATATGATGAATAATAATAAAAAAAAACTTAATCAAAAATATTTTTAAAAATACCCTGAAAATATTTTTTAACAGTGATAAATCAGTAGTTTTTTGTTGTTAAATATTTTTCAATCATTGGCTATAAAAATTTTAATGCCGCAGAAAAAAAAGAGTGAGAAGGTGATTCTTTTTTTTATTCACGAAACATTTTAAAATACGAGAAAAGAAATTCCAAGGGTGGCTTTATATTCCTCCGCAGAATGTGTGTGTGTGTGTGTGGGGATGTTTGGAACGGTGTAGCCTCCGCAAATAAAACTACTAAAGTCAAGGTTAATATCATTGGCGCACTACGCCTCTACATACGTTTATTGAAATATAAAAAAGTCTAATTCCATAAAAATTTCAGCAGTTGAGCAGCCTTTTTTCATCTCTCACAGTATCATTCCAATGTTTAGTTAAAATGTTTCTTTCGTGTGAGAGACATATAATTTACGCCGCTCGAAAATAACATGTGTAATTCACAATTTAATCATATGATGAGAAAGCTTTTATTTCAAATTACAAATTTTTTTTACAAAAGATTCTCTCTTTTATATTGTTTTTATATTTTGAAAGAAGCAACAAAAATAAAAGAAACATTTCTAACTACATTCTCTCATGTTTAGGAAATTTTAATTGAAATAATAAATCTTTATGCAATTACAGGGATTTTAATTGTAATTTAATTTCTCGAAATTTTAATTAACAAAATAATTGTCGTCTGTTTTCTTAACTAATTATTTTTCATCAAAGTTCGTAATTTCGTATAAGTACTAAATATACATAATTTTTTTAACTATTGCAAATATTATTCAAATTTAATTTATTAAACTCATTAATAAAATGTTACGTCTCAGAAGGAGATACCCAAAACTTACAATATAATATTTTATTTAAAACCTGTTTTATTTACGAAGCTGAAGGCTTCGAACTAAGGGAACAGAATGCTTTTGTTAGATAAACCAAAGGATTGTTTATTTTTCAATTTTACAAATATCTCTTCTAGAAACTGGCAGGTTGATTTTCGTCCAAATATCTGAACCCACTGAAAGCAGAATCAAACACTTAGAACTCAGAATTAAGATTTCTAAAGTAAAATATAAATCGGAATTATTACTTTAATTTAAAATGTGATTTTTGTTCATCCTAAAGTCAATCGGTTGAGAAACGCCCCTAAATTGGCGATTTCCTGGTCCAAGCCTGGAAAACCCCAAATTGGCAGAAAAATGACAATTGTTTATGATGACCCCAAGTTGGCGGAAAAATGGTTCAAGTCGACAAACCCCAATATTTAAGATAAACAAGGCTCCAGACTGGTGAACACCAAAAAGGGAAAAACTGGCCAGCAGTTGGCGAAGATCCAAAAACAGTTAAACTGGCTGAAGACTAGCAATTGACGTTGAACTTGAATAACATTTAGAATAACAGTTAATACTGCAGGTCGGTAAAATTTACATCGATTACGATCATCAAAATTTTAAAAACCAAGATACTGCATAAACACAACAAAAAATTTCAAAAAAAATTATACTTAACAAAAAAAATTAAGTTCAACCTCAAATTCATTAGAAACCTCAGTGAAGTTCACAACGTTTATGATCAACGATTAAAAAAAATATTTTTCACTCGAAAAATAATATAAAAATAATAACTTATTGCGACCCTTAAAGCAACCCTTAATCAAAAAAAACTCATTTCTTTCTTAGGCAGACTATTTTATTGCATATTCTTGCACAAAATACACCGAAAAGTGTAGAAAAAAATTGACACCCAGATCCGAGTAGAGGAAGACGCTTTTTATGACCAAAAACGCATCCAAAAGCATAAAAAACTACCAAAAAAATTCAATTTTTCTTAGGCAGACGATTTTATTGCATATTTATGCACAAAATACACCGAAAAGTGTAGAAAAAAATTGACACCCTGATCCGAGTAGAGGAAGACCTTTTTTATGACCAAAAACGCATCCAAAAGCATAAAAAACTACCAAAAAAATTCAATTTTTCTTAGGCAGACGATTTTATTGCATATTTATGCACAAAATACACCGAAAAGTGTAGGAAAAAATTGACACCCAGATCCGAGTAGAGGAAGACCTTTTTTATGACCAAAAACGCATCCAAAAGCATAAAAAACTTACCAAAAAAATTCAATTTTTCTTAGGCAGACGATTTTATTGCATATTTATGCACAAAATACACCGAAAAGTGTAGAAAAAAATTGACACCCTGATCCGAGTAGAGGAAGACCTTTTTTATGACCAAAAACGCATCCAAAAGCATAAAAAACTACCAAAAAAATTCAATTTTTCTTAGGCAGACGATTTTATTGCATATTTATGCACAAAATACACCGAAAAGTGTAGAAAAAAATTGACACCCTGATCCGAGTAGAGGAAGACCTTTTTTATGACCAAAAACGCATCCAAAAGCATAAAAAACTACCAAAAAAATTCAATTTTTCTTAGGCAGACGATTTTATTGCATATTTATGCACAAAATACACCGAAAAGTGTAGAAAAAAATTGACACCCTGATCCGAGTAGAGGAAGACCTTTTTTATGACCAAAAACGCATCCAAAAGCATAAAAAACTACCAAAAAAATTCAATTTTTCTTAGGCAGACGATTTTATTGCATATTTATGCACAAAATACACCGAAAAGTGTAGAAAAAAATTGACACCCTGATCCGAGTAGAGGAAGACCTTTTTTATGACCAAAAACGCATCCAAAAGCATAAAAAACTACCAAAAAAATTCAATTTTTCTTAGGCAGACGATTTTATTGCATATTTATGCACAAAATACACCGAAAAGTGTAGAAAAAAATTGACACCCTGATCCGAGTAGAGGAAGACCTTTTTTATGACCAAAAACGCATCCAAAAGCATAAAAAACTACCAAAAAAATTCAATTTTTCTTAGGCAGACGATTTTATTGCATATTTATGCACAAAATACACCGAAAAGTGTAGAAAAAAATTGACACCCTGATCCGAGTAGAGGAAGACCTTTTTTATGACCAAAAACGCATCCAAAAGCATAAAAAACTACCAAAAAAATTCAATTTTTCTTAGGCAGACGATTTTATTGCATATTTATGCACAAAATACACCGAAAAGTGTAGAAAAAAATTGACACCCTGATCCGAGTAGAGGAAGACCTTTTTTATGACCAAAAACGCATCCAAAAGCATAAAAAACTACCAAAAAAATTCAATTTTTCTTAGGCAGACGATTTTATTGCATATTTATGCACAAAATACACCGAAAAGTGTAGAAAAAAATTGACACCCTGATCCGAGTAGAGGAAGACCTTTTTTATGACCAAAAACGCATCCAAAAGCATAAAAAACTACCAAAAAAATTCAATTTTTCTTAGGCAGACGATTTTATTGCATATTTATGCACAAAATACACCGAAAAGTGTAGAAAAAAATTGACACCCTGATCCGAGTAGAGGAAGACCTTTTTTATGACCAAAAACGCATCCAAAAGCATAAAAAACTACCAAAAAAATTCAATTTTTCTTAGGCAGACGATTTTATTGCATATTTATGCACAAAATACACCGAAAAGTGTAGAAAAAAATTGACACCCTGATCCGAGTAGAGGAAGACCTTTTTTATGACCAAAAACGCATCCAAAAGCATAAAAAACTACCAAAAAAATTCAATTTTTCTTAGGCAGACGATTTTATTGCATATTTATGCACAAAATACACCGAAAAGTGTAGAAAAAAATTGACACCCTGATCCGAGTAGAGGAAGACCTTTTTTATGACCAAAAACGCATCCAAAAGCATAAAAAACTACCAAAAAAATTCAATTTTTCTTAGGCAGACGATTTTATTGCATATTTATGCACAAAATACACCGAAAAGTGTAGAAAAAAATTGACACCCTGATCCGAGTAGAGGAAGACCTTTTTTATGACCAAAAACGCATCCAAAAGCATAAAAAACTACCAAAAAAATTCAATTTTTCTTAGGCAGACGATTTTATTGCATATTTATGCACAGAATACACCGAAAAGTGTAGAAAAAAATTGACACCCTGATCCGAGTAGAGGAAGACCTTTTTTATGACCAAAAACGCATCCAAAAGCATAAAAAACTACCAAAAAAATTCAATTTTTCTTAGGCAGACGATTTTATTGCATATTTATGCACAGAATACACCGAAAAGTGTAGAAAAAAATTGACACCCAGATCCGAGTAGAGGAAGACCTTTTTTATGACCAAAAACGCATCCAAAAGCATAAAAAACTTACCAAAAAAATTCAATTTTTCTTAGGCAGACGATTTTATTGCATATTCTTGCACAAAATACACCGAAAAGTGTAGAAAAAAATTGACACCCTGATCCGAGTAGAGGAAGACCTTTTTTATGACCAAAAACGCATCCAAAAGCATAAAAAACTACCAAAAAAATTCAATTTTTCTTAGGCAGACGATTTTATTGCATATTTATGCACAAAATACACCGAAAAGTGTAGAAAAAAATTGACACCCTGATCCGAGTAGAGGAAGACCTTTTTTATGACCAAAAACGCATCCAAAAGCATAAAAAACTACCAAAAAAATTCAATTTTTCTTAGGCAGACGATTTTATTGCATATTTATGCACAAAATACACCGAAAAGTGTAGAAAAAAATTGACACCCTGATCCGAGTAGAGGAAGACCTTTTTTATGACCAAAAACGCATCCAAAAGCATAAAAAACTACCAAAAAAATTCAATTTTTCTTAGGCAGACGATTTTATTGCATATTTATGCACAAAATACACCGAAAAGTGTAGAAAAAAATTGACACCCTGATCCGAGTAGAGGAAGACCTTTTTTATGACCAAAAACGCATCCAAAAGCATAAAAAACTACCAAAAAAATTCAATTTTTCTTAGGCAGACGATTTTATTGCATATTTATGCACAAAATACACCGAAAAGTGTAGAAAAAAATTGACACCCTGATCCGAGTAGAGGAAGACCTTTTTTATGACCAAAAACGCATCCAAAAGCATAAAAAACTACCAAAAAAATTCAATTTTTCTTAGGCAGACGATTTTATTGCATATTTATGCACAAAATACACCGAAAAGTGTAGAAAAAAATTGACACCCTGATCCGAGTAGAGGAAGACCTTTTTTATGACCAAAAACGCATCCAAAAGCATAAAAAACTACCAAAAAAATTCAATTTTTCTTAGGCAGACGATTTTATTGCATATTTATGCACAAAATACACCGAAAAGTGTAGAAAAAAATTGACACCCTGATCCGAGTAGAGGAAGACCTTTTTTATGACCAAAAACGCATCCAAAAGCATAAAAAACTACCAAAAAAATTCAATTTTTCTTAGGCAGACGATTTTATTGCATATTTATGCACAGAATACACCGAAAAGTGTAGAAAAAAATTGACACCCTGATCCGAGTAGAGGAAGACCTTTTTTATGACCAAAAACGCATCCAAAAGCATAAAAAACTACCAAAAAAATTCAATTTTTCTTAGGCAGACGATTTTATTGCATATTTATGCACAAAATACACCGAAAAGTGTAGGAAAAAATTGACACCCAGATCCGAGTAGAGGAAGACCTTTTTTATGACCAAAAACGCATCCAAAAGCATAAAAAACTACCAAAAAAATTCAATTTTTCTTAGGCAGACGATTTTATTGCATATTTATGCACAGAATACACCGAAAAGTGTAGAAAAAAATTGACACCCAGATCCGAGTAGAGGAAGACGCTTTTTATGACCAAAAACGCATCCAAAAGCATAAAAAACTTCCAAAAAAATTTAATTTTGCTTAGGCAGACGATTTTATTGCATATTTATGCACAAAATACACCGAAAAGTGTAGAAAAAAATTGACACCCTGATCCGAGTAGAGGAAGACCTTTTTTATGACCAAAAACGCATCCAAAAGCATAAAAAACTACCAAAAAAATTCAATTTTTCTTAGGCAGACGATTTTATTGCATATTTATGCACAAAATACACCGAAAAGTGTAGAAAAAAATTGACACCCTGATCCGAGTAGAGGAAGACCTTTTTTATGACCAAAAACGCATCCAAAAGCATAAAAAACTACCAAAAAAATTCAATTTTTCTTAGGCAGACGATTTTATTGCATATTTATGCACAGAATACACCGAAAAGTGTAGAAAAAAATTGACACCCAGATCCGAGTAGAGGAAGACGCTTTTTATGACCAAAAACGCATCCAAAAGCATAAAAAACTACCAAAAAAATTCAATTTTTCTTAGGCAGACGATTTTATTGCATATTTATGCACAAAATACACCGAAAAGTGTAGAAAAAAATTGACACCCTGATCCGAGTAGAGGAAGACCTTTTTTATGACCAAAAACGCATCCAAAAGCATAAAAAACTACCAAAAAAATTCAATTTTTCTTAGGCAGACGATTTTATTGCATATTTATGCACAGAATACACCGAAAAGTGTAGAAAAAAATTGACACCCAGATCCGAGTAGAGGAAGACGCTTTTTATGACCAAAAACGCATCCAAAAGCATAAAAAACTTTCCAAAAAAATTCAATTTTTCTTAGGCAGACGATTTTATTGCATATTTATGCACAAAATACACCGAAAAGTGTAGAAAAAAATTGACACCCTGATCCGAGTAGAGGAAGACCTTTTTTATGACCAAAAACGCATCCAAAAGCATAAAAAACTACCAAAAAAATTCAATTTTTCTTAGGCAGACGATTTTATTGCATATTTATGCACAAAATACACCGAAAAGTGTAGAAAAAAATTGACACCCTGATCCGAGTAGAGGAAGACCTTTTTTATGACCAAAAACGCATCCAAAAGCATAAAAAACTTACCAAAAAAATTCAATTTTTCTTAGGCAGACGATTTTATTGCATATTCATGCACAGAATACACCGAAAAGTGTAGAAAAAAATTGACACCCAGATCCGAGTAGAGGAAGACCTTTTTATGACCAAAAACGCATCCAAAAGCATAAAAAACTTACCAAAAAAATTCAATTTTTCTTAGGCAGACGATTTTATTGCATATTCTTGCACAAAATACACCGAAAAGTGTAGAAAAAAATTGACACCCTGATCCGAGTAGAGGAAGACCTTTTTTATGACCAAAAACGCATCCAAAAGCATAAAAAACTACCAAAAAAATTCAATTTTTCTTAGGCAGACGATTTTATTGCATATTTATGCACAGAATACACCGAAAAGTGTAGAAAAAAATTGACACCCAGATCCGAGTAGAGGAAGACGCTTTTTATGACCAAAAACGCATCCAAAAGCATAAAAAACTTTCCAAAAAAATTCAATTTTTCTTAGGCAGACGATTTTATTGCATATTCTTGCACAAAATACACCGAAAAGTGTAGAAAAAAATTGACACCCAGATCCGAGTAGAGGAAGACCTTTTTTATGACCAAAAACGCATCCAAAAGCATAAAAAACTACCAAAAAAATTCAATTTTTCTTAGGCAGACGATTTTATTGCATATTTATGCACAAAATACACCGAAAAGTGTAGAAAAAAATTGACACCCAGATCCGAGTAGAGGAAGACCTTTTTTATGACCAAAAACGCATCCAAAAGCATAAAAAACTTTCCAAAAAAATTCAATTTTTCTTAGGCAGACGATTTTATTGCATATTTATGCACAAAATACACCGAAAAGTGTAGAAAAAAATTGACACCCTGATCCGAGTAGAGGAAGACCTTTTTTATGACCAAAAACGCATCCAAAAGCATAAAAAACTTACCAAAAAAATTCAATTTTTCTTAGGCAGACGATTTTATTGCATATTCTATGCACAAAATACACCGAAAAGTGTAGAAAAAAATTGACACCCAGATCCGAGTAGAGGAAGACCTTTTTTATGACCAAAAACGCATCCAAAAGCATAAAAAACTTACCAAAAAAATTCAATTTTTCTTAGGCAGACGATTTTATTGCATATTCTTGCACAAAATACACCGAAAAGTGTAGAAAAAAATTGACACCCTGATCCGAGTAGAGGAAGACCTTTTTTATGACCAAAAACGCATCCAAAAGCATAAAAAACTTTCCAAAAAATTTAATTTTGCTTAGGCAGACGATTTTATTGCATATTCTTGCACAAAATACACCGAAAAGTGTAGAAAAAAATTGACACCCAGATCCGAGTAGAGGAAGACCTTTTTATGACCAAAAACGCATCCAAAAGCATAAAAAACTTTCCAAAAAAATTCAATTTTTCTTAGGCAGACGATTTTATTGCATATTCTTGCACAAAATACACCGAAAAGTGTAGAAAAAAATTGACACCCAGATCCGAGTAGAGGAAGACCTTTTTTATGACCAAAAACGCATCCAAAAGCATAAAAAACTACCAAAAAAATTCAATTTTTCTTAGGCAGACGATTTTATTGCATATTTATGCACAAAATACACCGAAAAGTGTAGAAAAAAATTGACACCCAGATCCGAGTAGAGGAAGACCTTTTTTATGGCCAAAAACGCATCCAAAAGCATAAAAAACTTTCCAAAAAAATTCAATTTTTCTTAGGCAGACGATTTTATTGCATATTCTTGCACAAAATACACCGAAAAGTGTAGAAAAAAATTGACACCCTGATCCGAGTAGAGGAAGACCTTTTTTATGACCAAAAACGCATCCAAAAGCATAAAAAACTACCAAAAAAATTCAATTTTTCTTAGGCAGACGATTTTATTGCATATTTATGCACAAAATACACCGAAAAGTGTAGAAAAAAATTGACACCCTGATCCGAGTAGAGGAAGACCTTTTTTATGACCAAAAACGCATCCAAAAGCATAAAAAACTACCAAAAAAATTCAATTTTTCTTAGGCAGACGATTTTATTGCATATTTATGCACAAAATACACCGAAAAGTGTAGAAAAAAATTGACACCCTGATCCGAGTAGAGGAAGACCTTTTTTATGACCAAAAACGCATCCAAAAGCATAAAAAACTACCAAAAAAATTCAATTTTTCTTAGGCAGACGATTTTATTGCATATTTATGCACAAAATACACCGAAAAGTGTAGAAAAAAATTGACACCCTGATCCGAGTAGAGGAAGACCTTTTTTATGACCAAAAACGCATCCAAAAGCATAAAAAACTACCAAAAAAATTCAATTTTTCTTAGGCAGACGATTTTATTGCATATTTATGCACAAAATACACCGAAAAGTGTAGAAAAAAATTGACACCCTGATCCGAGTAGAGGAAGACCTTTTTTATGACCAAAAACGCATCCAAAAGCATAAAAAACTACCAAAAAAATTCAATTTTTCTTAGGCAGACGATTTTATTGCATATTTATGCACAAAATACACCGAAAAGTGTAGAAAAAAATTGACACCCTGATCCGAGTAGAGGAAGACCTTTTTTATGACCAAAAACGCATCCAAAAGCATAAAAAACTACCAAAAAAATTCAATTTTTCTTAGGCAGACGATTTTATTGCATATTTATGCACAGAATACACCGAAAAGTGTAGAAAAAAATTGACACCCAGATCCGAGTAGAGGAAGACCTTTTTTATGACCAAAAACGCATCCAAAAGCATAAAAAACTACCAAAAAAATTCAATTTTTCTTAGGCAGACGATTTTATTGCATATTTATGCACAGAATACACCGAAAAGTGTAGAAAAAAATTGACACCCAGATCCGAGTAGAGGAAGACGCTTTTTATGACCAAAAACGCATCCAAAAGCATAAAAAACTTTCCAAAAAAATTTAATTTTTCTTAGGCAGACGATTTTATTGCATATTCTATGCACAAAATACACCGAAAAGTGTAGAAAAAAATTGACACCCTGATCCGAGTAGAGGAAGACCTTTTTTATGACCAAAAACGCATCCAAAAGCATAAAAAACTACCAAAAAAATTCAATTTTTCTTAGGCAGACGATTTTATTGCATATTTATGCACAGAATACACCGAAAAGTGTAGAAAAAAATTGACACCCAGATCCGAGTAGAGGAAGACGCTTTTTATGACCAAAAACGCATCCAAAAGCATAAAAAACTTTCCAAAAAAATTTAATTTTGCTTAGGCAGACGATTTTATTGCATATTTATGCACAAAATACACCGAAAAGTGTAGAAAAAAATTGACACCCTGATCCGAGTAGAGGAAGACCTTTTTTATGACCAAAAACGCATCCAAAAGCATAAAAAACTACCAAAAAAATTCAATTTTTCTTAGGCAGACGATTTTATTGCATATTTATGCACAGAATACACCGAAAAGTGTAGAAAAAAATTGACACCCTGATCCGAGTAGAGGAAGACCTTTTTTATGACCAAAAACGCATCCAAAAGCATAAAAAACTTACCAAAAAAATTCAATTTTTCTTAGGCAGACGATTTTATTGCATATTCTATGCACAGAATACACCGAAAAGTGTAGAAAAAAATTGACACCCAGATCCGAGTAGAGGAAGACCTTTTTATGACCAAAAACGCATCCAAAAGCATAAAAAACTTACCAAAAAAATTCAATTTTTCTTAGGCAGACGATTTTATTGCATATTCTTGCACAAAATACACCGAAAAGTGTAGAAAAAAATTGACACCCTGATCCGAGTAGAGGAAGACCTTTTTTATGACCAAAAACGCATCCAAAAGCATAAAAAACTACCAAAAAAATTCAATTTTTCTTAGGCAGACGATTTTATTGCATATTTATGCACAAAATACACCGAAAAGTGTAGGAAAAAATTGACACCCAGATCCGAGTAGAGGAAGACCTTTTTTATGACCAAAAACGCATCCAAAAGCATAAAAAACTTCCAAAAAAA